>NW_006798027.1:259173-281673 GCF_000442215.2 Lipotes vexillifer | reverse complement strand
AAGAGTTGCTAGAGGACATCATCAGTTCAAGAAAGTTTATTTTATTTTTGTTGTTATTTTTGTTTGTTTATTATTAGGATGGGAGAGCCCAGAGCAAGTTTAACTGTTGATGAGAAGGAGCCAGCCGTGTGGGAGAGGCTGAAAAGAATTGAAGGAGAGAGGGGAGGGGAGGCTTACAGAGCTGGGTGGGAGGATTGGCCTGGCCTCAAGGAGGACCAGCTCTGCCCAGAAGGAGGAGGACAGGAGAGGAGAGAGTAGATGCAGATGTTTGGGAGCTGCGGGGGATTTGATCTAAAGCCTTTATTTTCTGTGAGAAGCCAGTAGTGAAGCTGCAAAGGCAAGGCTGTGGGTGGGAATTTTGAGGAGCATCAAGGGGGTTTGAAATACAGCAAAGAAACTAACCACTCCTGGCAGGGTAGGGGCCGAGGGGACAAGAGGGCCAAGGATGTGAGTAAGAAGCAGATTGGAGGGGTGGACCTGGGGGGCCTAGGCCAAGTATGGAGGAAGTAGAGATAAGAGAGTGCTGATAGGAAGGAAAAAATCAAGGAAATGGCCCTGGAAAGACAGGTGAGGATCAAGATGGTTAGGGTCAGAGTGAGAAGGGTGTACAAGGTTTCTGAGGAAGAGCTGTTCTGAGGAGGCAGAGGTCCAGTTGGGGCATGAGAGTGGAGGAGAGGGATGCCCCACCTCGGTCTGGATCAGCTGTCCTGCCCCCTAGTCCCTTGCCTGGAGATTGGTGGTTGGCCCTCTCCCCAGTCCCTGCCCTCCTCCCCCTCGTGAGTCCTTGTCTCTGAGCAGTGAAGAGGAAACCAGAGCCTCCCTCCCCGCCAGTGTCCAGTTTCTGAGTTTCGGGGCGGGCCATCTGGTGACAGTGACAGGCATCCCCAGCTCCCTAGTCAGCTCAGTCCCATTTTGGAGCAGGACCTGGTGCCCAATGCAGCGATTCCTGCAGCTCCCAGGGGCCGTGGTGAGGCCAGGGGGCAGAGGAGCTAGTGGAGCTGATCAGGAGGCTGCCAGCCCTGTGCTGGCCCCTGAAGGCGGGCCCCCACCCTGGTACCAGGCCCTGCAGCCGGAGGAGCTCCGATGGCTGCAGGCGCCAGAGGAAGACACGACCCCAGAAACGTCCCTGGAAGGACCTTGCCTAGAGCCTGGCCAAGGCCACAGCCAGAGGCAGCCACTACGGTACAGAGGGGCCCCCAGCGACCCTCACCCAGACAGCCAGGAAGGCAAGGGGTGGGAAGCTGCCACTCTCAGCCAGGACCCATTTAAGTCCCACCTCCTCAGCAGGAGGACGGGGCTGGCATTTAGGGTCTAGGTGGGAAGCGGGGGGCATCAGGGGTACTGTATGGGGGACTGAGAGTTTGAGTTGGAGGAGATAAGCCTAACTCCCTGGAAGCTCTGAGGGGAAGAGGATAGTAAAATATTTGAGAGTGGAGTAAAATATTTGACCTTTTCCTCCCTCCAGGTCCTAGCTAGACTGGGTTCTGGGTGAGGTTTGGAGACAGGATAAAGTGTTTGGCCACCCTCTCCTGTCTAGTGGGTTGGAACTTGGGTTGTGAGGGGAGGGAGGAAAGTGGATATCAGGCGAGATGAGTATGTCTGGCCTCAAATGCCATGTTTTACCCACCAGCTGGCTCCAGTGCCCCTCGCCCCAGAGAGTCCCTCAGGCCAGGCCAGGGGTCAGGTCACAGTGAGAGCAGTATAAGGGGATCGGACTACGGGAGATTAATGTTTCATGGCCTTAGAGTGTTGCTGTGTATCTTTCCCTTCTTCTCCCTCTTGGGAACATAAGCTGGTGGGAGTGAAGATGAGGGACCCAGGGGTGTTACACCCTAGGAGGGAGCTGCTGTCTTTCAGGGGGCAGCTGACAATCCTACCTGTGCTATGTCCGCTATGTCCCCCCAGTCCCTCTGTTCCCTCGATTCCCCTTACCTAGGGCCCTAGAGCCTTCAGGAGCCTGGAAGGTGTGTGCTAGGCTGGGTGGTTGGGAGAACTGTGGGTGCCACAGCACACACCCTGGGTGTGTGCATTGGACACGGGCCGGTGGCATCTGTCGGGGTGGTGAGGACACCCGGGTGCGAGGAAGCCTGCTTTAGAGAACTCTCAGAGTTAAAGGGGCTGGGCAAACTCTGACAGGTCCCAGTGAAGTCACCCCAGGCTGGCCAGTGAGGACGCCCACGTGACCCCTCAGAAGGAGGTCAGAGGATCATGAGGCTGGAGTATTTGATCTTAAAAGCCTGTATTTATCATCAAGGATCTCAAATGGGAGCCCACAGGCCATTTTGGCCAATGAGACTGGAGTAACTCAGTCTTGTCTAAAAGGTGTATGTGTATGTGGTGTGTGTGGTGTGTGTGTGTCTGTGGAGGGACGTGTGTGGGGTATGTGCATGTCTGGATCAGGGGGTGGGGGAAGTCGTGGTGGATATGTGTCTGTGGGCGTCTACAGGGATTTGCAGGTGAAGTGTGTGTGTCCATAGGTGTGTGGGTTTATATGTTGAGAGTGTTTTTGTGGGAAGTGTCTGTATGTGTGGTATATGTGTCTGTGACTGTGTGTATTTCTGGGGGGATTGTGGGTGTGTGTCTGCAGGGTTTTTTTTTGTGTGTGTGTGTGTTTATGTGTAGATTGTATGTGTCTGGGGGTTGTAGGTGTGTCTTTGGGGGTCTGGGTATGTGTATGGGGTACAGGTATGTCTGTGGGGAGATGTGGGAGGCTATCGCTGGTACCATTGTTTGGTGGGGATATTTGAGTGTGTAGGTGTCTGTGAGGGTGAGTTGGCTATGCGGGGGTATGTATGGAGGTTCCTGGGGGTGCAGTGGTGTGCGTCTATTTGGGAAGGTGGAAGCCAGCTCTGTCATTCTTCCCACACCCTCAGTGCTGCCCAGGCCCAGATGAATGGTCTGTATCTCTGTCTACAGCCATGTGTCCTGAGTTCAACACACCTAGGAATTGACCACCTGGTTTGTGTTTAGGAGGGTGACAAGGTGGTTGTCTTCTGACCCTGGCTTGGCCATAGGGAGTAGAAAATGTCCTCTGGTTTGGGGGGACATCTTCCTGAATGGAGGAGTTTTGATCTTTTTTTTTTAAATTGAAGGATAGTTGATTTACAATGTTGTGTTAGTTTCTGATGTACAGCAAAGTGATTCAGATATATAGAGATATATATATACAAATATAATTTTCATATTCTTTTCCATTATGGTTTATGACAGGATATTGAATCTAGTTCCCTGTGCTATACTGTAGGACCTTGTTGTCTATTTTATATATAGTAGTTTATATCTGCTAATCCCATACGCCTAATTTATCCCTCCTCCACACCCTTTCCCCTTTGGTAACCATAAATTTGTTTTCTATGTCTGTGAGTCTGTTTCTGATTTGTAAATAAGTTCATTTGTCATATTTTAGATTCCACATATAAGTGATATATGGTATTTGTCTTTCTCTGTCTGACTTACTTCACTTAGTATGATAATCTGTAGGTTCATCCATGTTGCTGCAAATGGCATTATTTCATTCTTTTTTATGGCTGAGTAGTATTCCTAAATGGAGGAGTTTTAGGTCAACTTGAGTGGGGCAGGACATCTTCTCCTGCCCTCATCTGACAGCTAGCAAGTCCTCTGTGTTCTGTTAAGCACTCACACATTTCTGCAAAATGCAGCCCTATGACTAGGTGCATGTTATGTCAGATTCTTTTCTTCCTCTTAGCATTTAGCACTTACTCATTTCTCAGCATCAGCACCAGTCACACTTGCCTCTTTATGACTATTATCATGCTCTTCCCTCTCCTAATATTGCTACCTCCAATTTCTGATTTTCTATTGCTTCTAAATGTTTCACTTCTGTGACTAAGTTTGCGCACACTGCTTTTTAATTCCTACCATTGGTGATACCTCTCCTGGCTGGGTTCTCATGCCTGGGTCAAAGCTACGGATTATCTGAGTATCATCTGGGAGATTAGAGAATGTACAGTTCTCCATACACAACTGCTCATCACATTTTGGAATTGCCTGGGCAACATATGAGTGCATCAGTGATCCCACTGCTCTATCAGCTGTGTGCAGACACATTTTTCCATGGGGTTATTCACACTTCTCTGTTCACTTCTTTGACCACCAGCCCCTGGACCTCTGAGTATGGTTGGGCAGGTTGTTCACTGCTCAAGGGCACATGGCCAAGGAATACCAAACAATGCTCCACTCACTGAATGGGGAGCAGCAGCACAGGGCTGTGTCTACCTGGCGGAGCAAGCGGGTGGCAGAAGGGCTTGCAGCAGCCCTGACAGTGAATACTGAATATAGACCCTAAATTTATATCAGTACTTTATCTATTTTGAATATTAAACTTTTATTCACCATATCCCAAATATTTTCCTTTCTGTTGCTATTATGGGCTGAATTGTGTCCCCCTCAAATTCATATGTTGAAGTCCTAACTCCCAATGAGTCAGAATGTGACTGTGGTAATTTTAAAGAGATATTTAAGTTAGAATGAGGTCATTAGGGTGGGCCCTAATCGAATATAATTCACCTGTTATAAGAAGAGGAAATGTGGACACAGAAACCCACAGAGGGAAGACCATGTAAAGATATAGGAAGACAGCCATCTACAAGCCAAGAAAAGAGGCCTCAGAAGAAACCAACCCGCTGACACCTTTATCTCAGACTTCTGGCCTCCAGAATTGTGAGCAAATAAGTTTAGGTTGTTAAGCCACCCAGTCTGTGTTACTGTTACGGCAGCCCTAGCAAACAAACACAGTTGCCTTGGTTTTTTTTTTTTCTTAAATTTAGTTTACATACAAAAGTTAAAAAAAAACTAAACCTAGTAATAATAATAAAAAATTATTATTACTGATAATTTTATGACCTTGAAAATTAAAATTTTCCCCTCTTCCATATATTGAAATAATTTAACTATTAAACAAATGTGGAATTAATTTTGGTGTGAAATATATGTACAAGTTAAATTCTTTGCTACATAGGAGTTGTCCCGACAGCATTTATTTCAGGGGAGGAAAATTTCTTTCTCCCATTGGTGAGTTATTTGTTCCTAATGTATCAACTTAGATTCATTTGTGAAATTTCCCCCCTATGACTCTTGACTTTCTACTTTTAACCTGGTACCATAGGGCTTTTATCGTTGTCATGTTGTTTTGTGTTTTGAATTCTGGTAGGGGGAGTTGTCTGTCATTGTTCCATTGTTCTCTTGTTCGCCCCTCAAAATTCTCTGGCGTTCTTACCAATTGATTTTTGTTTCTGGATGAATTCTGCAGTCACTTCAGGAAGTTCGACAAAAGGCCTCCATTGAAAGTTCAATGGCCATTGTATGAAATTTGTATATTGGCTTGGAGACTACCTTTATTCCCCTGCATCATGTGCAAGGGGTTATTTATTTAAATCATCATTTACTTCTCCCATTAGGGTTTTATAACTTTCTTGAATGACTGTTGAATGTGACAGGTCTGGCCTTTGTGGTAAGACCACCTCAACAGACTCTGGAGAATCTGGGGCCCGTCCAGTCCTTGGAATCAGCTCAGTCTGTGGGGTCAGGGCCTGGGACCACACTCAGGGCGGGACAAGGGCATCTTGCTCTTGTTTTGACACCCACCTCCTTTCCACTGGCTCCAGAGCCTTCTCATCTATCCAACTGGCCATTTCCTGGGAAGGGTCCCTACCTTTCCCACCCCAAATCCATCCTATCACCTGGCTGTATTAGTTTCCCAGGGCTGCTGTAACCACAAACTGGGTGACTTAATAGAAATTTATTATCTCACAGTTCTGGAAGCTAGAAGTCCAAAATCAAGGTGTCAGCAGGGCCTTGCTCCATCTGAAACCTGTAGGGGAATCCTTCCTTGCCCCTTTCTAGCTTCTGATAGTTTGGCAATCGTTGATGTTCACTGACTTGTAGATGGATCACTCCAATCCTCTGTCTTCACAAGGCATTCTCCCTGCAACTCTCTCTTCACAAGGCCATCTTCTTAAAGAACACCAGACATATTGAATTAGGGACCAGCCCTACTCCAGTATTACCCCATCCTAGTTACAGCTGAAACAATTCTATTTCCAAATAAAGTCACATTCTGGGTACTTGGGGTTAGGACTTCAACATATCTTTTATGAGGGGGACACAACTCAGCCCATAGCACTGGCTGGCCCACTGCTCCTCCCTCCCCTAAGTCCCCTGATGTGTATTTTACCACCTTCCCTTCTGGTCGAGTCCTGCTTTCCCTGCCCAGGTCCCTTCTTTCTGCCTGTATCCTACTGATTGAGAGCCCCATCCCCACTGCTGTGCCCTCAGCTGACCTCTTGTTTCTCCCACCAGGCATGATGACCTGAAGGAGATGCTGGACACCAACAAGGATTCCCTCAAGCTGGAGGCCATGAAGAGGATTGTGGCGGTGAGGGGGGAAGGAGGGGCCTCCCGTGGGCGAGGGGCCTGGAGGTCAAAGGGCAGCTCTCCTTGGCTCCTTGTGGACCTTCTCCTAGTGAGAGCCGGCATCCTTCTTGTCCCCCTACCTTGACCCCCCACCACCCAGATGATCGCCCGGGGAAAGAATGCCTCAGACCTGTTTCCTGCCGTGGTGAAAAACGTGGCCTGTAAGAACATAGAGGTGAGTGCTGCCCGGTGAGGGGTCTCTCATGCCCACCTCCACCAGGAATAAACTGGAGCTGGTTGGGGGTGAGGAAGGGAACAATCCAGTCCTTGGTGGGGGGTGCAGTCTGCTCAGAATGTGCCTGGTCCAGGAAAAGACACCATCTGGATGTCCCTGAACTAGACGTGGATCAGAGCAAAGGAGCCAGGGTACACCCATGATGCTTTCCCCACGGACCACAGCCAGCTGGGGTGATGACATCTCACAGGGTGGGGGCACCAGCCCCTGCTGAGAAGCCCACTGCCCCCCAGGTGAAGAAGCTTGTCTACGTGTACCTGGTGCGCTACGCTGAGGAGCAGCAAGACCTAGCCCTGCTGTCTATCTCCACCTTCCAACGCGGCCTAAAGGTCAGAGGTCTCCGTTTGCCTCCCTGGGGTCTGGGCCTTGTGGGTGCTGTATTGGAGGAGTGAACCCAGGGAGACGTCTGAGCATGGGGGGACAGGCTCTGGAGGCCTTTTCCTACCTGCCTAAAGTTGGGAGAGTCAGAGGAGGCTGTGATGATGGCTGCCTCAAACGTGAACCACTTGAGCCCCTGACATTGGCCCTCACCCCCATTGATGTAAAGGGATTGAGGCCCACAGCCAGGCAGAAGTCTGCCTTCTTAGGACAGGGTTGTGTGCGGGGAGCTGCTGACCTGGATTCCTCACCTCTGGGTGTCGGAGCCTTGGCACTGGCAGGTTCACCTGGTCTGGGTATCTATCCGTGGAGAACAATGGCTTTGGAACCTTTTCACCTGGAACTGGGTAAGGAGGACAAAAGGGCTTATTGAAAACAAATGAGCTCCATGGAGAGGAAAACCACAAAGTTCACCAAACAGGAGAGCAGCCTCAGATGTGGAGACTGGGTTCCACGGTCAGCACAGAGCACATAAAGATAAGACCATTCCATTTTCAATAAGTTCAATACAGCCAATGATTCCTTGAGAGTTGGGACAAATTGATTATTCTGTTTAGCACCAGGAGAAGTAGTTGACTTGTCTCAGATGCCCCAGTGTATGTAAAATATCCACCTTTAAAGACCTGGACCACATTTGTCGTGGTGAAATGCTCCTTGAGGCAGGCAGAAATTGAAATCACCCAAGGGAAGGGACAGTGGGAAGATTCAAGTCCCTTAGAATTCAGTGGAGGGACTTCCCTGGTGGCGCAGGGGTTAAGAATCCACCTGACAGCGCAGGGGACACTGGTTCGATCCCTAGTCCAGGAGGATCCCACATGCCGCGGAGCAACTATGCCTGTGCACCACAACTACTGAGCCCACGTGCCACAACTACTGAAGCCGGCGTGCCTAGAGCCCATGCTCCGCAACAAGAGAAGCCACCGCAATGAGAAGCCCGCGCACCACAAGGAAGAGTAGCCCCCACTCGCCGCAACTAGAGAAAGCCCACGTGCGGCAGTGAAGACCCAACGCAGCCATTAATTAATTAGTTAAAAAAATAATGCAGTGGGGGCTGAATCTCCCCACACTATTTAAACTGAATATTCTCGCCTTTTGTTTTGTATATTAAATGCAGGCATGATAGTCTCCACTGGGTGGTTTTCTGGTTAGGATAAGATTTCTTCTGGGTAAAGAAGGCAACATCACTGCTGTTGTATTCTCTCTCCAATCAGACTCTTCAGCTCTGATTACAGCCGTTAACTCCTCTAGTCTTTCCACACGTTTAGTTCAAATTCCTGTGAGAGGGACTCTGAAAGGTCCAGCTCATCTTGTCATGTTCAGCTGATGCTGTAGGCTGTTGAGCAGACTGAGAGTTGACTGCCAAAACCCGGGCCCGTGCGCCCTTGGTTCAACCTGCTCTGGCCAGCAGGAGGGGATGACAGAGTCTGCTTCTCTGAGGTGGGGCAGAAAGCATGGGCACTTGCATATACCATTCTTTCATTCAGCAAACACTTGGGTATTTCTATGCCAAACACTATGCTAGGTTATTTTTAAAAGTCAAAACCAGGACTTCCCTGGCGGTCCAGTGGTTAAGACTTCGCCGCGCTCCCAGTGTAGGGTGCACAGGTTCGATCCTTGGTTGGGGAAAATCCCACATGCGTGGCATGGCCAAAAAGAAGTCAAAACCATACAGTCTATCAGAGTGGCTTGACTCGGGGTTAAATCATTTTATAAGAAATGATAAACTATAAATCATTTTATAAGAAACATTCTGGAAATTTTGCACGGATTTTTACTTTGACCTGAGTTTCTACAGTCTGCCCCTTTTCCCTTTTTGGAAAACCAGAGCTCATTTAGTCCATCTCAATGCAATGATTTCTCTAGAACAGTGGTCAGCAAACTTTTCTGTATACTGCCAGGTGATAGTAGTTTAGGCTGTGCAAGCCATCCAGTCTCAACCATGCAACTGCTCGATTTTGCCCTTGTAGTATGAAAATAGCCATAAATGAGTGGGCATGGCTGGGTTTGCATACATTTTTATTTATAAAAAGGGCAGGAGACAGATTTGGCCTGGGGACTGTAGTTTGCCAACCTTTGCTCTAGAATATCTCTGACAGGTCATCTCCAGTGATACAGACCTCACTCCTTCATAAGGCAACTTGCTGCGTCTTAAGACAACTACAACTGTTTTTTGTTTTTATTGAAGTATAGTTGATTTACAATGTTATATTAGTTTCAGGTGTACAACATATTAATTCGATATTTTTGTGGATTATACTCCATTTAAAGTTATTATAAAATACTAGCTATATTCCCTGGGCTGTACAATATATCCTTTTAGCTTATTTAGTTTATACATAGTAGTTTGTACCTCTTAATCCCCTACCTCCTCTTGATTCTCTCCCCCGCTCTCCCCCCTGGTAATGACTAGTTTGTTCTCTGTATCTATGAGCTGTTTCTGTTCTATCATACTCATTTGTTTGTTTTATGTTTTAGATTCCACATGTAAATGAAAACATACGCAAGATATATACCCAGGAGTGGCATTGCTGGATCATATGAAAGTTATATTTAAACATTTTTGAGGAACCCACATACTGTTCTCCATAGTGGCTGTACCAATGTACATTCCCACCAACAGTGCACGAGGGCTCCCTTTTCTCTACACCCTGTCCAGCATTTGTTATTTGTTGTCTTTTTGATGATAGGCATTTTGACAGCTGTAGAGTGATTGCAACTTTTTTTAAACCATTATATTGTGTTGAAACCTCCATTACCATAATTTTAAAAAATTTATTTCAGGCTCACAGAAGGCATAAAGAATAATATAATGAATATATACCCAGCATAAGAAATGAAAGATTTATCAAACAGCCAAAGTCCCCTATGTATCTTCTCCTGCTTATTATTCATATACATGTATTTATTCTTTTATTACTTATTATGCATTCCTAAATAATGTATAATATTGTTTTGTAGGCAGTATCTTATATGTGTTCCTCTAAAACTCACTTTCTTTTTGTCATTACTACTGTTAGCGGGGGCTTTACTGCACATTAGAACCAGCCTTTTCTGTCAGCCCAGGCTGAGGCTTTGTTTGCTTTGTAGCCCACTAATGTTGGCTCAATTCAGACAAACCTCCAGTTGGCAAGCAGATAATCTAGGTCTCCCTATATCCTGTCTTTATGCAATTGGTTCCTTGAATCTCCTATGAAACCCTACTATATTCCATTTTATAAGTTTAGCACAGGATCCAAGCCAGGGTGATTCTGAATCTTAATTTTGTCCTCCTGATTTTGTGTCTTCCTCCAAGATGCTGATAAGCTATTCAGACCAGGGCAACAGACTATGAATCCCATATATCATGCTTCCAGGATGACACTCATCTGTTAGTAAATCTTCCCCAAGTACCGCATTTTACCAAACTGTGGATCCACCTGACTGCAGTCAGCTGGTATTTTCCCATCTTGTTAGGAAGGATTTTAGCAGCAAGAAAATTTCTTAACACCTTTCATGTGCAACGGGCTGTGGTTATCCAGAGATAAAATAGACATGAATTCTGCTCTTAAAATGCTTACGTATTAAATGAAACAAAAGGCCTGCATCAAAAATGGCAATCCAGGAAATGCCATGAGAGGCTCCCACAAATGCTTTGCTGAAATCAAGATACATACTGTTAATAGCTACCAGCCTAGTTACCCTAGCAAAAAGAAAAAGGGATTTTGGGGGATAACTTCCTGTGAATCCATAATCATTTCCAAATAAAGTGTTAAATAAAAAAGGAAAATAGGCTTTAGCAGTGGATGTGATATGATTTGACTCACAGACTCCTGCTTTTAAAATAAGTGCTTTGAAACCATCTGTTTAAAAATTAATTCCAGAATTTTAACAGGGATTACCATAATTTTCACCTGTAATTTTGTGGCTCTTCTCTTTCTCCATTTTAGAAAATCAGGGTAGCATCTACCCTTTAGTGTCCCAGCACCTCTCCCACTGTCCACCGTCCTCCAAGATTAACGGTAGTTTACAGCTGCTGCTGCTCTTGTAATCTTCTGATTACAGTACACTGTGTCTAAGGCTCTTCTCAGGTGTCTATAGGATGCAATAAGAGCAAAGAGAAGGGGCTTACACACCTATTCTCTCTTTTCTTTTAAAGCAATTAACAATGGTGTAATACCATTTTTGTTATTTATTTTTGGCTGCGTTGGGTCTTCGTTGCTGTGTGCGGGCTCTCTCTAGTTGCGACAAGCAGGGGCTACTCTTTTGTTGTGGTGCGTGGGCTTATTGCGGTGGCTTCTCTTGTTGCGGAGCACGGGCTCTAGGTGCGTGGGCTTCAGTAGTTGTGGCTCATGGGCTCTAGAGCGTAGGCTCGGTAGTTGTGGTGCACGGGCTCAGTTGCGCCGCGGCATGTGGGATCTTCCCGGACCAGGGCTCGAACCCGTGTCCCCTGCATTGGCAGGCGGATTCTTAACCACAGCGCCACCAGGGAAGCCCCACACCTATTCTCTTTTAAACACTGTGGAGGAAGAGGAAGAAGGGCAGGTTTGAGAGGTTGCTGGGAGAGAGGACTGTAAGGATGAACTCTTGGAAAGGGAGACCAGGTTGCATTTGCTGGCAGTCCCCTCCAGCATAAACACAAAGACACCCTCCCCCTCCACACACTCCCCTAAGGAAAAAGAACTTTAGGTGTTTTGAAAGTTTGCCACTCTTCCTGAGAGTGAAGCAGCCAATGCCACATACGTTCAGGTGTCAGATTTCTGCAGCAGGGCCAGGAGTCGGCGCCTTCAGGCAGCTCCCCTCCAGGTACCCAGCACTAGCACATCATCCAGGCCCCAGAGAGGAGGCAGGGAAGCAAGAGCTGGTGGTGACTGGGGACAGTGAGTTCCACAGGCGTAGCCTCTGCCCTCAGGGCACCTGCTGCCCTCTCATGGCTCTGCCTCCACCTCTGCCCTTAGGACCCCAACCAGCTGATTCGTGCCAGCGCCCTCCGCGTCCTGTCAAGCATCCGTGTGCCCATCATTGTGCCCATCATGATGCTAGCCATCAAGGAAGCTGCCTCGGATATGTCGCCCTATGTGCGGAAGACAGCTGCCCACGCCATCCCCAAGCTCTACAGGTATACCCCAAGCCCCCGCCCACCCTTGGCCTCTCCCAACTCTTGCCGGCTGCTTTTGGTTTTGCTTCTGTTTTTTTGTTTTGTTTTGTTTTGTTTTTCTCTTCAGATGGTTTAAGGCAGTTTGGGGAACTGACAGAGATGGAGGACATTGAAGGCAGTGGCTCATACCTCTTTATGAATAGGGTTGGGGTGAGGGAGGTGAGCACAGCTTGGGCGGATATTGGGAAGGCTGAAGACGGGGGAGGGGCAATCCCGCTCAACAGTTTCTCTCTCAGTTTGGATTCTGACCAGAAGGACCAGCTGATAGAGGTCATTGAGAAGCTTCTAGCGGACAAGACCACGGTGCGTATGTGGACACACAGGGACGGGTGGTGAAAAGGAGCCAGGCAGAGGCCCCTCTGTCCTTCCTGTTCATGTGCTCTTGCCTCTGTCGGTTCCCCAGCTGGTGGCGGGCAGCGTGGTGATGGCCTTCGAGGAGGTGTGCCCAGAGCGCATCGACCTGATCCACAAGAACTACCGGAAACTTTGTAACCTGCTCATCGACGTGGAGGAGTGGGGCCAGGTGGTCATCATCAGCATGCTCACCCGCTACGCCCGCACGCAGTTCCTGAGCCCCACCCAGAACGTGAGTGGCCCAGACCCCCCAGGCGGGACCCCAACCCTCGCCCTAGCAGAGTGGGTAGGCGGGTCTCCGGGAGGAGGTGCCCACTGTCCCGCCTGTCTCCCCCTCCAGGAGTCTCTGCTGGAGGAGAACCCCGAGAAAGCCTTCTACGGCTCCGAGGAGGACGAGGCCAAGGGCCCGGGGTCGGAGGCGGCGGCCTCCACTGCGCTGCCGGCCCGAAAGCCCTACGTCATGGACCCCGACCACCGGCTGCTGCTGCGCAACACAAAGCCGCTCCTGCAGAGCCGCAGCGCCGCCGTGGTCATGGCGGTGGCGCAGCTCTACTTCCACCTGGCGCCCAAGGCGGAGGTGGGCGTCATCGCCAAGGCTCTCGTGCGCCTGCTGCGCAGCCACAGGTGCGCGCCTGCCCCGCCCACGCCCGGGGGCCGGGTCGCCCCGCTTCCCCCCGACCCAGAGCGCCTGACATCCTCCGCCCCAGCCCACCTGCTCCCCGCCCGGACCCCAGTCCTGCCCTCCTCCCGCTGGTGCCCTCCCCACACCGGTCTCTCCTCCCTCCTATTCTGCCCACCTCCCTTCTCCCGACCTGCTGCCCCAGCCGAGGGGCCCAGGTACCTCTGACCCCTCCTCTCCACAGCGAGGTGCAGTACGTGGTGCTCCAGAACGTGGCCACCATGTCCATCAAGCGCCGGGTGAGCCAGTGACCAAGGCCTGCCCTCGCAGTCCGAGGAGTGGCTCCTGCGGGGCTAGGGGTACTGGGGAAAGTCAGGATGGGGGGAATGCCCTGGCTGTGCAGAGTGTGGGGAGGAGAGACCCCCAAATGCAGGTGGAGAAGCAGGGCCTGGATCCCGAGGGCCGCTGAGTGAGGAAAGCCTGATGAAGAAAGACCGGCTTAGATCTGAGGAGGAGGGAAGAATCGAGGACTAGAGGACAGTGAGGGGCAGGAAGGATGCTGGGTCCTGGGTCGGGAGAGGAGGAGGGAAGCAGGGCCCGGGCTGAGGTGGAGCTCCCTGGGGCTGCCTCTCTCGTGCCAGGGTATGTTTGAGCCGTACCTGAAGAGCTTCTACATCAGGTCCACCGACCCCACCCAGATCAAGATCCTGAAGGTGAGTGATGGACAGACGTGCCTGTGGACTTTCTGTCCCCCACCCCCATGACCCACTTGAATATCCACAGTGGCCACCTTGGTGCCTGCCTGTTTCAGGGGCTGAGCCCACCGTTGCTCCAGCCAGAAGTGTTTGCTCAGGAAGCCAGGCTAATGAGAGTGGGGAGACAGGGTGAACGGAGCTGCCCTTTGCCCAGTACCTGTTATACACCTGCCGCTTTTCACATATGAAGTAATTCGATTTTCATAATCACCTCAGGAAGTGTACATTATCTCTATTTTATAAAAATGTAGACTTAGGGAGGTGAGATAACTACCGAAGGTCAGGTCTGCTACTCCCAATTCATACTTTCCCTTGGGACTTCCTTGGCGGTCCAGTGGTTAAGACTCCGCGCTTCCAATGCAGGGGGCTAGGGTCCAATCTCTGGTCGGGGGACTAAGATCGCACATGCTGCGTGGTGCAAAAAAAAAAAAAAAAAAAAAAGCATACTTTCCCCGCTGCAGTCTCTGTCTTCTACCCACAGTGTAATTACCCTCACACACCTACGCCCTCAGGCTGTCGTGCAGACATACCCCACAGAAAAGGCGGCAGGAGCCCATACCCACGTTCCATCCCTGCTCTGCCTCATTATTGAGTAACTTCCTTCAGCAACAGTTAATCCTCCTAACCCTTCTGAGCACCTATTGTGTATCTCACGGCTAGATCTAGGGGTATCTAGGGGTACAACAGAGAACAAACCACTCAGGCACCCTACCCTTGAGGAGCTTACAATCTCGCTGGGGTGAGGAGGAGACATTGGGCAGCTAATCACACAGCACAGGTAAAAATCCATTTGTGAAATAGGATGTAAAAGGAAAGTGCAGAGAGCTGTATGAGCATAAATAGGTGGACCTGATCTAGTCTGGTGTCAGGGAAGTTTTCCTTCAGGAGGGGAGGCTTGAGCTGAGGACTAAGACATGAACATGAATTCTCTAGGTAAATGCAGGGACAAGAATGGAAAGAGGTGCTCCACACAGAGGAAACAGCATATGTAAAGGCCAACAGGAGGGTTGTGACTAAAGGCCTGTGTGACTGGGGCATAGAGGGTAAGGGGGAGAATGGTGGGAGATCAAGGACTTATAGACCATGGAAAGGATGTTGGTCTTTATCCTAAAAGCAACTGGAGGCTTTAACTTTTCCTTGAAGGTAGAGAGGTGACATGATCGTACTACAAGCGTACTCTGTCAGGGAGTCCATTTAAGAAACAAACTGGTCCTCCTGCATTTTGGATTAAGTTTCATGATCTGTCAGTTCTCTCATCAATCTAAGGATGATGCAGGGCTGTCCTGCCTGAGGAATGTTTTCTGGTTGGTGAAGTGTGTGTTTGGAGTGAAGGTTTATGAAAGCACAGAAAGCCCACTGGCCACCCTGCCCATTTTCTGACTCCCTGCAGCTGGAAGTGTTGACTAACCTCGCCAATGAGACCAACATCCCTACTGTCCTACGGGAATTCCAGGTACGGGCCAGGGGCCAGCTTATAGTCAGGCCCATGAGAGTTGTCCTGCAGCTCCTTGTGCTTAGTGAGAATCGGCCTGGTGGGGCAAACCTTCTCTTAAAAGCCCAAAGTGGAGAAACTGTTATTTTACGTCCCCTCCCAATGCCTTCTACTGGCTTTGGGTTAGGGAATCACTGGGTGATGGGTGAGGCTGTCATTCCTTTTCCCAGAGTTTAGTCTCTGACGTGATGAGTCATTGAATGAGGGGTAACAGCTTTCTGGAAGGTCACCCTCAAGCCTGCAGAGTCACTGCCGAGTCAAGTCTGAGGGATCACTGCCTTCCGGGGGTCACTCTGTTGTGGTGTCCACAGACCTACATTCGCAGCATGGACAAGGACTTTGTGGCAGCCACGATCCAGGCCATTGGGCGCTGTGCAACTAACATAGGCCGAGTCCGTGACACCTGTCTCAACGGCCTGGTGCAGCTGCTGTCCAACCGTGATGGTCAGTGTTTGTCTGCATGTCCAACTTTGATGACTAGTGGGTGCTGCCTGCATGTCTGACTCTGATGGCCAGTGGGTATCCACCTGTCTGTCCAGGAACAATGTGTGTTCATCTGTCTGTCTGCCTCAATTAGTATCCAAGTGCTCCCACGTCTCTGAGGGCCGCTGGAGAAGTACAGGGGGTTGAGGAACACAGCCAAGGGGCTGGGGGCATTGCAGGTGTGCCTGTTCATTGTGTGTGGTCATCTGACTGTCCCGGGCTCATTTCCTGTCCTACAGAGCTTGTGGTCGCAGAGTCAGTGGTCGTCATTAAGAAGCTGCTGCAGATGCAGCCAGCACAGCACGGAGAGATCATCAAACACTTGGCAAAGCTCACAGACAACATCCAGGTCAGGGAGTGACCCCGTTTCCTTTCTCAACCCAGTGTCCTCATGATTTTAAGACCCTATAATTAAACACTGGCCTTAATAAAAAATCAACTTGCAAACCTTCCCTACTGGCTCGAAAGGTCTTAAGGTGGGAGGAGGGGAAAGATGAGACCATGTGACCCTGGTTCACCTTCCCTTTGGGGATCCCTTGCTGAGCTTCAGCCTGTACTACCACTCAGGTTTTCTCTCAAGTTCTGGCCGAGGGTGGCCAATGGACTGGTCCTGTGTTTTTGTGTCATACTGCCAAGTTGAAGCATTCAAGCAAAGGCATTCCCGAAGATTCAGGGAGAATAACAAGGCAGTAAAGCATTGAGGGTACAATGGATCCAGAAAATCAGTCTTTTATACTAAACTGTGACTGAATTTGGGGCTTGAAGGCTCTGCCCATGCTAATGAAACCCTAGGGAAGAGGGGAGATGCTGCCCGGGAAATACCCAACCTTTAATCTCTCTCCCATCACCTCCCACTCCTATTTCCAGAGAAGCCCACGATACAACAGGCCAGCACAGATGGGAGGAGTGCCGATTCCTTGGCAGACCAGGTGCCCACCCACATTCCCACGTTTACCCCAGACCTGACTCCTCTCCCACACCCACAGGTGCCCATGGCCCGAGCCAGCATCCTGTGGCTCATTGGCGAGTACTGTGAGCACGTCCCCAGGATTGCACCCGACGTCCTGAGAAAAATGGCTAAGTCCTTCACAGCCGAGGAGGACATCGTCAAGCTGCAGGTCATCAACCTGGCAGCCAAGCTCTACCTGACCAACTCTAAGCAGGTACAGATTGAGAGATGCCTCCTAAAACACTCTGGGCCCCAGAAACAGCCCAGGCAGTATTCTGTGGGCCCTCACCAGGTAGGCATGAACTTTAGCACCTCTTTCTTTTTTTTGTCACTTTTTTTTTCTTTTTCGTATTTTATTTTATTTCTATTAATTTTTATTGCAGTATAGTTGATTTACAATGTTGTGTTAGTTTCTTCTGTACAGCAAAGTGATTCAGTTATACATATATCAGCACCTCTTTCTGAAGAGGGAGTTCAGGACAGGTGTCTGGTCTGCCCAGGTGACCAGTGTTCCCCCAGTGTCCACAGCTACTCCAGGGTCCACAGTTGAAGAGGCTCTTCTATGGGGCTGTGACTTCCAGTCTGGCAGTGGGTGTGTCCCTACCTGCTGCCTTTGGAACACTGGGGCCAGGGGGAGGGCCCAGCAGTGATAGACACTGATGGGAGAATATGTGTCCCAGGAGATGTGGTCTCTGCTTCCTCCCAAAGCTTGGTGATGCTTCACCAGTCTATGCCGGGGATGAGAGGGCAAGTCTCTGCTCAGGCTTGGGTGGTATTGGCAGCTATTGTCATTCCTAAGGTGAAAGGTTATGAGGGGCACCATAGCCAAGGACATGGCTCAACTGAGCTGGAATATCAGGATATTAAAAACCTCTTGAGTGTCCAGCAGCCTCTGAGATGGTCCCAGGAGATTCTGCTAAAAACAAAGTGTAATGTGCAGAGCTTCTCAAGGTACTGGGGACACCAAGCACCCTGACAGTTCCCACACTCAGTTAAGTGAGGCAGGGGTTGGCAAACTACCGCCCATGGGCCAAGTCTGGCCTGCTGCCTGTTGTTGTAGATAAAATTTTATTGGGACGCAGCCACGTTCATTCATTTGTTTATTGTCCGTGGATGTTGTCGCTGCGATAGAGTCCATATGGCCTGCAAAGCCTGAAATAGTTACTCGCACCCTTTATAGACAGAGCTTGCCAACCCTTGGAGCAAAGCATCTGGGCCATACCCTGTAGATTGTGACATCCCTGCTGGCCTGAAGGTGGCCTCTTTGCAATCCCATGGAGTCTTTGGATGGTGGCACTTGTGCGTCTTCTGTGGCTCCTTTTTTTTTTTTTTTTTTTTTTTTGCAGTACACGGGCCTCTCACTGTTATGGCCTCTCCCTTTGCAGAGCACAGGCTCTGGATGCGCAGCCTCAGTGGCCATGGCTCACGGGCCCAGGCGCTCTGTGGCATGTGGGATCCTCCCGGACCGGGGCACAAACCCGAGTTCCCTGTGTCGGCAGGCGGACTCTCAACCACTGCGCCACCAGGGAAGCCCATTCTGTGGCTCCTTTGATCCATGGTGGCTAGAGTGGGCCCCAGGGACGCAAGCTGGGGAGGCAGGGCCGTCACACGCTGGGACTCTTGTCAGGAGCTGGAAAGGACAGCAGTTGTGTAGAAGCAATGAGGGGCTGGATCTGTTGGTGTCAGTATTGTGGGAGAAGCAGATTGGAGACAGAGAAGTTAGAGGGAACACCACTGGAAGCCTTCAAACAAATATTTGTGTGCCTCCTTTATTCAAGTGGGAGGAAGGAGCAGGTTGGAGGAACGTTTGAATAGATGAAGCAGCCCGGGTGGGTAGTGCCCCGGTAGAGGGGGCGTCTGAAAGGCTCAGGACTGAGCCAGAGTGGTGCTGTTGGCATGTTTTCATTAGCCTGGGTGTGCTCACGTGGCATTTCCCCAAGTTGTCACTGTTAGCTACATGTGCATTTATTCATGAATTTATTTAACACGCATTTCCCGAGTACCCACTATGCCTGGCACTGAGCTGTGTCCTGGGGTGATGACAATGAGCGAGACATGTTTACTGGCCTTCAAGTGCTCATAGCCAAGTAGAGGAAACAGCACAAAACGCAGAGCAATAAGGGCTGGAGTCAGGGTTGGCACAGAGAGCTGTGGGTATATATATATAGCTGAACACCTCTCCTAGACAGGACACAGGGGTCCCAGCCCCCATCAGGCCACCCAGAGTAGGCTGTTCAGGCAAATGGAACCTCCAGGCACCCTTTACCCTAAGGCCAGTCCTTCCAGGCGTAGGACCTTAGAATGGTTCTTTGACTCAATAACGAGAGCTTTCTTCCTTCCTACCCTCCCTATCTTTCTCTCTTCTTTCTTCTCAGCCTGTTCTGGGAGTGGTGGGGGAAGGGGAATTCTTGGCACACCAGGAGAGAGGTGGTCTGGATGTGTCCATGTCTGTCCTGGCCAAACAGCACTGATACTTCCCCCATCCCAGTACCAAGGGTGACATTCTGGACCTGCCACAAGGCCACAACAATCCCAGCCATCCCTCCCACCTGCTGAGCCATCCGTTGTGTGCCAGATTCCGGCCCAGGCTGAGGCCAAGGAGATGAGGGTCCAGGCATGGATGCAGCACTGACTGGCTCCTTAACCTGGGGAGAGTCACTTAATGACTCTGATTCTCCTCTGTAAATGGGGGCAGTAGCACCCACTTCTCAGAAGGGTTATGGAGATTACATGAGGTAGTGAAGCACCTAGCACAGTATTTGACACTCGAAGGCACTCCATAAATGGTGGCTACCACTGTCATTTTGTGACAGGTTAGACTAGGTCAGGATCAGGGCAGAAACTGAGATCTGTGGTCCTGGGATATGGCTACCTTGACTGCAGGCTGTGAACCCCATATGACTCCAGCAAACCCATAGGCAGCTGCAGCTTGCTCTGATCTTATTAGGACCTTCCAGGGAGGATCATGGCCTCTGAGACCCCTGGGCTGCTCAGAATCTACTATGTGGGTCAATGGGGTGTGAGGGCAGCCCCTGCCAGGGGGATTCCTATGTGTTCTCCCTTTCTCTTTCTGTCACCTAGTTCCCCCCAGGTGATGGAGCCTAGAAACTGTGAGGTCTAGCAGAATGTTCCAGACCTTCACTCACTCTGGCACCTCAGGGTGGAGAGATTGGCCCAGCCTGGACTAGGTGGGGTAGGAGTGGGCCTAGGGCAGTGGGGACCACAAACCTGAGAAAGAATGGCACCCAGGTCCAAGAGGGAGGTTTCCAAAAGGGCAAGCTCTTTTGCTGGCCAAGTCAGTTGTCAGAGTTGGCGTTGGGAGTCAGGGCCGGGGAGGTGGGAGAAAATGCAGGGTCTGGCACAATGGCAGGTTGGGAGGGAAAGTCAGGTGGAGGCAAGCAGTGCCTGGAGCTGTTGGCCAAAAGAATCTGGTTCATGGACTTCCCTGGCGGTCCAGTGGTTAAGACTCCACACTTCCACTGCAGGGGACACAGGTTCGATCCCTGGTCGGGGAACCAAGATCCCACAAGCCACGGGGCATGGCACAAAAAAAAAAAAAAAAAAAAAAAAGAATCTGGTTCAGAGACCTCCTGTGTCCCCACCCTCTGTGATGGCTGCTGACCCACTTCTTGTCCCCCAGACCAAGCTGCTGACCCAGTATGTGCTGAGTCTGGCCAAGTATGACCAGAATTATGATATCCGAGACCGAGCACGCTTCACCCGGCAGCTCATCGTCCCTTCGGAGCAGGGTGGGGCCCTCAGCCGTCATGCCAAGAAGCTCTTCCTGGCACCCAAACCAGCTCCAGTCTTGGAGTCATCCTTCAAAGGTGGGAGCTGAAATCCAGAGTAACCTTCCTGGGGGAAGGGGAGAATTGGCCAGCAACCTGGTCCCAGCCCTTCACCCTGAGGTCTCAGTCTCAGCCAGGTACCAGCCTTCAGTGGGCAGGACTTCTGGAGAAATGCCAGTCCTGTGCCCCTGGCCTAACCCTTTGCCCATCCTGCAGCATCCAGGGCTTGCTCTGGGACACCACCACCGTCAACTCACCTGAGTCTCTGCCCTCCCAGGCAGGATGGGCTTCTGGTTTCTCTCCTCTCGGGCTCCCCTTTCCATCCTACTCCCTGAGCAGGCACTATATGTATCAAGATTTTACCTACCAAGGGCCCAGGAAGGCAGGAAGTAGAACTCCATACAAAGGAGAGCTGTAGGGACTTCCCTGGCGGTCCAGTGGTTAAGACTTTGCCTTCCAATGCAGGGGGTGCAGGTTCGATCCCTGGTTGGAGAGCTAAGGTCCCACATGCGTCGCGGCCAAAAAACCAAAACATAAAACGGAAGCAATGTTGTAACAAATTCAATAAAGACTTGAAAAATGGTCCACGTTAAAAAAATCTTAAAGATCAAAAACAAAGGGGAGCACGCACTGGGCTGTCACTGGAGGTCAGCCCAAATCCCCAGCCCCAGGCCCACTGCCTTGCCTCTTCTCTCGGTCTGGTCTGCCGTGACAAGGGCTCTGAGAGATGTGGGAAGGGGAGGGTCCCCCAGCTGACTCTCTGGACCCAGGAACTTACTCAGGAGGGAAACTTCCTTCACAAAGCTCGGTTCTTCTGCGTATCTTTTTGTTCTGCTTTATCTTTCTCTGGACCACAGGAGCAAGGAGATTCTGAGGGATGGGGCAGATGTGAAAACCTGCCAGGAAGAAGGGGAACGGTCCCTTTCTCCTCCCTAACACCATCCCCACTTACAAGTCTCTGGGTTGCCCTCCTCTGGCTCTGACTCCCTCCTGCTCCCATTTGGACTCACCCCTCCCCACGGAGTCCCCAGCCTGACCAGACACACCTCCCTGCCCTTTGACCCAGCCTGGCCAGCCTCTTACTCATAGCTGCTACCCTCGCCCCAAGCAGGCCTCTTTCCTGAGCCTGGCTGTGCAGCAGCACCACCCCCGTTGCCCTGGGAGAGAAGCCACACCCGCATCTCTGCTTCCCCAACAGGCACCAGGGCAGAGAGGCAGCAGTAGCTCTGGGCCCAGAAGCCCCTCCTGCCCTCCTCTGTGGTCCCAGCTCCCCCCACCCCTCAGCCCCTGCTCTAGTCAGCCATACAATCTTTTTTCCAGCATGTGGGCCTGGAGATTCAGTCAAGGCAGAAGAGCCATTAGGGGGCGTGTCCACCCCTCTCTTCTGTCTAGCTAGGGAGTTCCCACCAGAATCGCCACCCGGCCCCACCTAGGAAACAACTCCCAGGGCATTTCCTCACTGCCACTACTGACTTGACCTCTCACCCTGTCCCCAGACCGGGACCACTTCCAGCTGGGCTCACTGTCCCACCTGCTCAATGCCAAGGCCACGGGCTACCAGGAGCTCCCAGATTGGCCAGAGGAAGCCCCGGACCCATCTGTGCGCAATGTGGAGGTCAGCGGGGGTGGAGGGTGGAGCTGTGTGTGGGGAAGGGTGGACAGCAGGGAGCCCTGGGAGTGCCAGCCTGGCCCTCCTGACACCCTCCCCACACGCAGGAAGAAGATCTCTCCCTTATTGAGACCCATGTGGGCCTGTTGGGCGAATACACCAAGGTCCCCCCGCCCTGTGTGCTGTGTGCCCTCTGCTCTGTGTGCAGTGCTCTCTCCCAGCCTGTGCTGCCCCCTCCCTCCCCCTTGTACACTGCACCCCTGTGCCTTCCC
>NW_006798027.1:242839-258755 GCF_000442215.2 Lipotes vexillifer | reverse complement strand
CTACACTCTGTTCCTTCCTGCTGGCAGTGCCGCTCTGTGAGTGCCTCCAGGGTCCCTTCCCTCCCCCCGTTATTTCCTCTTGGGGACAGGACCAGGTGGGGCCCTGAGAAGAGCTAGGGTGAAAGATAAGAGGGGCTTGTGCTTTCCTTCCCCCTCCCCCTCCATGATTTAACGGCTCCCCGCCCTCCACCCCACAATCTCCAGGTACCCGAATGGACCAAGTGCTCAAACAGGGAGAAGAGGAGGGAGAAGGAGAAACCCTTCTACTCAGACTCTGAGGGAGAATCAGGGCCCACAGAGTCTGCAGACAGCGGTGAGGAGATGGGCAGAGCTGGGGCCCTGTGCTCCTGCCGGCGTGTGTGCCTTGTGGCTGACTATCTGGCGCACGTGTGTGCTCCTGTATTAGATGGTCACGTGTCCAAGGGGGTGTGCGCCTCCTTGTGTGCACCTATATGTGTGCTTATGCACTTGAGGATTGCACGTCCCAGATGTGTGTGTGCTTGTGTAGGTCTCTGTCCACACGGGTCCATCTGTGTTCCCGTCGGTCTGGTTGGCGTCTGGGGCTGGGAGCAGGTCGGGGGGTTGGAGGGAGAAGAGGTGAGTTTGCTGCTTCAGTGCAGAGTCTGAAGCTGGGTGTCCAGGGCTCCCCAGGAGGACTGCACACGAGGGAGGGAAGCCTGAGACAGTCCTTCCACAGACCCTGAGTCCGAGAGTGAATCGGACAGTAAGAGCAGCAGCGAGAGCGGCTCTGGGGAGTCCAGCAGTGAGTCCGACAACAAAGACCAGGATGAGGACGAGGAGAAAGGGAGGAGCAGTGAGAGGTGAGATGACTGGGCGGCTCCAGGGCTCTCCCTTGGAAACGAAGGGCTAACCCCCAGCCTTAGCCAGTCTCCTAAGAGTCCCTGAGCCTCCTCAGGAGCTGTTCCGCTCACGTGATGGCCACAGGAGGTGTCTGCGTGGGGCGCAGCATGAAGAAGCAGTCAGGGAAGGGGCCTGAGCTGGCACAGGCTGGTCTAAAGCTCTCACTGCGGCCCAGGCCTAGGAGCTCAGGTGTGGAGTCCACTGGCCCAGGCTCCCCCCGCTCACCCGCAATGTGCAAGGCTTTCCCTGCTCTTCTGTGACGCAAGAAGGGGTCATCCAGGCTGGGCCCAAGCCCTGTTTGCCCCCTTTGCTCAGTGAACATGGTGAGGAGGAAGGGAAGCAGAGGAACATGAAGCAGCGGAAGAAGGCGCCAGAGGGACAAGAAGGCGGCTCGTCCTCAGAGGAGGGCGGTGATTCCAGCAGCTCGTCAGAGTCTGAGATGACATCAGAGACAGAGGAGGAGCAGGTGGAACCTGCCTCCTGGAGGAAAAAAACAGTGAGCGCCTTGGGGCAGGAAGGGGACGGGCGTATGGACCGGGGCCCTCCCCAGCCTCTGGGCCAGGCCCGGGCATCTCCCCATAACCCAGCCCGGGCCAAGGTGCTCCCCTTCCACACTCACATCCTGCTTTTCTCTTCCAGCCTCCCAGCAGCAGAAGTGCCCCTGCAGCCAAGGAGATCTCCCTGCTTGATCTAGAGGACTGTGAGTTTGGGTGGTAGAAGTCACAGGGGGAAGGAGGCCTGGGGAGTATGACTTAGGAAGGGCCATGGGCGCTCTGGGCTAGGTTCCTCGGGGGTTTGGGGTGGGAGGAGCAGACAGAATCCATCTTTGGGCCTGAGAGGGCAGCAGGACAACCTCTCCAGGTGTGGGGTTGGGGTCAAGGATGGATATCTCCATGGAGCCACCAGGCTGCCACGTGCCTCACTGTCCGTGGTGCTGAGCCGTCTACTCCCTAGGCCTTGGGCTCCTGCTTGATCCAAGCCAATTCCACTTTGCCTCTCTCTCGTCATAATGTTTCTCATATACTCCCACAGTCACCCCTCCCAGTGTCCAGCCTGTGTCTCCCCCCACGGTTGTGTCCACCAGCCTGGCTGCTGACCTAGAGGGCCTGACGCTCACAGACTCCCCCCTGGTGCCCTCGGTGAGTGGGATGGGGAGGGACAGGGCTGGGGCAGGGACACATCTCTGTGCCGTATCCTACAGTATGGATTTGTGTGAAGGGGGTGTGATGGAGGGATGGCTTTGAGCCTCCGTTGCTGTGACCACAAGTAGGGACAAGGCTGGGACGGGCTCTTGACTTGTTCATTTCCATACTTCCCCTCGTCCTCCTCCCCTCCAGCTGCTGAGTCCAGTGTTGGGTGTCGGGAGACAGGAGCTGCTGCACCGTGTAGCTGGCGAGGGGCTGGTTGTGGACTACACCTTCAGCCGCCAACCTTTCTCTGGGGACCCCCACATGGTGTCTGTGCACATCCACTTCTCCAACAGCTCTGATACCCCCATCAAGGGCCTACATGTGGGCACCCCCAAACTGCCCGCTGGCATCAGCATCCAGGAATTTCCTGAAATCGGTGCGGAAGGGCCTTGGATGTGGTAGAGAAGGAGGCTCCTGGGTGGAGTTGGTCTTTCTGTGGTTTCTGAAGCCCCCCTCTGTGCCAGGCCAGGGTCTAGGCTATGGGGGTATGGAGATGGCATCTAGCACAATCTATGGACAAGACAGACTAGGAAATGAGCAAGTCCGTATCAGGGCAAGAGGTGCTTGAGCCTTGGTTGTTTCAGCACTGACTTAAAGCAGGTGAGGGTGAGTGGGGGAAGGGTGTTTACATTTCAGGAGAAACTCAGGAACAGTCTCTCCAGGGGCTCAGAAGGCCAGGATTCCATAGAGGAGTGGTCAGCTCTGCAGGTGGAGGGGAGAAGGGGTCAGGGTTCCAGACCTATCAGGTGATGCTGTCTTTCTCTTCCCCTTTCCCTGCCTCACACTGCTGCAGAGTCCCTGGCACCCGGAGAATCTGCCACTGCTGTCATGGGCATTAATTTCTGTGACTCGACCCAGGCGGCCAACTTCCAGCTGTGGTATGTTTCCAACTCATGGAGCAGTAGGAGGATGGCTAGGGAGAGGTGGGGTCAAAATAAACTGGAGCTGGAGGTGGTGTTAGGTGGGGCTACATCATGATCTGGTGTGTCTGGAAGGCATCCCAAGACCTCAGGTCTCTTACCTCCCTCTCCTGCTGCCTCCAAGCCCTCCCTTCAGACACAGTGCAAGGTGAGGGGAGAGATGCTGGCCTCACTCCCTCTCTGTCTCCTCCTACCCTTCCCAGCACCCAAACCCGGCAGTTCTACGTCTCCATTCAGCCACCTGTTGGGGAGCTTATGGCCCCTCTGTTCATGAGCGAAAATGAGTTCAAGAAGGAACAGGGTGAGTGTTCCCTGGAGGTGGGCAGGGAGGGTGCTCAGGACCATCCCCTGGGGCTCATTCAGCTCCACCATACAGTCATGCTGAGGGAGCCTCAGCTCCTGCAGATGGAGGGAGGCCTCACAGCTTGTGGCTCCAGCAAAGGCTTCACAGAGCCTGGGACACTTCAGTGAGGCTTTGGAGACAGCCTCAACTCAGCCAGGCAGAAAATTCTAGGCCGGAATTCCAGCTGGGGGAAACATTATGAGTAGGTGTTAGTGAAATTTTACAGGAAGAAAGGAGGGGAGCAGTTTGCTTTAGGGCATAGGAGCCCATAGCAATGGTGAGTAGTGAAAACAAAGCTGAAAATATGTGCGGTCCAGTTTCTGGAAGCCTTGAACGCGATGCTAAAGGATTTTGGTCCTAAAATTTCAGAGCTGGAAGGGGTCCCAGAGGTTATTGGGTCCAACTCCATCGTTAGAGAGGTAAGGACCGTAGACTTCGTTTTCCTAGCAGTAGAGGAGTCATTGAAGTTTTTGAGCAAAGACGGGGCCAGGTTCAGACTTCTGCTTCAGAAGGAGAAATCTGGCAACACTTACAGCTAGGACTGGAATTGAGAGAGTCTGCAGCAGGAAAAAGAGGCAGAACAGCGTAAGTGGGAGGCAACATGGGGCTTCCTGAGTCCTGGCTTTAAGTTCTGAACGTGCCACTTGCTTGGTATGTGGCCTTGGACTAAATTCTGTGCCCAGTTATAAGGCTATTGCAATAGATTTGATGAGAGATGGTGACCAGGATTAGAACCACAGCAAAAAGAATGAAAGGCTGAGGTGGGGGAGAGGGAAGCCACGGGCGTTTGCCCTAAGGAAGTGGAGAGGGAGACATATAAGCTGGCTCTAGAACGTCTGGCTTAGATACTAGGGAGAATGGCAGTGCCGTTCACCCAGACCAGGGGTTAGCCAACTTTTTCTCTAATGGGTCATAAAGCAAATGTTTCAGGCTTTCTGGGTCATGTGATCGCTGCTGCAATTTGCCGTTGTAACCCAAGAACAGCCACGGGTAATACATAAATGAATGAGTGTGGCTGCATTCCAATAAAATTCTATTTATGGACACAAATTTGAATTTCATATAATCTTCATGTGTCATGAAATATCTATCTTTGATTTTTCCCACAGCACTTAAAAAATATTAAAAAAACCAACCAACCAACCAACCATTGTGGGCCATGCAGGTGGTAGGTTGTATTTGGCCTTCAGGCTGTAATTTGCCAAACCCCTGACCTGGAAGAAAGAAGAATGGATTGGGCAAGGGAAAGGGGGGGACGATCTTGGACAGTTTTGGAGAGGCTGCTTTTGAAATACATTTGGGAAATTCAGGAAGAGGTGTTTAATATGCAACTGAAAATATGGGCCTGTGCCCAGGAAACACTTCTAGGCTGGAGTCAGGAGCATAGCGGTGGTAACTGAAGCTGTGAATATGAGTGAGATCACCCTGGGAGAGAGATGGGTGGGGAGATAAGAAGGTCAAAGACCTTCCTTGAGGAAAACCTGCCTTCCTCAGAAAAAGGAGGGGAGGGAAAAGAGAAGGAACAGTGAGAGGTGGGAGGAGAACCACGAGAGACGAGGAGGTTGGAGAGTGCCTTGGATGGCCTGCAGGCCCAGATGACCGAAGACCTGCAGATCCAGCAGATAGGAAGCTGCTGCCAACATCAGAGAGAGCGGGTCATTGCAAAAGGCGGGCAGAGGCCAATTGCAGTGGGTTGAAGGAGACCAGGGCTTGGGGAGATGGAGTCCTCTTTGGAGGACCTTGGCGGTCACTGGGGAGGGAGACACAGCACTAGCATGATGCATCCTGTTTCTAGAGAGGACTTCTTAGGAACGAGGAGACTTGATATGGAGAGACTAAAGGTACAGGGACAAGAAGATGTCACTAGTTAGGAGTGGAGGCCATGACAGCGACGGGAGAGGGATGTCAGTTCTCAAAAGGAGGGAAGAATGGCGGGAGTAGCAGAAGGCGGGGAGGCTGAGGAGACGGGCAGGAGGGCAGGTGGAGGAGCTCGCGTGGCTGGGTAGAGCGTGAGAGTGGAGAGGAGAGGCCAGACCCGTAGAGTGAGGGTTTCTTGGGATGCTGTGAGTGCCTGGGGACGCGACGAGTCCTGGACAGGTTTGGAGCTGTTGCCACACGTGAAATTAGGGGTCCACCTGTGAGGGCTGCATGTGACAACCGGACTCTGGCCTGTCGGGTGAGGACCACCAGTGATCTCTTTGTGAGGACTCGGCCTCCAGGAGCTGGGAGAGAGTTGCACTTGGGTTGGAGGGCCAACCAGGAAAGACGAAAAGGTGGAGGCAACCTCTAAGTACTGACTGGCCACCAAGTCCACTGGCCACTCCCAAGGGGCTGGTGGCCCAGATGTCTGACAGTGGGGAAGCACCCAGTCAGTTTCTGCTCAGCAGTACGGATAGAGCCCTGGGTGGGGTGGGAGGCTGCCCAAGGCTCTCTGACGGAGGGCCAGGTCAGAGAGGGAAGCAGCCCCTCCTCAAGACTGGTGAGGGAGATTGAGACCTGCCCCGCCTGAGTAGAACCTGGTGAGGGTGCTCAGTGGGCAGACCCAGCAGTACCCACTGTGGCCTTTGCCCTCATCATAACCTCTGTCCCCAGGAAAGCTGTCGGGCATGAATGAGATCACAGAGAAGCTCACGCTGCCAGACACCTGTCGGAGTGACCACGTTGTGGTACAGAAAGTGACTGCTACTGCCAACCTGGGTCGTGTCCCTTGTGGGACATCTGATGAGTATAGGTACTGACCACCAGCAGGGGGACGAGATAGGCTCTCGGTCCTGATTTGAAGGAGGGGCCCCATGCCTCAGGGCTGAGCTCATTCCTTTACCCCCACCTCAGGTTTGCAGGGAGGACGCTGACCAGCGGGAGCCTGGTCCTGCTGACCCTGGATGCCCAGCCTACTGGAGCTGCCCAGCTGACAGTCAACAGTGAGAAGATGGTGATCGGCACCATGCTGGTGAAGGACGTGGTACAGGCTCTGACCCAGTGATCCTAAGTGCTGTGACCTCTTTGATTGTCACTTGTCCCTCCCTCGTGACATCTACGCTGTTAGCCTCTCTCTCTTTCTTTCTCTCTCTCATATCAGACTCCTCATTCCAGACAGCATCTGGGGGTCCTCTCTCTCTCTGGTCATGACCAGGCTCCCTCCCAATTCTCCCCATGGGTTCCTTAGTGACCTGTGCAGAGGGAGATGGCAGGGCTCCATTCAGTCCTCCCAGCTTTGTGTAGCTATTTATGTGGCAAAATCTCAATAAAATGTCTTCTCCCTAGATGCTGGCTCACCTTTCCTTGCTTCTGGGTTCTGCCTAAGGGGGTTGGCGGGGGGTGGGGGGAGAGCTCCTAAGAGTGACTGCGTTTGACCCTTGTGAATGATCACCACTGACCTTCTAGGGGAGGCTGTGACTGACTCTTAAGAGGTGACTCTGGTTGGACCCCCAAGATGACCATCTTCGAGTCTCCAGGCATCTCTGTGTAAGAGACATCTGATTGGGGATGGGGAGGTCAAGCTGGAAGAACTCCCTGGTCCTTTTTTATGAGCCTCTGCAAAGATGCCTCTTCGACATCTGGCAGTCCCTTTTGGTTCCCCTCATGGGCCCTTGGGAAGGAGAACTCATAATGTGGGGAATTCCCAAACGTAGGTGCAAGGTTCAAAATATGTCAACTACATCTAGATATGGGGCCTAGAGCCCCACCTAGCTGGGGAGATGACCCACCTGGCCCTCTTGAAGAAGGAAGAACAGGAGATGTGGACCCGTGCTTCTCAAACTGTCATTCATCAAATCACCTGGGGGTGTGTTATCATGCAGATTCAGATGGGTAGGTCTGAGGTGGGGCCTGAGATTCTGCATTTCTAACAAGATGTCAGCGACCGATGCTGTTGCTCCATGGACACACTTGAGTGGTGAGGATGTAGAGCCTCCACACCTGGGACAAGCCTTCTAGGGGTGGCAGTGAGGGTCAGGGCCCCTCCCTGATACCTTTCCTGGTGAGAAAAGAGGCTGAGCAGCAGTGGTTCCTAAAGGTGTAAAAGGTGTTCCATTAGCATGTGATATGCCAAAAGAAAAAAGGAAAGTTTGTAATCATGTAAATTCAGGAACCGTGGATTGGTGTACAGGAAGTTTATTTCCCACAGGCCTTCTCAGAGCCTTTATTATGCTAATGTGCATTGTGAGCCCCACCCCCACCCCACCACTCCTAAGAAGGGCTATAGCTCACAGTGTTACCCCTACTTGGTTTTGACCTTGGGATGCCTTTGTCCCAGGACACCTTGATTGACTGTGTTACAGGATGCACACTCCAGTGATAGTTTGAGATAGTTTACCTGATCCTCCATAACCAAGACTCTAGTTCCTTGACCACACCTCCCCACAGCCCTGTCACTGATCAAGTCTGTTTAGAGAAAGACAGGGTGAAGCAGGTGTGGCGCTCTTCTCAGGGGAGGGGAACAAAGGCAGTGCCAGGGGACAACCCTGCCTCTGACTCCGGGGACTTGCTGGGCTCCGTGGCACCAGGCAGCAGCTGGGGCCGCTGCTTCACTGAGAGCCTCGGGGCCCCAAAGTCTCCCTGGGATCACTGTTTTTGTCGCTGCAGGTTCTGAGATGGGACTGATCCACCAGTCATGGGTCACTCGAACGGTGGACTTGTTCTCACTTGTGTCTCTGAACCAGCACTGCCCGCAACAGAAGAAAGAAGGTGGGAGCGATTTTTTAAGAAATTAGAACAAGGACCGTCAGAGAATTCTTTTTTTTTTTTTAATTTATTTATTAATTTATTTATTTTGGGCTGCGTTGGGTCTTAGTTGCTGCGCGCGGGCTTTCTCTAGTGGCGACGAGCGGGGGCTACTCTTGGTTGTGGTGTGTGGGCTCCTCATTGCAGTGGCTTCCCTTGTTGCGGAGCACGGGCTCTAGGCACGTGAGCTTCAGTAGTTATGGAGTGCGGGCTAATCAGTTGTGGCTCATGGGCTCTAGAGCGCAGGCTCAGTAGTTGTGGCGCACGGGCTTAGTTGCTCCACGGCATGTGGGAACTTCCTGGACCAGGGCTCGAACCCGTGTCCCCTACTTTGGCAGGCAGATTCTTAACCACTGCGCCACGAGGGAAATCCATCATCAGAGAATTCCTTACCAACCTGGACTTTGCAGCAAAGGCCCCAGAGTGGATTCTGTAGGAGCCAGAAGTATATACGGCATGAACTCTAACATCCCTCAAGGAGCTTACAGCCCAGATTCCCAGAACCTCTTGGAAAGGGCACCAGGATCTCCAACCCTGAGTGAGAGTCCAGAGCACGGGAACCTTAGTCACAGCCCTGTGTTGGTTTCTCTGGAACGTGTCCCAGGCTGTGGGGTTAGCAATAACAACCCTTCTTAAGAAAATGATTCTCGTGCATGAGATTGTCTCAGGGGAGAGGCAGGAGGCAGGAGAGCGAGGTGTAAGCAGGGAGAGTCCGAGTCAGCAGCTGGTCGGGAGAAGGAGCCCAGCCGGGAAGGCTGGGACTGCGGAAATAGGCAGAAGTAGCAATCTTCAACCCAGGACGGGGAAGGGACCCCATTGTCTTCTAGGGAATGGTCTGCGGGGAGAAAACCTCAGTCAGAGGGGAAGGGAGAGTAGCTGCTCCCACCTCAGCCCAGCCCAGCCCATATCTTCCTGGACTCTAGGTCCATGGCCAAACCTTCCACAGCCCTGCCACGTTGGCATCCCCAAGTGAGTCTCTGCAGGGATAAGACAGGGCCTGCCCGGGACACACTGGTGGAAACAGATCAGACATACAGGACCTGAGGGGGACCTCACTTCTCTCCAGAACATTTTTCTTTCCAACCCATATCATAGCCTGTATTTTCTCACTGATCCAAGTCTCTGCCACTGTGGTCACAGGCCTCCTGGATCTTAATGTGTCCCATGAGGAGCATTGAGGGGCAACCGTGGAGCTGTGGGATTCATGTGGGGCCCAGGACCTCAGAGCAGACTAGGAAGGGCTCTTAGGGCTCTGCTGGTGCACAGGGAGGGTTCGGGGGAGGGGGCCAGAAATGGACAGAAGCACGGGGACTGGCACTGAGGCAGAATGTGCCCCCGGTGAGGGTCAGGTAGAGCATTGGTGAGGACTAAGGAGGTCCAAGTGTGGTCTGAGCTTGACCACAGGGCTTGACAGGTCAGAGGACAATGAACACAGCGAGGGGCTGAGAACAGGAGCCCAGTCCAGGATGGCTTCCAGGTGGTGCTCCGGCAAATGGCTAAAAGGAATGGCTTCAGTTTTTGGCCAGGTTGCTGTAGCTGGCTAGCTGCAATGACTGGGGAACAGATCCATCTAGGGATACTAAGGAAGCCACTACAGGGACCCTGAGCGGGGGGCATTAGCTGTGCCCGTGCCTGAACCCCCCAGCCTGTCAGCCCCAGGGCAAGCCCCTGGGCTAGTTCAGTACCTTCTGCTGGGCATCTTGAAGGTCACCTCTCAGCATAGCCTGCAGATCAAAGGGATGGGTGTTGGGTATGTAACTCGCTGTGACAGGATTTTCCCTAGCCTTACTGGGCAAAGAAGGAAAAATAGGAAAGTTCTGGACCCTCCCCCTGCCCCCCCACCGAGGCCTGGCTGCTGGACAGCCAGGATCCTCACCACCAATTTCTTCCCTGCCTCCTCAGCACATTCACGTCCCTCTCGGTCACTCTAATTCCTACCATGGCTCCACATGCTGGGGGTAGGGGTGGGGAAAGGCCTGCCTTAGGCCCCTCCTTCCGCATCAAGCATTTGAGCAGCCAACAAGTGCTGGGCACTGTGGTGGCAAAGAAGCTATGGGCTGATGACCAACCAGGACTGGGGTGTGAACCGTGGAGGGACTGCTCAGCCCAGTAGGTCCCGTCTCATTCCACCAGCCTGCAACTGGCTGCAGAGCCTGCTGGATTGGGAAAGCCCCAGCTCAGGGGTGGGGCAGGAGAGCGGCTGAGGGAGGGTGTACATGGACCTGGGTCCTCAAGGAGGTGAGCTGGGTCTTCCTTCTATGGTGGCCTGATCACTGTTGTCTCCCAGGGTCAAGAGAAAGATGGTGAACCAGTGCCTAAAAGGGTGAAGCCCAGGATGGGGTTTGGAGAACAGGGGGTAAAGTGGGGCACGTCCAAAGGAAAAGCAGTGAGCACCTTCTTGGGTCTTCTACTTGATGGTGCTGCTTGATCCCGTTGTCTCCTACCCCACTGTCTCTCTCCCGTCCCACTGACCTGTCCACTAAGAAAAAGCACTTAGGGCTGCACTGTTTGATCCTGACTATGAGGAACCCCACCCCCATCCTGATTGCCCCATTACAGCTGAGGATGCTTTGGGGTCACTGAGGCTTGGGATAGTGCTGAGAAAGGTAAGCAATGCTGGGGATTACTTCTTATCTGAATGCCACTTTCACCCCGAACGTTACTTCTCATCTTGCTGCCAAGGACCCTCTAACTTTAGCCCCTTTTCAGATCTTCCACCCATGAGTCCACCTGAGTGGAGCTTCCCAGTGGTGCCTGGAGAATAAAGGTTGCCAACAGCTCAGAAAAATTCTTCTGTCTGGGATCTTCCCAGACACATATGTCCCTGTCTTTGGGACTGTTTTTTTAAAAAAACTTTTAAGTGTACTATTCATACAGTAAATTGTACAGATCACAAGTGTGCAATCTGATGAGTTTTCATGGCCTGAACAACCCGTGTAAACAGCATCCAGGTCAAGAAACAGAGTGCAATAGCACACCTCCCTCGTACCTCCTTCCCGTTTGGGGCGTGTTGTATTTCACTCAAAGATCGATCACAGAGCTATGAAATGGTTCCACAGCAGTCTGCAAATGGCAATGGGATCCCAGAAGGCCAACACAGACTTGTGTCTGGCAATGCCAACACGGTGGCATATGCTGCTCTCTGGGGCTACTGGGGATGTGTTACCAACAACCCCTGTGGCAGGGGCAGGGTGTGTGGAAATAAGTGGGGTTGTTTTCTTGTTTTGACTGAAAGAAAATGTGAGGAAACAGCTCTGGGGAAGAAAGAACTCTTGAGGTCTTGGGCAAGGTGACCTTGATCAAAGTCTTGATGTGCCAGATCCCCAGCATCTGCACCTGCAGAGGAAAGGCAGGAGGCTGGGAGAGGGTGAGGCTGGGTGAGGGTGAGGCGTGGTCCTTCTCACTCAGACCAAGGCAAGACTGAGACCCTGGGCTCCTGACAAGAGTGGCTGCATACTCTTCAGTAAATCCCTAAACTTCAGCTTCCTCAGCTGCAAAACAAAGGGGAGGGACACTCAGGCTCCCACGCCCCTCCTTGCGCTGAGACCCTAGGCATCCTCTAACCCCTTTACAAGCATTTCAGGACAACCGGCACTCACCTTCAACTGCATCAGTGAGGTAGCCGACCTCCAATGATCACTGCTTCCTGGCATTTCGCACCCTGGTGTCATCCCCTCCTACATCTTATCAGGGCTGGTGTGTGTAAACAATGGGATACTGTAGACATGAGAGTATGTCATTTCTGAGATTAGCTTATGAAAGTCAATGCACCTCCATCTCAGTCTCTGTCTCTCTGGTCATTTGCTCTGGAGAAAGCCAGCAGCCCTCTGGAGAGGTCGGTGTGACAAGGAACTGAGTGAGCTTGAGGTGGAGCTAGGAGGCAGATCCAGGTCCAGGCAAAGCTTCAAATGACTGCGGTTCTGGCTGAGAGCTTGACTGCAACCTCAGGAGAGAGCTTGAGCCAGGACTGCCCAGCTAAGTCAGTCTTGGAGTCCTGACTCTCAGAAATTGTGTGAGAGAATATTTGTTGTTTTAGCCTGCTTAGTTTTGGGGTAACTTAACAGCATAAGTTAATACAATCCAGCCCTCGACCCATGTCCTAGGGTATTGAAAAAGTCCTCAGAGGGAGCCTGGGCCCCCAGCTCTGGCCTTCAGAGCAGTTTGCTCCCACATTCAGTGTCAGTGGCGTGCTGGAGCTGGCTCATGCTGGCTCGTGAGCATCCACTGGTATCATACTGATGGTGTGAAATCAGCCACGGCAGAAGTATTTATGCCACAGAAATAGTTGACTACTGTAAATGACTCCTCTCTTGCAGCCAATTGTCAAACATTTATCAGCACACCACTGCCCTTGTCTCCATCCCTGTATCTGTTGAAACAATTATGATATATTTCAAGTTTAAAGAATAAAATAACCTCTTGTGTACTGATCACCCATTTTAAGAACTAAAGCACTCATCAATTCAGCAGACACCCCCTGTATCCCTAGTTTCACAAGCTCTTCTCTCCCAACGTGAAGTAAATCACTATTCTGAATTTTATGTTTATCAAGGCCATGCATTTTTTGGTACTTTTACTACATACAGATGTGTTCCTAAACAATATATTGTCCTTTGTGGTAGTAATGTACTGCATGTTTTAAAATTTTATATGAATGGCATTGTAGAGTATGTGTTCTCTGACATCCTGCTTCTTTCACTCAGTGTTGTTTATGAGTCATCCATGTTGATATGATTAGCTTTATTTCATTTACTTTTACTTATATACAGTATATTCCATTGTATGACTAGACCACAATTTAGCAATCCACTCTCCCGTCGGTAGGCATTTAAGGTATTTTATTGGGCTGGCCAAAAAGTTCGTTCAGGGTTTTCCGTAAGATATTATGGAAAAACCCGAAGAACCTTTTGGCCAACACAATATTTTATTTTTGTAATTAAAAATATTATTTTTTTATTTTTGCAATTTTGAATAACACATCTATCGGCATTTTAAACTCCTGCCTCTTTTAACACGTGCGAAAGTTTCTCTAACACATTTCCCTGGGAGTGGCATTCCTGGGTCATAGAGTATACATACCTGCAACTTAACAACATTGTCAGATTGCTCACCAGAGTAGCTGTACTTCAAGTCAAGAATGTTCACAGCACCTTCATTCATAATAGTCCCATTCACATTGCCAATCACTAGCAGTATGGGGAAACAAATATGGTATATCCATACAATGGAATACTACTTAGCAATAAAAAGGACTTAACTACTGCTACCTGCAGCAACATGGATGAATCTCACAGATGCTATGTTGAATGAAAGAAGCCAAAAGTTTATATGAAGTCCTAAAACAGGCAGAATGAATCTGTGAGGAAAGCAGTTAGAATATTAGTTGTCTCAAGGAGAGGTGGATGAAGTGGGAAGAGGTATGATGGAACCCTCTGGGCTTCTGGAAGGATTCCATGCCTTGACGCGGGTGGTGGTTACCTGGGTATGTATGTAGGTAAAATACATCAAGCTGTATACCTAAGATTGTGCACTCTGTGTACTCTCTGTATGTGGGTTGTTACCCCTCAATTTAAAAAATGTAGAAAACAAAAGCCACAACCAAAGTGGCTGAACCAGTTTACACCCTCACTGGCAGTGAGCCTGCTACTAGGATAGTGAGACTTTTCATTTTGCCTATCTAGGAGGTGTGAAATGGTATCCTACTATGTTTCCCTGGTTATTGGTGAGCCATTCCCATCTTTTGCCCATTTTTCTATTCGCCTTGTTGTAAAGTTCTTATATATTTTGGAAATGAGTCCTTTGTAGATCATGTATTGCAAATATACCTTCTTCCAGTGTATGACTTTCCAAGTTTTAAACATCTTTTGATAAACCAAAGGTTTAAATTCCAATGTGATCAAATTTATCAATTTTCCTTTATACTCTGTACTTGTTGTTCCATATTTACAGAATTTGCCTGCACTATGAGGTAATAAAAATATTCTCCTAATACTGTTTTCTAAAAAAATTTCCAAGTAATGCTGTATACATTTGTATTTTTAACCCACTTAAAATTTACATTTGTGTATGATGGAAGGTGGCGCTGATCTACCTTCTTTTATCCCACTTAAATGAGCAGGAAAAAGAACAAAGAACATGGTTTCTTCTGCACAGAGCTTGGCAAAAGCCGAGTAGACACTATGTGCTCACTTTACCTTGTGGTCTTGAGTTCCTAAATGAATCTCCCTTCTGATCTTTTCCAACCAGGAAAATTATTTTCCCCCTGCAGTCTCTTTTCTTCTTTTAGCTCTCTGCCTGCTGTGGAGGCACTGAACACCTGAGAATATAAAAGAATACAGGGTCCCTCCTAGTACATGCATTTAAAACTTAGTCCAGCCAATTACAGTTACACTTAAACCTGTATTGTAAATCTGGGGCTTGACTGCAGAGATGGTGCCAGGCATAGCTGGGCTCAAAGGGTATTTGTTGACTGGGAGAATGGATAATGCTGCCTGTTTGTTCCTGCTACTTCTGCCAGTGACCAGCTGTGGGGACCTGACCAAGTCATTTAATGCCTCCACCTCTGCCCCTTTCCACACCCCTCCCTGTGGATCATGGACATCTTCTAGTCAGGGGTACTGTTCTTCCTGTATAACCTGCAAGCCTGGCCAAGTCAGGGCAGGGAGACAGGACTGACCAAACACATGACTGTATGTGCACTCAGCCAACCCTTCCTTCACTGTCTGGTGAGGGCTGGGGTCAGTCAGAAAGAAATGTGCACATCAGGGTGCTGGACATTTTGTACGTAACTGGTTAAGGCTTCAGGCACTGAAGCCAGAAGACTGCCTGGGTCTGAGTCTTCACTCTTCCACTTCTAGCTGGGAGTTCTTGAGCTAGTTACTTAACTTCTCTGAGCTTTAGTTTCCTTGTCTGCAAATGGGTTAACAGGTAAAACACTTAGAACTGTGCCAAGCACATAGTAAGTGCTCAGTGAAGATCAGCTATTACTATTACCTGCAACAGAAAGTTTAGGAAGAGGGATTTTATGCAGCAGAAATTTCTGTTCCACGTCACCTGAAAGATCACTTCATTTTCTTCTGGCTGGGAGTTTTAAAATATGAAAGAGCTCCCAGATACTGTTCCCTTGGGCACTATTCCAGGTTTCGGATTCTTATCTTCCTCAGCTTTGGGTCAGGGAAGAGAAAGGGATGGAAAGGATGAGCTGCATGAGGCCCCTGGACATGCTGGGCTTGACTCTTTTAATTTGAATTAGTGACCAAATTTAAAATTAGGAAGATTTCACATTAAAAAGCAAAACAAAACTGCATTTCCAGCTTGTCTTGAAAGATCTGGCTGGGCTGGGACATCATTCCTGCACGGTATCCAACAGCTAACTGCCCTTTTAGATGTGCCGTGGGCCTTCTTGGTGCTGTCATCCACCCTCACTTGGCTCCTGGGCTGTAGGTATTTGGGTGTGGCACCCCCTGAGAAGACAAGCAAGATACACTACCTCCGATGAGTTGTCCTATGCTGTTTGTGGGCCAGGGTGAGACTTGTGGGCGGGCTGCTCGTAGAGAAGGAAGAGCCTCAGGTAGGGCCTGGAGTGGGAAGGTTCCAGGGAAGCTAAACCAGAAGGTGTGGTTTCCTGGGCAGCTGAAATGGGCCATCTTGAGGAGGGAGGGCAAATGGGTAGGGGGTGCCGGGGCCCTGTCTTGCTCTGCCCCTGCAGCCATCACCTCTCTGCCCATGACCTCAGCAACGCAAGGAAGCTCCTGAATGGGGATATTCTATGGATGGAGATTGGCCAACTCTCATTGTAACACTGGGTCCTTCTGTGGACTTCTACTCCAGCATCTGTTCTTTTTTTTTTTTTTTTTTTTTTTTTTTTGGTACGCGGGGCC
>NW_006798027.1:241900-242814 GCF_000442215.2 Lipotes vexillifer | reverse complement strand
TTGCGGTACGCAGGCCTCTCACTGTTGTGGTCTCTCCAGTTGCGGAGCACAGGCTCCGGACGCGCAGGCTCAGCGGCCATGGCTCACGGGCGCAGCCGCTCCGCGGCATGTGGGATCTTCCCGGACCGGGGCACGAACCCGTGTCCCTCGCATCGGCAGGCGGACTCTCAACCACTGCGCCACCAGGGAAGCCCTCCAGCATCTGTTCTTACCCTCACCTTCTCCCATTACTGTAATACTCCTGCAATGGTAGGCTAGACCTTGCCTTCCTCTCCTCCCATTGCCTCTGCACTCCCTCCCCTTAGCCATTAGATCCAGGCCAGCCTCACCAGCCTGCCAGGAAGGCAGCAGACTTGTCCTCTCAACTTCCAGGAAGAACCTTAAGCATAGTAAGTGCTTTATAAAATAGTATTATTATGATGAGGTAACACACGTACAACGCTTGGTAATGCTCAACAAACGCTGATTCCTTTCCTCCCCACCCCAATCCCTTGTTTCCCTTTTTTTCTATCAAACCTCTTTTCTGTCAAACCTCTACTAAGTCTCTAGTAACATCTCAAAATTTTGAGACCTGATACTGCCATTCCCGTTTACAATTCTTAATAGTTCCCTGCTGTCTGCAAAATAAAGGCCTTTCACAAAGTGGGCCCAAGCTTCCTTCCTGCGGTATCGGCACGCATTTTCCTCCATCCTGGGCAGATTGAGCCACTCTGTTCAGTCCTCCTTCTCAGTCTTTGCTTGATCTCCCTGCCTGGAACGCCACCTCTGCCTCTATGCCTGACTGGGGCTTCCGGTCCACTCCCGCCCCGGCTACCCCAGGACGCCTTTCCTGACAACAGCCCAGCCCACGGTGGTCTCTCTCGCCCCGTGACCCCTGCTGTCTCTTGTCCCTCTCCGAGAAGTTTCCTATTGCA
>NW_006798027.1:241450-241890 GCF_000442215.2 Lipotes vexillifer | reverse complement strand
AGAGCGTCGGAAGCGGTTTCGTCAGGTAACTGTGGTGCAGAGAGGACACCTGGTGTCTTTGGAAGTTTCCGGAATCCCCAGACGCCCGCGCACCCAACTCCCCACCCCACCCCCGTTCCAGCACACGGAGCAGCCAATCTAGAGTGAGTGTGCCTGCTGGAGCCTGGGAGTAAAGGCTCGGACATGGGCGCGTAGGGTGGGCTCTTGCCCTGGAGGGGTCCTTGGAATAAAAGGAGCGTGGACGCTGTAAAGACGGCTTTACTGACAAAGCACATGGCCGCCCCGTCGCAGGGGCTTGTGAATGGCGTCCTATTTCATAAGGGTTAAACTGAGGCCCCAAAGAGGCAAATGACTTGACCAGGGTCACTAGGTGAGTGGCATGCTCCACTTGGGCCCCCAGCCTCGTGTGTGTGTGTGTGTGTGTGTGTGTGTGTGTGTGT
>NW_006798027.1:233107-241096 GCF_000442215.2 Lipotes vexillifer | reverse complement strand
CCGGTCCGTCCGCCCCGCTGGGCCACGCCAGCCCCATGGCGTTCCCGCTGGTAAGAGCTGCTCGCCGCCCGCCCGGGCGGGGCTGGGCGGGGCCGCGGTCCGCGCCGCGGCAGCTAACGGTCCGCGCGCAACCTCGGCCGGTCCGCGGTACCCTCCTTTCCCGCCCCCACCCTTGCGCGCAAGTCCCGGGCGGGGCGCGGGTCACGTGCCCGCGAGCGTGGGGCCTCGTGGAGGGGTGTGTGGCGAAGGGGGGGGGTAGGGAGCCTCCTCGTGACTCAGGGCCTTTGGGCTTAAAGGCGCCGCGGCCCTCCGGGGGCGGCCGGTGGGGCCTCCGAGCTGCGTTGCAGACGCCCGTTGGCCTCGAGTGTCTGTCCAGACGGGAGCTGACCGGACGGAAGGGCGCCCCCACGCCCGGAACATTTCCTTCTCCCGCAGCCGTCGCACGTGAGAGTCTAAGCCACCGGCGCTGGGAGCTCACACGCCTCGCAGCGACCCCCGCGAATCTCGTTCGTACCCAGTGGGCAGCGGAGAAGGGCGGCCGGGGTGGGGCGGGGCTGCTGGCGGCGTAGACCCTTGCGCTGGGCCTCGGGTCAAGGGAGAGTGCCACGACGGCAGTGGGCGCGTCTCCTTTAAGGCGGAGGGATTAGGTCCCTCGTGCCGTCCGCGCGCGCTTCTTTGGCCCGTGAGGTCACGTGGCTTCACACGTTCGTTAGGCGCAGGAACTGGAGTTCTGGGGCGGGGTTGGCTAGGTAGGGTCGGGCGCTGGAGGGTGGCCGGCACGTGCAAAGCGGCTTTGCGCTGGGGAGCCCCGCGGCTCAGAGGTAGGTCCTGGGGGCGTGGGCGGGGGTCCTGCAGGCCGCGGAGGTGCCCCAGGCGTGGAGCTGACCTAAGCCGCGCTAGCTTCGGTTTTCCCCACCCCGAGTTCTCTGACAGCGGAGAAGCGTGCGTGTGGGCTTGGCTTTGTCATTCTCTCAGCCCAAGACCGGACTAGGTTCCCAGACTCGGGTGGGTGTTGGCGCGGGCCCAGCGCTGGTCTCGGGTTTGGTGGAGCAGTGGCTGGGAGCACAGCCTGGTTGCTTCGCTTGGTCAGCCCGCAGGTTAGAAAGGCCTGTGCCTGCCCTGAGCCCCCGGGGCGGGGAGGGGCGGTACTCAGACCAAGAAAAGGTTACTCACCTTTGGTTGTCCCACTTGGCGTCATTCCCCGGTTTTTTTCTTCGCGTGGGTGGTGTTTGCAGTCAAGTCGACCCTGACTTTTTTGCGTCATTCCCAGAGGACCCGGGCAGGCCAGGGTCCTTGTAAGTGGCCCAGCGCCGGCCACAGGACTGAGAAAGCCCGAGCGGATACTTGCGCTCTGGAGCACGTCCTCGCGTGCATGGGTTATTTTTTGGTGGCATTTTGCACAGTGCAAGCGGTCCTGCGCGAGGATTGCGCTCGCGAAGCAAGTGGGTAGCACGGAGACTCCACGACAGCGCTCGGAGCCGGGGGTGCCGGCTGTGACCCCCCTCCCCCACCCCACCCCGCAGGCCCGGCTCTGCTTAGCGCTGCATTTCGTTGGCAACTGCCTCCTTTGGTCTCCCTGGCTACCGATCTGCTGCCTTGCTCTCTCGCTGGCACCTGAGTAAACTGCTGGGCGAGCGGCGAGGGGGTTCGCTGGTATCCACAGGTGTACCGCCTGCCTCTGGTCTACCCCTCAGGTGACGGTGCTGACATGTGCCAGCTGGAAGTGTGTGTCTCCTGAGAATAGTTTGCACCCGTAGGCTCAGGTTCTGTTTGAGCTTAGGGACACAGGCTGGGTTAAAAACAAAAATAAATCGTATACAGGCGGAAGGAAACCTTGGAAACTTCAGGCTGGTGGTGGTTTTTCTGGTTGGTTGATTGGTTTTTATCTTAGGTAGAAGGGAAGTGGAAGGGAGTTCTGCTTCTGGAGCTCCGTGGAGCTCAGGGCTGTTGGAGCCCCTCAGGAGAGTAGAGTTCAGGGCTGACCGCGGGTGTTGGAGCGTCCTCGTTGAGCTCGCTTTGAGCTGCACTGTATTCCCAGAGCCCGTTGCTGCAGAGTTTGGCTTTTGCCACAGTGATGTAATTTAAACTTGAGGAGTGGTTTGGCAGTACGTGCTCGGTTTATAGAACTAGGATTAGGAAGTTGACTACCCTATATAAAGTCAGTCTTTACAGTATAGAAATACTTGCCATCCCGCCTCCCGAGGGTTGTCTTATAAACATCCCGCTGGCCCAGGCTCCCCTGTGGGGAAAGGGAACTGTGCCGGCCTGTACAGCCGGCAGGAGGTTGGAGAGCGAATGCGTGTGGCGAGTGACCATGGAAACATGAGCAGTTTGGATTGAGCCTTAGGCACTTGGTGCAGGAATGTTTCTGTGGTCTTGTCTTTCTTTCCTGTGGTACCAGTACCAGTGTCTCTGAGTCAGTAAGTGGAGGAAGGTGATAAAAGTAGTGCGACTCCACGTTCAACACCCAACTTGTTAAGAGGCTAATGATAATAGCTGTCTTTGTAAGTTTTTTCAGGGGTGACCAAGCAATTTATTTATTTTTTTAATCCTTAAAGTGGGTTACAAACCCAAATCCCTACAGGGGCCTGAGGTAACATAAATGAGTAAATGGAAAGAAAGTAGAGTAGTGCCTACTGAACTACAGAATTTGCTTAAAGGAGAGCCAGTAGCTGGTTCTTGGCCATGCAGAAGTGTGGGCCCAGAGTTCATGTATCTTTGACTTCTTTCCTAGTTAAGCTGCCAATCTCTATTTTTTTACATGTAGCAATTAAAAAATTGAAAACACTGGATGGTTCAAAGTCCCTGAAGATTGGATTCAACCTGAGGGCTAGCTTGGGGTCTTTGTCTTAAAACATCCCTTTTAGATTTCCTCCCTATTTTGCAGATGATGAAACAGGCTTAGAAATCAAGTCAGGAGGCTATCAAGTGATAAAAACAGTGTGTGAACCTAGGTCTTTCTGGTGCCATAGCTGAACCTATGGTATTATGTGTATTCCCGTATGTCAGATGGGTCAAGGGGTTATTGGTGGTGTGCATTGTATAGAAATGCAGTGGTCTATGGGCTGGTCACATTCATAGGCAAAGTGAGCCTTAACTGCATTGGAGGGAATCTCTGGTTGCTGTGGAAGTCAGTGTGGGTCTTCTGAGCGTTAGCACAGCAGTGTTGATGTCAGGAGGAATGTGCTGTGTCTATCATTCCATAATGTGTGTCAGAGCAGTTAGCTGATTCTGAGAGAGCCAGAGGTCTGGAGAAGTCAGGCTCCTCCCACTGTGGGGGCGACCCTCCCAAACCTCTGCACAAAAGACTGTCCTCTTTCAGGACAGTTAAATTTCAGCAACATTTTCCTTCTGAGACTAGGCATATTTGAAATTATGGTTTTGTAAGACCTGTGAAAGTACAATGGGGCTTATTAAATCTCACCTTTTTTCTCTTAGCTAAAATTTCCATAATTCTGTCTTTTAGATTTCCAGGCAGAATTACTAAGGGTTTTAGCAGTATGTGGTAAAATCTGGGATAAGCTCCCAGGGCATAAAAGAGCCCTGCACCAGGACTAAGGAGCTGGGGTTTCATTCTGGGCAACACTTAGAATCTTAGTGTATAATCCAAGCTAGCAGATGTAAAGGGATATGTACCTTTGTTTCTGTATCTTATTCCCAAAGATTTTAAAGCATAAGGAAGTGAAGAGCATATTCTGAGATGTTGTCAAAGGAATATTTCAGTGAGAATGCAGACTCACAAACACACCAGAAAACTTTTTTTTACCTGTGGTCTGGGAAGTTTTTGGAAAGATGGAAACTTTAAAATGTTACTTGTCCCCAGCTGCTGCTTTAGCTACCTTTATAGGCCAGGGTCTCAGCTGCGAGTTCAGTGTTTGTGAATTTGGTGAAGGGGAATCGTGAGATGACTAAAGTAGCTCTCTGCTCGTATTTTAGTGTTTATATGCTAGGTAATATCTGTGCAAAGTTTTTCATTCATTGTTTTCAGCTAAATGTTTCCGAGAATTGTGAGGTGTTTGTTTAAAGGGCAGATTAATTAGTGGGTAGTACTTCTGGCTTGAAGTTTGGGATAGAAATGCATACCAAACCCAGATATTAGTGTTTAGGCTGCTGTCTTCAGTAGCTGGTAGTGGAGGCAGTAAAAGAATCACGGGCTCAAATAGCAAATTATTTTCTCTCATATGGAAGAGCTCTTCTAATCCCATCCTGTTCTGCAAATCTGCTTTTCCTAGGCAGTATCTAAGCTGTACTGACTCTGGGGAGAACTTGCCAGAAAGTCTGGGGGTATGGGATGAGGAATAGGAAGAGGGTTGGACTTAAGAGGTTGGAGTGGAGGAAGTTACATGAAGAATTTTTGCTTCTTTCTGTTGTTTGAGTTAAAACCAAGGCGCATTGCTTGCACCCTTTCAGTATTTGGATACTGCTGACCCCGCCTCCTTTGCCCTACATACTGCAGCTTTGAAAATGCCCTTTTTCTTTCCTGCCATTGTTGGAGCCTGATTTTAGTTATACCTGTGTATGAGAGCTTGTCGTCTTCTGGAAGCACACAGATTCCAGGTGTTGAAAGTTTTTATGTTCAAGATAGGACCGCCCAAAACAAGGCATTTTTCAGTTACAGTAAACTGGCTGAAAAGATTGAACTAAAAAATACATAATATGGGGCTTCCCTGGTGGCGCAGTGGTTGAGAATCTGCCTGCTAACGCAGGGGACACGGGTTCGAGCCCTGGTCTGGGAGGATCCCACGTGCCGCGGAGCAACTAGGCCCGTGAGCCACAACTAGTGAGCCTGCGTGTCTGGAGCCTGTGCTCCACAACAAGAGAGGCCACGATAGTGAGAGGGCCGTGCACCGCGATGAAGAGTGGCCCCCGCTCGCCGCAACTAGAGAAAGCCCTCGCACAGAAACGAAGATCAAACACAGCAAAAATAAATAAATAAATAAACTCTTAAAAAAATAATATGTATAATATTTCATATTTTTCATAGGGAAATTACCTGACTTTGCATAAGAAGTCAGTATCCAAATTTGAGAGTGCTAAATTTACATTGTAGACAAAATTTTCAGAGTTTTGTTACTGGGATTTAAAAAGACTCCTGTTAGGAACTATTTTGTCTACTCAATATATAATGTGTTTTTAAGTAACACAGGTGTGGGGGAAATATTCCTGATTAAATAGGGTTGAGCTTTGCTTTCAGCGGTGCAGAAGAACACTTAGGCATGGATAGCCTTTGAATTCTACTTCACTTTTATATATTCCTGTATGGTTAGAGTACCCTTTTGATTTTTAAGGCATTTTGTGATGACTTTCCTTGAGGTAATTGGAGAATTCCCAGAGGGCAGGTCTAAAGATTGATATGTGTGCTAAAAATGGGTCACAGTTGCGTGTAGCTGCTGATTCTGGGAGTAACTTGACTGTAATAGTGTGACTGGTTTCTTTATTCTTGGCCAGCATAATATGCTGACAAACTACCATCCTGACAGGTTTAGCGCCCATGGCCTGAAGTTTTCTTTGATAAAGGTGTGGGAGTAGCTCTCCTCTTGTTGAAGGAAAGCATTTACCTTGAAGGGCAGGTTGGGTCTCTTTGTGTCTTTTGACAGAACACTTAATCTCTTACTACTTAACACCTGTGCTCTCTGCATTCTGGCTTTGTGCTTCAGGCTCTGACACCATCTGTCTCCTGAGTCTGCCCTTTCTCCTGAGACTTTTTTAAGCTGTAATTTTGGAATTGTTTTGAAGCTCAGGTGGTGTTGGAGACCTGTCTGCCTCCCAGGTATAACTTGGAGTTGACACCAAGCCTGGATTATAGTGTCTCAGTATGTTCACGGATGAGGAGAATTAAGCTTAGCACGAAAAATGGTTATTTATACAGTGAGAGGATGATAGAGCCAAAACTGGAACCCAGGTCTTTATTTCCAGACTAGTGTTATTTCTGGAATTCATGCACCTTGTTCTTTTATATTGATCTCTCATTATCTTTCATTTTACTTAAAATTTCCACTTGGTTCATAAGACTCTGGTTTCCTAGTTTTTCTTCTTTTCTCTGGTCTTTTCTTGTCCTGGCACTCACAGGCTTCCTCCTCCTCCCCGTGGATGCCACATTCCTTGTGGCTCATTCTGTTGGCTCATATTTGTTCTCTTTTACAGAGGGCCTGTGTGTTCCTATAGCACCAGGTCAGGTTTTAGGTTGAGCTCTTTTTGCCCTGATTGTTCTCAAGAACTATAGTTCTGATTAGCTTACTGAATGAATGTGTCTATCTGAGGCATATTAAACCTAGAAGATCTCAAAACTACCAATTTCTTCCTTTTCCTCATCTTCTGGGGCTAATCTAATTCTATCCCTTCCACCCAATTTACTAGTCAGTTTTTTTCTGACTAGGGTCTAGTGTCCTCTTGGGGGAAAGAACTGTGTTTGGGTGTTTTTTTGTTTTAATTTTTTTTTAACCCTGAAGGCCCCAGTACAGATGGATGCTAGGTAAATACGTACTTGTAGCTTTTGTTCGGAAACCTCTCCCAAGTTTCTGTAACGATAAAGCCTTGATGTGATCTAACTCTTGTCTCCCTTAACCCCTGTGTATCCTTTTATCCGTTCTCCATTCACATTGCTACCACTAGTTCAGGTCTCCCTTGGATGAATATTTTCAGTCTGCTTTTCCTACCTTCCTCCTTAGTTATTCCTGCCTATTCAGCACCTACTGCTCTGTGTGGAGCTGTGTCATAGTAATGTAATGGTCTTATTGTTCCCAGACACATTCCTCAGACCCGCGGTCCTTGGGTCTTTTTTTTTGTCTGTGTTGGGTCTTTGTTGCTGTGCATGGGCTTTCTGTAGTTGTGGCAAGTAGGGGCTATTCTTCCTTGCGGAGTGTGGGCTTCTTCTCATTGCGGTGGCTTCTCTTGTTGCGGAGCACGGGCTCTAGGCTCTAAAGTGCAGACTCAGTAGTTGTGGCGCACTGGCTTAGTTGCTCCGCGGCATGTGGGATCTTCTTGGACCAGGGCTCGAATCTGTGTCCCCTGCATTGGCAGGCGGATTCTTAACCACGGTGGCACCAGGGAAGCCCTGGTCTTTGGGTCTCAATGGGTGGTTGTATCTCCCAAGCTGAATAGTGAGCTCTGGATGAGAGGGTATTTTCCTGTATCCAAATCCCCTACACACCTCTCCACGGAATAAATAGTGAGGTATTGCTGATTAAATACAGGAATTTTAAAATGAAACTCAAACTTCCTTTGGATTTTTGGACTTGAAGAGGCTGAATTTGTCTCTGCCGGTCAGAAGCTTACTCCAGCTCCACCATCCTGCTGCTTTTCCTGCTCATATTGCCCTGCCTGAGTTTGGGAGGCTCTCTTAATGCTAACATTTCTGAATGTGTCAGATGAAGCTGAGAACAGTACTCCCCTGCCCTTGGAAGAGGCTCCCCCCACAGCTTCCGAGTTGGCACAGAGCAGTTCCCTGACCTGGTCTCTCCTCTCCTCCTCTCTTGTTTTTCAGGCTGCCTTGATGCAGAAGGAAGAGGAGAGCCAGGCTGGGATCCTGACTTGAGTACTAGTGCCCTGTTAACCTGGTTGACTTGGGGAAAGATTTTCAGTTTTGCTAAAGCATGTCTTTTTCTTTGTAATGAGACTCAGACAAGCTCATAAATTTTTGTGACGAACAAAAGAAACTGCAGGGTCTGGATGGTTGGTTACATAGGCTCTTTTCTTGCTCTCTCCAGTTGGACTTAGCTTCCTTTACCATCCCTCTTTTCCGGTTATTGAAGGATTGTCCTCCTCCCTGTTCAAAGAGCAGTTTTGTGTCTTGGTGTCCATCTTCTCTCATACCCTCAGGACCTCTTGGTCAGTTGTCCCTGCCACATCTTTTATCTCTGTCTGTAAACATGGTCATCTCTCTCTCATGTTTAGACTTTTCCTAGTACAATAGCCCTTCCAGCAACTAGCCTCACTGGCTTTTCTTAGCTTCCCCATCAAGCTTTTGTACGGAGTAACCGCCCCCCCCCC
>NW_006798027.1:218932-232892 GCF_000442215.2 Lipotes vexillifer | reverse complement strand
CTGCTGAGATGTTCTTATAAGATCTTTGAAAAGTGCAAATTTGATCACCTATTCTATGAGGCAGTGGTTCTCAAACATTTTCATCTCAGAATTCCTTTATACTCTTAAAATTTTGAGGACCTCAGGAACCTTCACGCATGTGAATCACATCTGTCAGTATTTACCCATTAGGAATTTAAACTGAAAATAAATTTATCCATTAGTCATTTAAAAATAACAAATCTATTACATATTAACAATTGTATTTTCCAAAACAAAAAAAAAACTGAGAAAAGTAAGCATTTTTCTATACGTTTGTTAACCTTTTTAGTATCTGATTTAATAGAAGCTGGATTTTGTTGTCTGCCTTTGTAATCTGTTGCCATGTGTTGTTTTGGTAGATGTATATGAGGAAAATTTGGTCTCACATAGATATGTAGTTGGAAGAGGAGAAATATTTTAATAGCCTTCTCAGGTGATTTGGCTATTCCTCTTTGGCGCCAACAAGTGGTAACTTCTTAAAGGTTCCAGTTGTCCTTCAGTATCCATGGGGGATTGGTTCCAGGATCCCCCCATGGATACCAAAATCCGGGATGCTCTAGTTCCCTATGTAAAATCACAGTATTTGTTTATAACCCACGCAGTCCTTCCATATACCTCAGATCATCTCTGGATTACTTACAGTACCTAATACTATGTGAGTAATTGTAAATACAACGTAAATGCCAGTTAAAATAGTTGACCAGTGCATGGCAAAATCAGCTTTTGCCTTTTGGAAATTTCTGGAATATTTTCCCCTAATATTTTTACCCTGTGGTTAGCTGAATCTGCAGATGAGGAACCCAAGGATATAAAGGTCCAACTGTAGTTGCAACATGAAATCTGAAGTCATATGGATGTACCCTTCATGCTCTGTTATGTTAAAATGCATTGGTCTGTCTTGCACTTTGCATGTCATCTACCCATGTCTGATTTTGTAACACCATGTTTTAATCATTTGACAAATGTTGGTTCACTGAGTTGTGCAGTATTGCAAATACTGGTTAGTAGCACCACCAGTCTCATCAGAAAAGTCTTTTAAAGTATTGAGGAAGGTGTCAAGTTCAAGTGGTGGCAAATACAGTTTTTCCAGAATTCTTATTTTTTTCTTCCAAGTTCAAATTTTATCATTAGCAACAGATACTGACAATGATTTATCTTTTGAAGCTACTGGCTTACTTTGTTTTCAAGAGAACGTTTGCCAAATACCCAAAATTGATAACCATAGTATGTCAGTTGTTTCTTCAAGTGTTACAAAAAATATTTCATGGGGAAAAAAAGAGGCTAATTCTTCTTGAAACTCAATCACAAATACTTAAAAAAATTTTTTTTCTTAAAATTCTTATTTTTTGGCTGTGTTGGGTCTTCGTTGCTGCGTGCAGGCTTTCTCTAGATGTGGCAAGCCAGGGCTACTCTTCGTCGCGGTGCGTGGGCTTCTCATTGTGGTGGCTTCTCATTGCGGAGCACGGGCTCTAGGCTCATGGGCTCTAGAGTGCAGGCTCAGTAGTTGTGGTTCACGGGCTTAGTTACTCCGCGGCATGTGGGATCTTCCCGGACCAGAACTCGACCTGTGTCCCTTGCGTTGGCAGGCGGATTCTGACCACTGCACCACCAGGGAAGTCCCCTGTCTCAGGGAATATTAAAGGCATGTACTCAAGGGTTGAGATTTAATAAAATTTTTACTGTTTACCCAAGGACATGGTAAATCTGGCTTTTTCTGGGAATTCATACGATAAGGAATACAGTAACTTTTGCTACACTTTATTGGCATTGCCTTGATTTCTGCTAAGGTGCCAGATTTACCTACTTCTATTGCTTTTGTATCATCAGTGCAAATGTCAACACAGTGAAAAAATAAACTGATATCTTAGAATTATGAAAGTAGTTTTGACTTCATGGACCTCTGAAGGGGTGGGTACACAGACCCTGCTTTGAGAACTACTGCCACAGAGTAAGGTCAGCTTCCTTAGTTAGTGTATAATGTCTCTCATGGTCTGACTTAAGCTTAGTGGCCACGTTTGAGCCCTTACTGGTCTATTCCTCGAACTTTTTAAAAATTGGGTAGTAACATACATGCAGTAAAAGGTACTAGTGTTAGTGTATAGCTTGATCAGGTTTTACATGTTTATATAGTTTTATGTATTTTTACTTATTTATATTTATTATTTTTATATATCACAAATCAAGATGCAGAACATTTCCAACACTCTGTAAGGTTTCTTTGTGCCTTTTACACTCTATATCCCTCCCCCTCTCCACACACACACACACACACACACACACACACACACACACAGTTAAATACTGTTCTGATTTCTGTTGTCATCAGTTAGCTTTGCCTGTTTTTGAACTTCTTATAAATGAAATCATGTAACATGTACTCTTGAGCTTGGCCTTTTTTTTTCCCCCCACAATTTAGTTTCTGTGAGGTTTCTGTAAGTTGCAGTGTAGTACAGAAGTTTTGTTTTTGCTCTATAGTACTACATTAGAGATGTGAATAATTATCCATCTTACACGTTACAGATGTGAACAGTTTAGACATACTTATGCTTATGGGTGTGCAGAAAAGAGTTAACATAGCAGATCTCACTGCTGTCCTTTGGCTTGTGTCTGGGAACTTGGATTTTGAGTTGCCACCATTCCCAGAACTGGTAAGAATGATTTACTCTACATAAACTATATTAGGTATAGTAAATCATTAGCTTTAAGTATAGTAATATGGTTTAGGTATAGTAATATGGTTTGTGTTGAACATCTGCTTTCCTCTTGGAGTCTGGAATTTTGGTATGTTACAGACAGAGGCTGCCTATGTGACCAGCCCTCAATAAAATCCCTGGGTGCCAAACTTCTTTAGTTGGCAACATTTCACAAGTGTTGTCATAGTTTGTTGCTGGGGGAATTAAGCATGTCCTCTGTGACCCGTTTGGGAGGAAAACCCTTAGAAACTTGAACCTGGTTTCCCCCAGGGTTTGCCCCATGTGCTTCTTCCCTTTACTGGTTTTGCTTTGTATTTTCTGACTGAATATATGCTGAATATGCCTGAATGCTGACTCCTGTGAGTTGTCCTAGTAAATCATTGAACCTGGGGGTGGTCTTGGGGACCACTAATGCAACAAGCATTAAGTTTTGTTTCTTTTCAGATTTTGAGTATAATAATGAAACTTGTGACTGTTCTTGAATGTGCCTTTTTATCCTCCTAAGTATTCATTTCTCTTGCATGTAGGAGAATGAGTGCAATTGCTGGGTCATAGGATAGTATTCCTTGCATTTAAAATTCTAGCAATAGTGTACTTCTAGTTGCCTAAAAGTATTCCTCTGTTTCATATCTTTTTGCCTTTGTGCATGTTACTCTTTTTGCCTAGAATGCCCTTCCCATCCCTAATATGCCTGTTTGGCAAAACCTTTTAACTTTTTTACCTACCTACTGTCCTTTCTCATTTCTATGTATGTTTATTATTAGGCTTATGATATAGCATATAACTTGTTTATGTGCTTGTGTTCCCATTAGACTAATTCCTTGGGAGCTGGGGCTGTCTTATTTATCCTCTCTCCCCAGAATAACTCCTGGTGTATGGTGAGAATGTAATCAGTAAATATAATTGTAATCTTTGGGTCCCCAAGCACGAGGTCATATTGTTCATGGGTTCCTTGTTTTTTGTTCATGTGGAATTGTCTCTGCTCCAAACTTAAAATCCCAAATCCTAAAATGACTTTGAGTGGCCAAGAGCTTTGACAGTGAAAAGAGATAGAATTGATGAGTGAATATTGGTTTTGTTCTTGTCTTAATAATTGAGAGGAGCCACTACAATTTATGCAGGTTGTGATGGAGGTGGTAAAAATACCTATGAAATGAATATAATATGGGTCTGCTTTTCCTGTGGTATCTGTATTGAGTGCCTGCAAATTTAGCAGATATTATGTTGGGTGCTACTTCGATAAAGGCCTTGAAAGATCTTACAGTTTATCAAATGCAGAGCTAACTATGCATACAGCAAACAGTTTGACAGGTAAGTGTGACAAGAGCTACAGTTATAGTGACCATGTGTTTTACGTATTCTTGAACAGTCTTGGTATTAAATATTCCCTTAATGTTCTCATAAACCTGTACTGGAAATTGTAGTATTTCCTTTTCCGGACTGAGTTTATAGAGCGAAAAGAATATTGGGCATTAAATGCATTCTGTAGAAACTGAAGAATAACCAGAAAAGTAAAGGGAGAGCCAGGAGAAAGTGGTTCCTGAATTAAATGAGTGGAGAGTAGCTGAGGATCAGATACCCAGAGATGTCAATCAAGTAAGATAGATTTGAAGTATCGGTTGGGTTTGGCAACGCAGGTCATTAATGTAGTTTCTTTTGGGGGGAGAAGGACATGCTGGCAGGATATTATGGGTTGAGAGGAAGGATGAACAGGAGGTTCAGAAGTAAATATGGCATATTTTCTAAAAGATTGGTGGTAGAGCAAAAGGAAGAAGGCAGTGGCTTAACAATGTTTTAAATCAAGGAAGATGTGTTTTTTTTTAAGATGAGAGAGCCTTGAGCATACTTACAGACTAATGGGAAGGAACCAGTGGAGAAGAGAGAGGGAAGTGAGATCATGAAGAGGAGGTGGTATCTTGAGTCTTGTATCTGGTCTCTTTCTGCAGATAAGGACCTGCAGCCTTACCTCCTTTATCCCTGGTGAGCCTCCCTGCCCAGTCTTGTTCCTGCACTCCCTTTCCTTGAATTTACTGTGTTCTGTATCCACTTCGTGCTTGTTCTTTGTCTATTATGTTCTTCTTCAGACTTACTTATTGAAATTCTGCATTTTCATTAATCCATATCTTAAAAGTCTGAATTGTTAAACCATCCTGGGTACCTTAAATATACTCATCTCTTCTGTAGTATTTTGTACTTAGCTTGATCTCCACTTACCTAGCTGGTTATCTTTCTTTCTTCCACTTAGCTCGTTCTCCCTAGGGCATGGATTATGTTTTACATATTTCAGTAATCTCAACATCTGACCTAGCAGGTTTTTAGTATTTATGAAATATTAGACTATGTGACACTGTCATTTTGTTGGTAGAAAAGGTAGGATATTGACAACTTCATATGGATCAACCTAATAAATTTTTATTCCTTACATTCTTGCACAGAAGACTTGAGGTGGAAGTTTAAGAATGGACAAGCAAGGACCAAGGAGAAAGTTAGAGAAGCATTTCTTAACAGCTGTAGAGTCATTGAAATTCAAAGAGAAACTGGCTTTGAGTGACCAGGAGACTAAAGCAAACATGGAAACTTGGCTAGATTTACATTTTCCCATAATGTAAGGAAAACATGAATTCCTTAGGGGAAACTGTAACATTTCCTTATCTTGGTCTGAATGACATTTTTCTGAGTGGGTAGTCATACAAGTGCTGTTCAAAATTGTGGTAAACAGTATCTTCAAAATCCTGGGTGTACATGCTAAAGAGGTTTTATTCGGCTTTATTATTACTTACTAAAAAATTGAGACCAAATTGCCAAAGTACATCTCAGAACCACTTTTTTTGGGCTATCTAAGTATATTACTTTCTTTTGTTGTACAATAGGTAAAAAAACCAAAATGTCCAAGACCAGTGCTATTAACTAAAAATATCTGATTAATTAGAAAACTTTATTCTCAGAAAAATTTTTAGCATGAACAGTTTTGCAAAGGGAGTCAGTGGATTCCAATCCATGGAACCCCAGGCTTAAAACTCCATCAGGAGGAGTAGATAAACTGTGTCCCATTCAGACAGTCTTCCATAAATCTTTCAGCTGTCTTTTGAGGAATCAGGTAATAGTCTTGAAGTGGTCTGCAGTGTAGATACTTTGTTGTTGATTAAAGGCAGACCTAATGAAAACAAACCCAGAAGGTGGTAGAGTTGGCATTCATTTATGACAGATATCCACAAACCAGGATTTTGACCTAAAGGAATGGCCATTTCATCACCATGTTGATCCCGGGTTATACGGTATTTGAAGACAAGGCCAGGGTTTCCAAAATAGGGAAAATCTAGATTTGTTATGGCATACAAATAGGTATAACATTTTAGGATCTTATTCCTGAACTAGCAAACATAGCTGCATGGTGTGGGTTCAGATTTTAAAGAATTATGAGTGGTAGTTTCAAACCATTAAGGCAAAAAACCCTCTAGTTATGTGCTGTAAGCTTCTCTGTGAACTTGATTAGGATAATTTGAAAGCATACTTATGAATAACAGTGATGGAGTTGGGAGATGTTTGTCCCTAATAAGTTATTGAGCGTATCCAGGCACTTTACTTTCTCATTACCACAAAGTCTGCAAAGTAGGTGGTACTCCATTTTCTACCTAAGGCAGCCAAGGCTCAAAGAAGATACTTAAGTGGTAAACTTAGTATTTGTACTCCAAAGCATATAGACCTTCTTTCCAGTCTGCTCTCTTCTCCCATACCTAACACTCCGCCATGCTGGGCCACTTTTGATAATGCTGCTCTGTTCTCTGTGTTCTTCAGACCTTCGTCTTACCCTCACTTCCAGGCACATTCTCTTCCTCTGAGTCCCCTCGGCTCAGAGGACAGTGTATGTTTACAGCACATTGTAGCTTGTGTTGTGATTGTTCACGACATAATCAGGTCTTAGTTCCCTTTCTAGACTTCAAAAATTTTTTTTGACTGAGTCTCTGTCTAACCTGCCTACCCTTAGAATGCTGCTGTAGATAGCAGGCAATTGGTTAATGGTTATTAGGCAGGGAATGAATGAAGCATGTAGCCTTAAGATCCGCAGATTGATTATAAGTGCTTATTATCTTAGCCCTTGTGAAGTTGCCTTAATGAAGTTGAAAATCATCTTAGAAATCTACAGTTGTGAAAAGGGCCTTGTGTCAGTGGATTTAACCATTCTTGGTGGGACCTCTCTGGAGGGCTTGGGAAAACAACCTTGCAGGACTCTTTCAAGAGCTTGAAAATGATATGGAACTCAAGTTTGTCCCTTTAAGGCCATACTGCAGAGTTTATAAAATTGTAAATGTTTCTGGTCATTCTCATGCTTATACCTAGATTTCAATAGGTTAAACAAAATAACACCAGGCTTTTTAAATTTTGTTTTGAAGTTATCACCTACAAGATCTTAGGTGCTAGTTTCCTTACTTGGTCTGTTTTTTTCCCCCCAAGGTAATTGGGAATGATATAACTGATGAGTCAGGCTCCTCTTAGAAGATTCAGTCTGTCAGCCAGTATCTCATTGCTTAAATGTCAGGCATGGGATGTGGTGAGTGAGGGAGATTGAAAAGTGAAGAATGGTACCTAGATTTCTGTCTAGGGCACCTGGAGGATGGTGGTGTTATTTGCTGAGACAGAGAATACCAAAAGAATCACTTGGGTGGGGGTTCAGTTCATGTTTATGTATCTGGGAGTGCTTTTCTCATTCAGCAATGTCTTACCTGAGTTGTAAGTACTTTTAATGACCATGTGGAATTGTATAACTTATTTAAACAATTCCCTTTGGGTGGTGTTTGTACCACTCTTGGTCCTGACCGTGTCTTTTCCTGTGATTATATCTTCAGATGTAAAAATGGTAGCTACCATATGCCAGCACCATGCTAAGTGCTGTAAACATCTCATCAAAAGGTTGGTAGGTACTCTTCTCCCATTTCACAAATGGGGAAACTGTGGCACAGAGATTAATAACTGCCAGTAAATGGCAGAACCAAACTTTAAACAACTGTATGGAGATGTAATTTGCATAACCGTAAAATTCACCTTTCAACTGTAACGTAGGTGGTACTCCATTTTGTACCTAAGGCAACCAAGGCTCAAAGAAGATACTTAAGTGGTAAACTTAGTATTTGTACTCTATACACTGTCTTTCCATACATATATTTACAGTTTTGTAACCATCACCATAGTCTAATTTTAGAATATTTTCATAATCTCAAAAAGAAATTTTGTACCTATTAGACACGACCCTCTAACCTGCTCCCCACATCCCCAGTTGAAGGCAGCTAATCAACTTGATTATTTTTTTTTATAAAGTTATTTTATTTTTGCCTGTGTTGGCGTGGCTTTTCTCCAGTTGCGGCGAGTGGGGGCTACTCTTTGTTGCGGTGCGCGGGCTTCTCATTGTGGTGGCTTCTCTTGCTGTGGAGCATGGGCTCTAGGTGCACAGGCTTTAGTAGTTGCAGCACGCAGGCTCAGTGGTTGTGGCTTGTGGGCTTTAGAGCGCAGGGTCAGTAGTTGTGGCACACGGGCTTAGTTGCTTCGCAGCATGTGGGATCCTCCTGGACCAGGACTGGAACCCGTGTCCCCTGCATTGGCAGGCGATTCTTAACCATTGCATCACCAGGGAAGCCCCAACTAATATACTTTAGATTTGCCTATTCTGGATGTTTCACATAATTGGGCTCATATCATCTGTGGTCTTGGGTGACTGGCTTCTTTAACTTAATGTTTTTGAGGTTTACTTGTGTTGTAGTTTGTATCAATACTTCATTCTTTTTTATTGCCGAATAATCTATTGTGTAGATAAATTCAAGATTTGAACCAGGTGTGTCTGGTTCTTAAAGCTCATGTTGCTGCTACCATGCCATTCTCCTTCCTATACATGTCCCATTATGTTAGAAGGTTCTTGAGGCAGCATCTTACATTTCAGTGTTTTTCCCTCTTATGGTTCTCTCAGGGTGCCTTGCTCAGAGTGAAGTGTTTTAATATATAGGCAAGAAACCCAAGTCCTTGTTACTTTAACTTATGGTGTTGGATTAGAAGAAAGGAGGTGTGAAGTCTCTATTAAAAGGGAGAGTAGAGGGCTTCCCTGGTGGTGCAGTGGTTGAGAGTCTGCCTGCCGATGCAGGGGACACGTGTTCGTGCCCCGGTCCGGGAAGATCCCACATGCCGCGGAGCGGCTGGGCCGCTGAGCCTGTGCGTCCGGAGCCTGTGCTCCGCAATGGGAGAGGCCACAACAAGAGGCCTGCGTACCGCAAAAAAAAAAAAAAAAAAAGGAGAGTAGAAAATCTAAACATCTTTTTTCTGCGTCTAGGAGGAAGACGCGGGAAGGATAAAAGATTGCTGGGACAATCAGGAAGCACCTGCGCTCTCCACGTGTAGCAATGCCAATATCTTTCGAAGGATAAATGCCATATTGGACAATTCTCTGGATTTCAGTAGAGTCTGCACTACACCTGTAAATCGAGGAATCCATGATCATTTGCCAGGTGACTTAGATTTGAAAACTTGGATGTGCTAGGCATGTGTACACAGCTGTTTCTAGGCAGCTTCCTGGTGACGCCTATGAAGAATGACCTTGAATCTCTGACAACACTTGCCCCTTTTGTAGTTTGCCTTGTGGATTGGGTCCCCTTTGGGGTGAAGACTTCCTTCGATTATAATACAGAAATCTTTTTTATGATTCACAAGAAGATTAGGTGAAAAAGGATAGGTCAAAGGGACAGGGCTATTTATATATACAATTACAGTAGAGTCACATATGTTAAGATAGATTTTCTAATAGCTGCATTAGGAAAGTTTAAAAAAGTGTAATACTTGATCTAACCCAGCGTAGTCAAAATATCGTGTCAACATGTAATCAACATAAAAAACTTTTAATGAGATGTTCTTTTGTTAGTACTAAGACTTCAAAATCCAGTGTATATTTTGCATTTACAGCACAGCTCAGTTTGAATTAGCTTCCTTTCATGTGCTCAGTAGCCACATGTAACTAGTGGCTACTGTATGGGATGGTGCAGCTCTTCAGTATTTTAATTTCTTTCAAAATGAGTGCAAGTCAACAAGCATTTGATTTTTATGATATTTAGTATATTCCACAGAATAGTGGGGAAGAGGGGAGCATCTCCTGAAGATGATTCTTCACAAGGAGGCTTGGGTGTCCTAACAGTTTCATAATCTTTTTGTGGGAGTTGCAACATATTATAGGAATGTTGATGGAATATTTTTTGTTTGAATTATTTTAGATGAAAGTGAACGTGTTTTTAATTTTTTAAACGGACCTTGAAAATATTTGGTAAAACACAGATTCTCAGAACAAGGACTGGTAATTGCTGTTTTTTAGTTACAAATTCTTTGATTTATTTTTAACTTGGCCTTGGAAATAATTCCCACAAAGATGTAGGAGCATGTGAACATAAAGTAGCTAAATGTTTAAGGGAGAAGTCCATTAGGAAGGAGATGGCCCCATGGAATTTATTTATTAAATTGTGCTGGAAGGGAAATGAGAGAAGAGCATGGGGGCCGGAAGACACCGGTGGGTTTTGTCTCTTCTAATTTCCAAAAGAGTATACATGTATTGTTTTCTGTTATTTGGAGTCAGCTGTGAGCTAACCCTTATTCTTTAGCTTATGCTGAGTTAAAAATTCAGAGAACCTGCTTGCTATGTATGCGTTGTTTTTTCCTTTTCAGAAAGTTGCACGAGTTATATTCCAATAAGAATGATGCTCAACAATGACTTAAATTTCACTGGGTTGCTTCAGACATGCTGGAACTTTTATGGTTTATAGCAAAGTATTTTACAGCTAATGCTAGGTTGTTGACTTGTGTGAGGGGAAGGCTTCTGGTCAGTGAGACAGGAACTTTGAGGAGTGTACATTTGCAGTTGGCCAGGGCGCCCAGTGGCCTCGTTGGCAAGATGCCAGGTGCTGGTGAAAGTGTTACCAATCCCACTCTGCCCAGGTCACTGACTGGCCAGACTACAAGGTACAGACTTCTTGGCCTCTTCAGGGCCTTCTCAGGGCACGGGTTCAAGAAGAGTACCTTGAAGAAATAGGGAAACCTGGCTTGTAAAGTTGCCCTTGGGCAGTGAGATAAAGTAGATAGTTTTTCCAGCTGTAGGGCAGAATGGTGCCTCCCCAAATGCCTCACAGAGTCCTCCTGCGGGGCTCAATAAGGAAAGCAGTACTGCGGTTTGAAGGGACCTCAAGGGATTGTAGGAGAGGTTCTGTTCAAGGTGTTCTGGGCCGTCCTTCGCACATACCTAGCCCCCACGGTATGGTCAGCTCTCTCCTTGTCCCCACCTGAGATGTTGGTGCAGGGCTGTGGGCTCTTGGTCTTGAGTGGTGAGGCAGGGCTGCCTGGCCTAGAGCAGAGAGCAGCTTTCCCAGGTTTCCCCAGCAGGAAAACCCACCTGTGGTTAATGAGCAAGTAAACTTGGGCATGTATTTTCCACGAGGAGCTTTAACGTGAATTTGCAGCTTCTGGTCAGAAGTAATCCTATTACCTAAGGAGATAATCAGAATTATAAAAACCTAAGAACAAGGGCTTCCCTGGTGGCGCAGTGGTTGAGAGTCTGCCTGCTGATGCAGGGGACGCGGGTTCGTGCCCCGGTCCGGGAAGATCCCACATGCCGTGGAGTGGCTGGGCCTGTGAGCCATGGCCGCCGAGCCTGCGCGTTCGGAGCCTGTGCTCCGCAATGGGAGAGGCCACGACAGTGAGAGGCCCGCGTACCACAAAAAAAACAAAAAAGAAAAAAAACCTAAGAACAACATTGGTTATCACAGTATTATAACTAGGGACAATTTGATGACAACAAAAGCTGAAGTAACCATGCAGTGGAATGCTCTGCAGTTATTAATATGACGTTTGTAGAAGACTACTTAATGGTATATAGATAATCACAGTACCTGAAGTGAAAAAGCAAAGTGCAAAACAGTATGGTCTCAGGTATGTATATATGTATAGAAAAAGACTGGAATGACAAGACATAAATGTAGCAGTGAAGGTGTAATGGGTAATTTGTTTTCTGTGTGCTTTCCCCTACTGTTTCTTCTGTGACAAACATGGGTTTTTAAAAAATAAATAATTAATTTATATTTTTTGGCTGCATTGGGTCCTTGTTGCTGCACGCGGGCTTTCTCTCTAGTTGTGGCAAGCGGGGGCTACTTCATTGTGGTGCGTGGCCTTCTCATCACGGTGGCTTCTGTTGTTGCGGAGCACAGGCTGTAGGTGCGTGGGCTTCAGTAGTTGTGGCTCTTGGGCTTAGTTGCTCCACAGCATGTGGGATCTTCCCGGACCAGGGCTCAAGTCCGTGTCTCCTGCATTGGCAGGCAGATTCTTAACCACTGAGCCACCAGGGAAGTCCCCAAACATGTTTTATAATAAAAGCAGCTTGTTAAAAATGGTGTATCTTGGCACAGTGTTTCACATTGCTGTTTGAATTTTGCATAGGTGAATTTAATTTTAATTGCACACCTTGTTTTATATAGGTATACCTAACTTTGCAATAGTTATGTACTATTTATTTTTTTCATTTGAGCAAATGTTTGCATTGTGATTTGCAAGACTGTGTGTTAGCTGTGACAAAATTTCGTTGCATATAGTATGCAGTGAGAGTAGTATCAGAACTACACGCTCAGTTGATAAGGTATTATTGGGAAAGTGCTGTGGCAGGGTCAAAGGAAGGAGAGACTGTACTGGTTAGGGAACTAGGAAACACTTTCGGATGAAACAGCATTTGAAACGTGCCTTGAAAAAGAGAAAGCCATTTCACTGTAACTGGATGTTGGTAGATTTTTTTTTTTTAACTGTCGCTTCAGAATTAGCATTGGGGTCCAAAGCTGAAATTGAAGAGGTGTTGTTAAATGACCTGTCAGTCAATGACAATGACAGTCCCCAAGAGTTGGAGCCAGGTACACGTCACTGGCTTCACAGATACGAAGAGGCCACAGAGCTGTCCCTACTACCACAAACATCATCTCAGCCTTTCCCTGGTCTGTGTAAGAAGACTGCTTAGGGAGGGCAGCATTTGAAGTGATTCCCTCCCCTCTTAGTGGAGCACAGTGGGGCGCAATGCTGCTTCCGCTGTCAAGCCAAGCGAGTTTGGAAGTGTCTTCCAAGAGAAGCATTTGTATAGGTTGAGGGGGCTTCCAAGAAGGAAGGCAAGGTTGAGCCCATTGTTAGGCAGCAGACTTGCTCCCTGTCCTTGACTGAGTAGAGATGAAAGGGAAATTGAGAGAAGATGTGGGGTAGGGAGGGAGGAGGGTGGCTGGAGCTGTCTGATTCCCACCAGTTGACACACAGGGAAGTTGTGACTTCCTGTGGTTCAGGAGAAGTTGCAGAAGGCCTGAGCTTTTGGGCTATCATCCCACCAAGATGGCCCTTGTTGTTGTGTATGGGGTGGTAGGAGTTGGGATGGGGCTGGAAGGGTAGGCTAGAGCCGGATCCCTTACACAAGCAACTCCTCATGAGAGGGGGGGTGTCTGCTACCTAGAGGGCCCTTTCCCCACTCCCTGGTCCCTTAAACCATAATCTATCAATATTAAACTCTGAGGAAGGAGGGAAATGGGCTGTAGATGGACATGTGATTAAGGCATAAATGAACTGAGTATTTATTTAGTGTCTGTAAAGTGTGAAAATTGGTAAGATGAGATTAAGGGACATTTAACTACTGGATGGGCTGGGGGCAGTGACTGGAGGAAAAAGTTTCATGTTAACTCCCTGAGAACAGGGATAGATTAGTCAAAGTAGTTCACAGTAAGTAAGGTGTGGGACTGAAACACTGATTAAGATTTTTTTATTTAAGTGGAATACACATACAGAAAAGTACATATTATAAGTGAAGAGCTCACACCGTCTCCAACTGAACACAAGCATGTAACTGGCACCCAGATCTTGCTGACTTTCAGTTTAGGACCAAAGAAGTGTATAATTGTACAGATGTATTAAATTTCTGACTGAGATGGTTTCCTTTTTTATTCTGGAGTATCATCACTAAATTGTACTATATTCAGGGACTTCCCTTGGTGGCACAGTGGTTGGGAATCTGCCTGCCGGTGCGGGGGACGCGGGTTCGAGCCCTGGTCCAGGAGGATCCCACATGCCGCAGCGCGACTGAGCCCATGTGCCACAACTACTGAGCCTGAGCTCTAGAGCCCGCGCACCACAACTATTGGGCCCGTGTGCCACAACTGCTGAAGCCCGCACGCCTGGAGCCTGTGCTCCGCAGCGGGAGAGGCCGCTGCGGT
>NW_006798027.1:210743-218686 GCF_000442215.2 Lipotes vexillifer | reverse complement strand
TTCCCCCCAGTACGTGGGCCTCTCACTGTTGTGGCCTCTCCCGTTGTGGAGCAACAGGCTCCGGACGCACAGGCTCAGCGGCCATGACTCACGGGCCCAGCCGCTCTGCGGCATGTGGGATCTTCCCGGACCGGGGCACGAACCCGTGTCCCCTGCATCGGCAGGTGGACTCTCAACCACTGCACCACCAGGGAAGCCCCACAAAAGAAATTTTTTGTAGAACCTTAATATATGGCTTTAACAGTTAAAAATTTAACTTTTAATCCAAGTATAACATACATACAGAAAAGTATGTATGATACTTTTACTATGATAAATATGCAAATTCAATGAATTTTCACATACCAAACACATCTTGTATATATCCACTCATATATAGAGGCAATAGACCAGAAGCCCCCAGAAACCCTGCAGTCTCTTAACTAGTGAAGGGTAAACCACCATGCTGACTTTTAGATGCATACATTAGTTCTGCCTGGTTTTGAACTTACATAAATAGAATCATAAATATGTACTCTTCAGCTGTGAGATTCATCCATATCACAGCCAGTAGTTGTGGATCATTTGTTCCCTTTGCTATACTGTATTCTGTTGTATGAATATTCATTCTGGCTTATTCATTCTACTGTTAATAGACATTTGGGGCCATTATGAATAGTGCTGCTATGAACATGTCTTTTGGTGAACTTATTTCTTTTGGGTGTACTCCTAGGAGAGTGTTGGCTTATAGGGTATGTGTGATTTCAGCATTAATAGATGCTGCCAGTTTTTCACAGTAAGTGCACCAGTTTACACTTTTGACAATGTCAGATGGTTTGGGTTAGTTCCACATCCTCACTAACAATTGGTATTGTCTTTTTCACTTTGGTCATTTTGGTGAGTATGTAATGGCATCTCTATTGCGGTTTTAATTTTCATTTCCCTGATGACTCATGAAGTTGAACACCTTTTCATATGTCTGTTGACCTTCGGATATCCTCTTTCCTGAAGTGCCTTTTCAGGTCTTACCCTAATATTTCTTTACGGTTGCCTGCCTTTTTCCTGTTTACTTGTTGCTCTTTCCTGTTTACTGTTTATATATTCTACATATGAGTTCTTTGATACATAGAATAAAAATGTTTTCTCCCAATCTGTAGCTTGTCTTTATACTTTTTTTTTTTTTTGCGGTACGCGGGCCTCTCACTATCGTGGCCTCTCCCGTTGTGGAGCACAGGCTCTGGACGCGCAGGCTCAGCGGCCATGGCTCACGGGCCCAGCCGCTCCGCGGCATGTGGGATCTTCCCGGACCGGGGCACGAACCCGTGTCCCCTGCATTGGCAGGCGGACTCTCAACCACTGCGCCACTAGGGAAGCTCTTTTTATACTTTTAATTGGTGTATTTTGAATAACATAATTTAAGTTTTAATGATGTCCAGTTTATCGACTTTTCAAATATGGTTAATGCTTTGTGTCCTGTTTAAGAAACGTTTCCCTATTCCAAAGTCATGAAGATATTTTGTGTCTCGTTTTAAAAACTTCATTGTTTTACCTTTCACTCTTAGATTTCCAACCCATCTGGGATTAATTTTGTACGTGGTGTAAGGTGTAAGGTCAAGATTCATTTTTTTCTGTATGGATAGCAAGTTGACCCAGTACTATGTTGGAAAAAAAAAACCCTTTTCATTGCACTGCTGTCACCTTTCTCATAAATCAAGTATATATATTGTATGTGCATATCGGTTTTCTTCCATTGAGCTGTTTATCTGTCCTTGTCTTAGTTAATACAACTTTATAGTAGATTTTGATATTTGGTAGTGAAGTCCTCTGGCTTTGTCCTTCATGATTCTTGGTTCCTCTTGGATTTTTTCATTTCCACATGGTCATAGATTGAGCTTGTCAGTATCACGTCGTTCCACCCCCCCCAACCCCCACTCACAAACTGCTGGAATTTTGATTGAGATTTCATTGAATCTATGAATCAATTTGTAGAAAACTGGTATGTTGATGACAAATCTTTGAATTCATAAAGCTGGTGTATCCTTTCATTTATCAGGTCTTTAATTTTTCTCAATGTTTTATAGACATCTTGGACATCCTTTTTTAGGTCTATCTCTAGGTCTGGGTAGGTGTCTGTCTAATGCTACTGTAAATGATTTTTGTGTGTGTGGTTTTCTGTTTAGTTGCTGCTGCCTGATGGTCTTTTCTAATGTGGGCTCCAGAGCTGGATATACATACTGTTGAGTTTTGGAAATTTGAGTCCCTCTTACATGCAAATTTAAGTTTATGGTATTCTGTTTTCTAAATGTTCTGTAGTTTCAGTCTGTGAGTGGTTTTATTCACTTTTGTTGATCCATGTGGTTTTTGGAGGATATATGGAGAGATTTGGATTTAGGTAGCTGCCCATTTTCCAATAGGAACCAGGAAATCTGATCTTGCTGATCTTGTTTGAAAAAAATATGCATGTGTGTGTACACAAATATCTTGGCAAAATATACACCAAAATTTTTTATTTTAAAATATTAATGATGTACACACCTTTTAGAATGTCTGAAATTAAGACTGACCATGCCAAGAATGACATGAATGTGGAAGATCTGGAACTTTCATAAACTGCTGGGGGGGAATGCAAAATGGTACAACCGTTTGGAAAACAGTTTGGTAGATTCCTAAAAAGTTAAACACTTACCTACCATATGACCCAGCAGTTCTACTCATAGATTTTTTAAAGAAAATTTTGTTTTAGAATAGTTTTTGATTTATAGAAAAATTACAAAAGTAGTGCAAAGAGTTCTTGTATATATTTCCATCCAGTTGCCCCTGTTGTTAACATCTGACATTAGTATGGTGAATTTCTGTCACATTTGTCACAACTAATGAAACAGTATTGACACTACAGTGCATATTTAATTTTGATTTTCTTATTTTTTGCCTAATGTCCTTTTTCTGTACCAAGATCCCATATTATATTTAGTCCCATGTCTGTTTAGGCTCTTCTAGACTGTGACAGTTTCTCACTTTCCTTGTTTTTAATGACCTTGACAGTTTTAGGCAGTACTAGTCAGTCACACTCAACAGAAATGAAAGCATGTATCCATAGACAGACTTGTACACAGATGTTCATAACCTCTTTGTGATAGCCGACAAGTGGACACAACCCCAATGTCCATCAGTTGGGAAATGGATAAACAAATGGTGGCGTGTCCATACAAAAGAATATTATTTATCATTGTATGCCACAGCATAGATGAATCTCAGGATAATTATACTCAGTGAAAGAAGCCTGACAAAAAGAATGTACTTAAAATTCCATTTACATAGAATTCTAGAAAATACAAACTAGTCTGTAGTGACAGAAGGCAAATCCGTAGTTTGCTGGGGGAAGGGGCACAGGGACGGGGAAGGGGAGGGATTACAAAGGGGCATGAGGAAACTTGGGGATGATGTATATATTCATTATCTTGATTGTGGTGGTGGTTCCATGGAAGTAACATACTGAAACATCAAAATTTGCACTTTAAATATGTGCAGTTTATTAAGTCAGTTATACCTCAGAGCTGTCAACATTTTTAAAACAGCAGTTATCTCTGAATGGTGGGATTTAAATGTACTTGTTTTGCTTTTGTAGAGAATTTTTTACTATTAAATATTTCAAAATAGAGAAACGAGTAGAAAATCAATTATCGCTGTGTATCTACCACCCATCTTTAACAAATGTTAAGATTTTGACATGTTTGAAACTTTTTGAGGCAACGTGAAACATCAAATAAAACTTTGCATTTGTTGTGTTTGTCTGTTTCCCCTACTCTCCTTGAGGCCAGCGCCATCTTTTTTTAAAAAATATTTATTTATTTATTTGGCTGAGTCGGGTCTTTAGTTGCAACATGTGGGATCTTTTGTTGCAGTGCAAGAGCTCTTTGTTGTGGTGTGCATGCTTCTCTCTAGTTGTGGCGTGTAGGCTCTGGAGTGTGTGGGCTCAGTAGTTGCAGTATGGAGGCTCTCTAGTTGGGGCACACAGGCTCTAGAGTTCACGGGCTTAGTTGCCCCATGGCATGTGGGATCCTGGTTCCCCGAACAGGGATCCAACCCCTGTCCCCTGCTTTGGAAGACGGGTGCTTAACCACTGGACCACCAGGGAAGTCCCCCTACTCTCTCTTCTAGAGGTAACAACTCTCCTAAAGTTGGTGTATTTCCTTTATACTTTTATGTATTTGTCCATAAACATTGCTTTGTGTGTTTTAATTTTTTATGTAAATAGAACATACATTCAGGAAAGTACACAAGTAAGTATACAATGGGGTGAATTATCACAAAGAAATACACCCATGTAACCGTAGCTCAAATTAAGAAACAGAATGTTACCAGCACCTAAGAAGACCCCTTATACCTCTTCCTAAATGTCGTGCTTTAAAGCAGCGGTCCCCAACCTTTTTGGCACCAGGGACCGGTTTTGTGGAAGACAGTTTTTCCTCGGATGGGGTCAGGGGAGGTGGTTCAGGTGGTAACGCGAGCGATGGTTCAGGTGGTAATGCGAGCGATGGGGAGCGGCAGCTCGCTCGCCTGCCTGCTGCTCATCTCCTGCTGTGTGGCCCGGTTCCTAACAGGCCGCAGACTGGTACCGGTCCAAGGCCTGGGGGTTGGGGACCCCTGCTTTAAAGGTTTACATAAATAATATAACATATATTGTCCTTCTGGTATATGCTATCCACCCCCAGTGTATCATTACATTTACACTGTGTCCATATCGGTATTTAAGTCAAACCAGTGCATTTGAATTGCTGTGTATTAGTATTTTACATAAATATATACATTATTTACCTGATCCTCTGCTGGTAGATGTTTAGGTCTCTTCCAGTTTTCTGCTGTTGTAAACAGTATTTTGCTGAACATCCTTGTTTATATCTCCTTGTGTGCATGTAACAAGAATTTCTTTAGCATATGTGCCTAGATGTGAATTGCAGGATAATTAGGTATACTATCTTTAAACTTTAAGTTGCTGACTTCTTTTTCAAAGTGAATTTATCAATTTACAATCCAGTCAGGATTTCATGAGAGCTTTTCTCCATATCTTTGCAGACCTTAATTATTGTCACACTTCAGAATTTCAGTCAATCAGGGTATAAAGCTAACTTAATTTTTTCATATTATAAAATATTTTCTTCAGTTAAAAGAATACATGTAGCATATATGATCTGCTGTCAACCCAGAAAAGGTCTCTAGAACTGTGCCAGGGTTCTTTTCCTTTATACTGTCTGGTGCGTTTCTTGAGATTCTTTCATATATTAGTATATAATTAAAATCACTGAGTTAGATGAAATCATGGAGGGAATGCTATTCTGGTACGAAGAAGAATTGTTAAGCAGAATACTTAATTGAGTATTCCCTACCTAGGAAAAAAAATCCTACCCTTTTTCAAGATTGGCTTGGTTATCACCTCTGAAAACTTTTTCACATTCTTCTTCCTAACGTGTTCCATTGTCTGTTTGATCTTGCTCCATCTAATAGAGCCATTCTTGGTTCTTCCAGATTGTTTGTTAACTCACTATATGGTGGTATAAATGTAAACATGCATTCTGAAGTGGGGAGGTTAAAGTATAGTTTTGAAAAAGCATATTAAATTTGCCCATTTCATAATAAACGTACACAGAGTAAAGTGCGGGCTCTGGATGCAGGTTACTTGAGAACAAATGGTGGCTGTGTTAATGATTTGCTCTAACCATAGAGATTAAATTTCTGTAACACAGGCACAGTAATAGTACCCATTTATAGAATTTTTGTGAAGCTTGAGTAAGATACATGTATTGAGTACCTAGAATAATGCCTATAACTGTACTTACTAAATGGTGGCAGTGATTATGGTGGTGTGTGTATATGAAGAATGCAGTCATGAGAGCATTGCTGGGGTCATGTTTTGTTTTCTTTTTAATTAATTAATTAATTAATTAAATTTGTTTTTGGTCGCATTGGGTCTTTGTTGCTGTGCGTGGGCTTTCTCTAGTTGCGGCGAGTGGGGGCTACTCTTCGTTGCGGTGCACGGGCTTCTCATTGCGGTGGCTTCTTGTTGTGGAGCATGGGCTCTAGGTGCACGGACTTAAGTAGTTGCGGCATATGGGCTCAGTAGTTGTGGCTCACGGGCTCTAGAGTGCAGGTTCAGTAGTTGCGGTGCATGGGCTTAGTTGCTCTGCAGCATGTGAGATCTTCCCGGACCAGGGCGTGAACCCGTGTCTCCTGCATTGGCAGGCAGGTTCTTAACCACTGTGCCACCAGGGAAGCCCTGGGGTCATGTATTTTTAAAAGTTGAACTACTGGGACTTCCCTGGTGGTCCAGTGATTAAGACTCTGCGCTTCCACTGCAGGGGGTGTGGGTTCAATCCCTGGTTGGGGAACTAAGATCCCTGCCTGCTGTGTGGTGCGGCCAAAAAAAAAAAAAAAAAAAATTCAAATAAAGTCTGCTCCCACATTCAGTATTGATAACATCTAAGATTTTTTTCTTTTTTATTGTGGCAAAATAAAATTTACCATCTTCACCATTTTTAAGTGTACAGTTCAGTGGTATTAGATACATTCACATAGTTGTGCAAAAGTCACCACCGTCCATCTGCCTAACTCTCTTCATCTTGTAAAAAGGAAACTGTATACCTATTAAGCAATAACTCCCCATTCTTCCCTCCCCCCAGTCCTTGGCAACCCCTATTATATTTTGTCTTTATGGTTTTGGCTATCTCATGTAAGTGGAACCATACAGTGTTTGTTTTTTTGTGACTTATTTCACTCAGGATAATATCCTCAAGGTTTATCCATGTTCTAGCATTTAGCAGAATTACTTCCTTTTTCAGGCTGAATAACGTAATCCATTGTACATATGTACCACATTTTGCTTATTCATTCGTTTATCGATGGATACTTGGGTTGCTTCCACATTTTATCTATTGTGAATAACGCTGCTGTGAATGAACATGGATGTACAAATATTTTTTTGAGATCCTGCTTTCAACTCTTTTGGGTATATACCAAGAGGTGTTATTGCTGGATCACATGGTAATTCTATTTTTAATTTTTTGAGGAATTGCCATACTGTTTTCCATAGAGGCTATACTGTTTTACATCCCTACCAGTAGTGCACAAGGGTTGCAGTTTCTCCACACCCTCGCCAACACTTGCTTTTTTTTTTAATGTGGCCATCCTAATGGGTGTGAGGTGTTACCTTTTTTTGTTGTTTTTTTTTTTGCAGTATGCGGGCCTCTCACTGTTGTGGCCTCTCCCATTGCGGAGCACAGGCTCCGGACGCGCAGGCTCAGCGGCCATGGCTCACAGGCCCAGCCGCTCTGCGGCATGTGGGATTCTCCCAGACCGGGGCACAAACCCGTGTCCCCTGCATCGGCAGGCGGACTCTCAACCACTGTGCCACCAGGAAAGCCCAGGTGTTATCTTATAGTATTGATTTTCATTTCTCTAATGATGAGTGATGTTTAGCATCTTTTCATGTGCTTATTGGCCATTTTTGTATCTTCTTTGTAGAAGTGTCTGTTCAAGCCCTTTGTCCACTTTTAAATTGGGTGGTTTGGTTTCTTGTTGAGTTTTAGGAGTTCTCTGTATATTCTGGATATTCTTTATCAGATGTATGATTTGCAAATATTTTCTCCAGTTCTGTGGGTTGACTTTTTACTCTGTGTCTCTTGATGTACAAAGTTTTTACATTTTCATGAAATCTGATTGTCTGTTTTTTGTTATTTGTGCCTGTGGAGTCATATTCAAGAAATCATTGCTAAACCCAGTGTCATGAAGGTTTTGTCCTGTGTTTTCCTCCAAGAGTTTTATTGTTTTAGGTTTTATATTTTGGTCGTTGATCCACTTAGAGTAAAATGGTGTTGGGTGAGGGTCTAACTTCATTCTTTTGAAAGTGGATATCCAGTTCTCCAAGCACCATTTGTTGAAAAGACTGTACTTTCCCCCATTGAATAATCTTG
>NW_006798027.1:192152-210733 GCF_000442215.2 Lipotes vexillifer | reverse complement strand
TTCCTGTTAAAAATCATTTGACCATATATGCAAGGGTTTATTTCCAGGCCTTCTATTTCCTTGGTCTATATGTCTTCATGCTAATACTATACTGTTTTGATTAGTGTAGCTTTGTAGTAAGTTTTAAAACCAGGAAACGTGAGTCCTTGTGTTTTGTTCTTCGTCAAGATTGTTTTGGCTATTCGGGTCACTTGAGATTCCATATGAATTTTAGGATGGATTTTTTCTTTTTCTGCAAAAAAATGTTATTGAGGTTTTGATAGGGATTGCACTGAATCTTTAGATCACTTTGGGTAGTATTGACAATTTAACGATATTAAGTCTTCCAGTTCATGAACATGGGATGTGTTTACATTTACTTATGTCATCTTTAATTTCTTATAGCAGTGTTTTGTAGTTTTCATTGTACAAGTCTTTTATCTTCTTAGTTAATTCCTAAGTACTTTATTCTTTTTGATGCTATTATAAATGGAATTGTTGTTGTAATTTCCTTTTCAGATTGTTCGTTATTTGTGTATATAATTGCAACTGGTTTTTATGTGTTGGCTTCTTATCTGTTGCTTTGCTGAATTCATTTATTAGTTCTAACAGTATTTTTGTGGAGTCTAGGATTTTCTGCATATAAGAGTGTATTTTCCTCAGACATAATTTTACTTCTTCCTTTCCAACTTGGATGCCTTTTATTTATTTTTCTTGCCTAATTAATTGCTCTGGCTGGAACTTCCAGTACTATGTTGAAAGAAATGTGAAAGCAGGCATCTTTGCCTTGTTCCTGATCTTAGAGAAAAAGCTTTCAGTCTTTCACCATTGAATATGATGTTTTCTGTGGGTTTTACATATATGGCATTTACTATGTGGAGGTAATTTCCTTCTATTCCTATTTTGTTGAGTGATCATGAAAAGGTGTTGAATTTTGACAAATGCTTTTCTGCATCAACTGAGTTGATCATGTGTTTTTTTCCCTTCATTTTGTTGATGTGGTGTATTACACTGGTTTTTTGTTTTGTCTTTTTTGTGTGTGTGTTTTTATTTTTGTATGTTGAACCATCCTTGGCTCTCCAGGAATAAATCCAACTTGGTCATGGTGTATAATTCTTTTAGTGTGCTGTTGAATTCTGTTTGCTAGTATTTTGTTGGGGATTTTTACATCAGTGTTCATAAAGGATATTGGTCTGTAGTTTTCTAGTAGTGTCTTTTTATGGTATCAGGATTATGCTGGTTTCATAGAATGAATTGGGAAGTGTTCCCTCCTCTTCAGTTTTTTGGAAAAGTTTGAGAAGGGTTGGTATTAATTATTGTTTAAATGTTTGGTAGAATTCACCAGTGAAACCATCAGATCCAGAAGTTTTATTTGCTGGGAGAGTCTTGATTACTGATTCAATCTCCTTACTAGTAATACATAGATTCAGATTGTCTATTTGTTTGTGATTTAGTCTTTGTAAGTTATGTTTCTAGGAGTTTGCTGCATCTAGGTTATCAAATTTTGGGGTATATAGTTGTTCACAGTACTCTTTTAATTCTTTTATTTCTGTGGAATAGGTAGTAACGTCCCCACCTTCATTATTGATTTAGAAATTTGAGCCTTCTCTACAGGTTTTCTTAGTCCATCTAGATAAGGTTTTGTTTCTGTTGATCTTTTCAAAAAACCAACTTATGATTTTATTGACTTTTCTGTGGTGGTGGTCTGTTTTCTATGTTGTTTATTTCTGCTCTAATCTTTATTATTTTCTTCCTTCTCCTAGCTTTGGTTTAGTTTGTTCTTTTTTTAGTTCCTTAAGTTGTGAAGTTAGGTTGTTGATTTGAGTTTTTTCTTGTTTTTAATATGATCTTTTATAGATATAAATTTTCTTTACCACTTTTGCTGCATCCCTTAAGTTTTTGTATGTTGTGTTTTTGTTCTCATTTGTCTCTAAATGTTTTCTAATTTCCGTTCTCATTTCTTCTTTGATCCACTGGTTGTTTAAAAGTGTTATTCAGTTTCCACAGTTTTGTGAATTTTTCAGTTTTACTTTCGTTATTATTTCTAACTCTATCCTGTTGTTGTCAGAGAAGATACTTTGTATGATATCTTTTAAAATCTATTGAGACTTAATTTGTGGCCTAACATATGGAAAATGTCCCATATGCACTTGGGAATGTGTATTTGTTGTTGGGTAGAATGTTCCATATAGGTTTCTTAGATCTAGTTGGTTTATTTTGTTGCTGAGGTTTTTTGTATTTGCTTATTTAAATGTCTTCTGTCTGGTTGTTCTATTCATTATTGTGAGTGGGATATTTAAATCTCCAGTTTTTAGTGTAGAACCATCTATTTCTCCCTTCAATTCTTAGTTTTTGCTTCATATGTTTTGATGGTCTGTCATTAGGTGCATAAATGTTTATAAGTAGTATATATGTCATCTAGCTATATTGAGTCTTTTATTAACATATAATGTCCTTTTTTGTCTGTTTTTACCTTTTTTGACTTAGTCTATTTCGTCTGACATTAGTATAGCCACCACTGCTCTCTTTTGGTTACTGTTTGCATGGAATATCTTTTTATGTCCTTTCACTTTCATTCTGTTTGTCTCTTTGGATCTTGAGTCTCTTGTAGACAGGACATATATGGGTCATATGTTTTTATCCATTCTGCATATCTGTCTGTTGATTGGAGAGTTTAATCCAGTGGTCCCCAACCTTTTTGGTACCAGGGACTGATTTTGCGGAAGACGATTTTTCCATGGACGGGGCGAGGTTGGTTTCGGGATGATTCAAGTGCATTACATTTATTGTGAACTTTATTTGTATTACATTGTAACATATAATTAAATAATTGTATGACTCTCCATAAAGCAGAATCAGCGGCTGTAAATACAGATGAAGCTTCGCTTGCTTGCCCCCCCTCACCTCCTGCTCTGTGGCCCAGTTCCTAACAGGCCATGGACTGGTACTGGTCTGTAGCCTGGGGGTTGGGGATCTCTGGTTTAATCCATTTACATCGTTTAATTGCTGATGAGGAGAAGATTGACATTTGTCATTGTGTTGTTTTTTTTCCTATATGCCTTATAGCCTAAATCATGTAGAAAAAGGATACAGCTACAAACCTTGTTACAATCAAACTAGCTTTTATAATTGCCCGTGTATTTACCTTTATTGAGATCTTTTTTCCTCCATGCAGCTTCAGGTTCCTGTCCAGTGTCTTTTCATTTCACCTTTCAAGACTCCCTTGAGTATTTCTTGCAGGACAGGTTGGTGGTCCTGAGCTCCCTCAGCTTTTGTTTCTGGAGCTGTCTTGATTTTTCCCTCACTTTTGAAGGACAGTTATGCTGGATACAGGATTCTCAGTTAACAGTTTTTTTCTTTTAGCAGTTTGAATATATCAGCCCTCATTTTTCTGGTTTTTTCAAAACCTTTCGATAAGAAATCTGTTGATAATCTTACTGAGGATCCTTGTAAGTGATGATTTGCTTCTCTCTGCTCCTTTCAAGGTTCTCTTTGTCTTTGTCTCTTAAAAATTTGATTATAATGCGTCTTTTTTTTTTTTTTTTTTGTGGTGCGCGGGCCTCTCCCTGTTGTCACCTCTCCCGTTGCGGAGCACAGGCTCCAGACGCGCAGGCTCAGCGGCCATGGCTCACGGGCCCAGCCGCTCCGCGGCATGTGGGATCTTCCCAGACCGGGGCACGAACCTGTGTCCCCTGCATCGGCAGGCGGACTCTCAACCACTGCACCACCAGGGAAGCCCATATAATGCGTCTTGATGTGAGTCTCTGAGTTCACCTCACTTGGAGTATTTTGACCTTCAATATTTATATTCATTTAAATCAAATCTCAGAAGTTTCCAACCATTATTTCTATAAATATTCTCTCCACTTCCCTCCCCACCACCCCCCCTCCTTCTCTTGGGCTTCCCATGATGCATTTGTTAGTCTACTTAATGGTGTCCCACAGGTCCATGAGGTTCTGTTCACATATCTTAAATCTTTTTTTCTTTCTGATCCTCAGCCTTTATAATTTTCATTGTCCCATCTTCAGGATCACTACTTCTTTCTGCCTGCTCAAATATTCTTTTGAATCCCTTTAGTGAAATTTTCATTTCAGTTACTGCATTTTTCAGCTTCAGAATTTCTTTTTTTTTTTTTTGGCTTTTTTTTTGGCTGCACTCTATAGCTTGTGAGATCTTAGTTCCCTGACCAGGGATTGAACCTGGGCCATTGGCAGTGAAAGGGTGGAGTCTAACCACTGTACTGCCAGGGAATTCCCTAGGTTTTCTGTTTCTTTATTGACATTTCCATTGTTCCATTTCACACATTGTCTTCTTGACTTTACATCTTCCTTTAGTTCTTTGAGTATCTTTAAGACCATTGTTTTAAATTCTTTGTCTAGCATATCTGCCATTAGGTCTTTTTCAGGGACAATTTTATTGATTTCTGTTTTTCCTTTGAATGGGCCATTCTATCTTATTTCTTTGTATGCCTTGTGATTTTTTCTTTGAACACTGGATGTTTGAGTCTAATAAAATGGTAGCTCTGGAAAGTAATTCTCCTCCTTCCCTGTGGTTTGCTGTTTTTTTGTTACGGCTTTGCTTTTTTGTTTTTGATTATTGTAGGTTGCCTCTGTCGAGGATCAGCCTGAGATATAAACTGAGGTGTCTTCTCAGGTGTTTAACTGAGCCCTTCCCTGGGCACAGGCAGTCACATTCTAATTTTCCCCATATATGCAGTTGTTTTAGAATGTCCTAGTCTTTAATATCTGGCTCCCATGAGGAGAAAAAGTGAAAAGTAAAGGATGAAAGTGGGAGGAAAAGCGGGGGGAATGGCACCAATCCTTTAAATCTCTGGAAGCCACTTCAACTGGAGGGGGAGGGGCTTGCAAGAATTGGGTTGTGCAAAAACGAGGTGCAAGAATGGCTGCCCACCTCTGTCTGCACCTTTGTGATCAGAAGGAGCAGTCAGTGATCAGTGCACAGATCCCCAATATTCGGAGGACGAAGTACTTTTTGCCCACCCTGACTCCCACAAACTATGTGCAAACTGCTACAGGAACATGTGGAGAGCTGGTGGCTGCGGGTGGGAGATAGATGGCTGTTACTATGCTGAGAGCTGAGCTGAAATTGACCGAAATTAACAGTAATTTACCTCCCCTCTTCCCCTGGAAGTTGCAATCCTTCAACAGACTCCAGAGTTCTGAAATAGTTATATCATACAGATTCTGTTAGTACAATACAGTTGTTGTCTAGCTGGGGAGACAGATTCCTGGTGCTTCCTACTCTTCCATCTTCCCAGAATCTTCCTAACATCTAGGATTTTAGTTGCAGTTCTGATGTGTGTGTGTATATGCATACCTCACATATTTAGACTTTAGTAACTTTCACTGGTTTCTTAGATTATCCTTTTTTGTTTGATTCATTTTTGGACTGGTTTGCTTGACTTTTCTAAATCAAGTGTAGCATATTTATCTAGGAAATTGCTAAAATCATTGTACACTCTAATAAATTATACAGTAAACACCCACATAACTACTGCCTACATTACCAGTACCCCCAAAGTTCCCCATGTTTTCCCTGATGATAACATCTCCCTTTCTCCAGATATAACCATTATCTTTCTGTGCTTTTCTTGATATATTTCATCCCCACACATATATCCCTAAAGAAGTATTTAAAATTTGAACTTTCTTCCATATTGTATGCTTTTATGGCTGGCTTGTTATGAGACTCATCCATGTTGCATGCAGCTGTAGGTTGTTAACATTGATGGCTGCATACAGTGTCTTGAAATACCTAACAGTTTATCAGTTTTGATGTTCAACGTTTGGGTTGTTTCTAGTTTGGGGCTGTTAAACAGTGGTGTAGTGAATATTATTGTGCATGAATCTTGGCACACAAGTTCTCTAAGTTTGAGATTCTTCAAAGAGGTTGTACTATTTTACTTTCCCACCAGCAGGGTATGTTAGTGCCAGCTGCTTTATACCATAATCAAGTACTGGAATTATAACTCTTTTTCTATTCTTGTGGATGGAGTGGTATCGCATTATGGTTTAGATTTGTATCTTGCTAATGTCTACTGAGGTTTTTAGCATTTTCATGTTTTTGTTTGCCATCTCAAATACTGTTCTGCAGTGTGCTTATGCAAGATCCTTGATGCTGTTTTCAGTTGGGTGAATCAGATTTGTAGGCATTATTTATTTATTCTGGAGCAGAGACCTTTGTTGGATATATGCATTGCTAATATTGACCGCTTTTGGGGCTTTTCTTTTTTAGTCTTCTGATGTTGTCTTTTGATGAAGATAAATTCTGCATTTTAAGATTGTTCCAATTAATTGATTTTTTTAACAGAATTTTCATGCCATACTTCAGAAATCTTTGTCTTTTTTGAGAAAATGAGGATATTTCTTGTGTTGTCTTTGCGAAGCTTTCTTGATTTTTTTTTTTTTTGGATAATGTAAATGGAATTATTAAAAAATTTTTATTTCCTAATTGTTTGCTACTACACAGAAAATCTTTTTATATATTGCTTTCAGTGATTTTGCTAAATTTACTTATAAATACTAAGAGTTTACTTATAGATTCTTAGGGATTTTCTGTATACACAAACATGTCTGCAAATTTTGAATATTTTGTTCTTCTTTTCCAGTCCTTCTACTTTTTCCCCCATTACTTATTTCACTGGCTTAGGTTATGCAGTAGAGTGTTGAATAGAAGTGATAATAACAAGCATCGGTGTCTTGTTTCTAGTCTTGGGGAAGGGTTTACAGGAATGGAAGTCTTCAGCATTACCATTAAGAGTGTTATTAGCTGAAGTTTTTTAGATATTCTTTATTTGATTAAGGAAATTAATTTCTTTTTAGAGTTTGCTGAGAAGGTTTTTTTAAAATGATGATTGGGTGTTAAATGATTTCATGTTTTTCTGCCCCTGTTCATTTGACTTCTCTCATTTATTCTAAAAAAATGTGGGGATAACATTCAGAAAAGAAGACCAAAGTAAAACCAACTTTGCATTCCTGGAATAAACCCAACTTGGTCATTAAATATTTTATTTAGTGTATTGCTGGAATTGATTTGCAAATGCTGTCTTTAGGATTTTTGTATTGATGCATATAAGAGATTAGCTCGTAATTTTCCTTCCTTAAAATATACTTGGTGTCAAGGTTATACTAGCCTCTTGAAACAAATGGGGAAGTTCCTTTTTTTCCTTTCTTTGGAAGAATTTGTGTAAAATTCACAGTGCTCTTCCTTAAATTTTGGTAGTATTTACTGGGGAAGCAAACTGGGCCTGGAGTATTTTTGTTTTGTGTTTTTGAGGGAATGGTTTAAATTATGGGTTCAATTTTTTTAATAGCTATAAAATTATTTATACTCTTTGTTTCTTTTAAGTTTTGGTAAGTTTAGTTTTTCTAGGAATTTATCCATTTCATTTCACATTTCAGGTTCACTGGCACAAATTTATATATAATTACCTCTTAATGTTTTAGAGTTACCAATATTTGTTTTTTGCTTTTACTTGTTGAGGCATAATTGACATATACAACGTTAGAGTCAGGTGTATAACATATTTGATATTTGTATATATTGTGAAATGATCACCACAGTAAGTCTAATTAACATGTCACCTACATAGTTACAGAATTTTTTTCTTGTGATGACATCTTTTTTTTTTTTTTTTTGCGGTACGCGGGCCTCTCACTGCTGTGGCCTCTCCCGTTGCAGAGCACAGGCTCCGTACGCGCAGGCTCAGCGGCCATGGCTCACGGGCCCAGCCGCTCCGCGGCACGTGGGATCCTCCCGGACCGGGGCGCGAACCCGTGTCCCCTCCATCGGCAGGCGGACTCACAACCACTGCGCCACCAGGGAAGCCCATGATGACATCTTTTAAGATTTATTTTTTTAGTAACTTTCAAATATGGAGTACAGTATTTTTTTTTTTTTTTGCAGTACACGGGCCTCTCACTGTTGTGGCCTCTCCCGTTCATGTGGGATCTTCCCAGACCGGGGCACGAACCCGTGTCCCCTGCATCGGCAGGCGGACTCTCAACCACTGCGCCACCAGGGAAGCCCAGTATTTTTTTTTTTTAACATTGAATTTTTAAAAATATTTATTTTATTTATCTTTGGCTGTGTTGGGTCTTCGTTGCTGCACGTGGGCTTTCTCCACTTGTGGAGAGCAGGGGCTACTCTTTGTTGTCGTGCGCAGGCTTCTCATTGCGGTGGCCTCTCTTGCTGTGGAGCACCAGCTCCAGGTGCACTTCAGCATTTGCAGCACGTGGGCTCAGTAGTTGTGGCTCACGGGCTCCAGAGCACAGTCTCAGTAGTTGTGGCGCACAGGCTTAGTTGCTCCGCAGCATGTGGGATCTTCCCAGACCAGGACTCCAACCTGTGTCCCCTGCATTGGCAGGCGGATTCTCAACCACTGCATCACCAGGGAAGCCCTCAGTACAGTACTATTAACTGTAGTCATCATGCTATACATTACATCCCTTTGACTTATTTATTTTATAACTGGAAGTTTATACTTTTTGATTTTCTTCACTCACTCCTCACTTCCCCCCACCCCACCTCTGACGACCACCAATCTATCTCTGTATCTGCGAGCTTGGTGGTAACTTATTTTTTTCATTTTTAGATTCCACATGTAAGTGAGATCATATAGTATTTGTCTTTCTTTGACTTATCTCACTTAGCATAATGCCCTCCGTACATGCTGTCACAAATGGCAAGATTTACTTTTCTTTTACAGCTGAATAATATTCTTTGTATACACACACCCCCCACATTTTATTTACCCATTCGTCTGTCTGTGAACACATGTAGGTTGTGCACGTTTCTTGGCTCTTGTAAATAATGCCGCTGTGAACCTGGGGCTGCATATATCTTTTCAAGTTAGTGTTTTCATTTTCTTCAGATAAATACCCAGATGTAGAATTGCTGGACCATATGATAATTCTAGATTTAATTTGTTGAGGAACCTCCGTACTGTTTCCTGTAGTGGCTACACCAATTTAAATTCTCACCAGCAGTGCACAAGGGTTCCCTTTTCTCCACGTCCTCACCAACACTCATTACTTCTTGTCTTTTTGATAATAACCATTCTAACAAGTGTAAGGTGATAATCTCATGGTGGTGTTGATTTGCATATCCCTGATGATTAGTGGCATGTAGAGCATCTTTTTATATGCCGCTTGGCCATCTGTATATCTTCTTTGGAAGATGTGTATTCAGATCCTCTGCTTATTTTTTCATTTAATAATTATTTTTTATTTTGCTATTGAGTTGTATAAATTTTCTATATATTTTGAATATTAACCTCTTATCACATATGTGACTTGCAGGTATTTTCTTCCTTTCAGTAGATTGCTGTTTCATTTTGTTGGTGTAGAATTACTGACATGCTTGACATGGGTAATCTGTGCTTTTTTTTCCTTTGTCAGGTTTATTAATTGTTTTAAAGATGAACTTTCGGCTTTGAATTTCTTACCCCACTCTCTTATACTTTTATATGGCATTAGTTTTTTTTCTTTTTTTCCTATTGCTTTCTTTGGGTTTTATTTACTGTTCTTTTTCTAACTTCTTGAAGTGGAGGTGCTTAGAGTATGACATTTTAGATAAAATTCTTGTATAATATGTCCACCATTTTAAAATGTACAATTCGGTGGTTTTAGTGTGCTCATAAAATTCTGAAACCATCACCACTACCTAGTTCCAGAACATTTTCATCACACCAAAAAGAAAACCCCTACCCATTAAACATCACTCCCATCTGCCATTGCCTGGCAACCACTAATTTACTTTTGGTCTCTGTGGATTTGCCTACCCTGTATATTTCATGTATGGAATGATGTAATATGTGGTCTTTCAAGTTTGGCTTCTTTCACTTAGCATAGTATTTTCAAGATCCATCCATGTTGTACCATGAATCAGTACCTCATTCCTTTTTCTGGCTGAATAATATTCCATTATATGGACATGTTACATTTTCTTTATCCATTAAGATGATGGGTATTTGGATTGTTTCTACTTTTGACTATTATGAATAACAAACACTGTTAAGAAGATTCATATAGAAGTTTTTGTATGGAAATATGTTTTCAGTTTTCTTAGGTATATACCTTAGAGTGAGTTTGTGGATCATGTGTAGTATCTCAGTGTTTAACTTTTTGAGAAACTGCCAAACTTTTCCAAAGCAGCTGCACCATTTTACATTCCCACCAGCAATGTATGAGGGTTTGAGTTTTTCCATATCCTCATCAGTACTTTTTATTATCTTTTTTATCTTTGTTGTGGCGCTCGGGCTTCTCACTGCAGTGGCCTCTCTTTGTTGCAGAGCACGGGCCCTAGAGCGCATGGGCTTCAGTAGTTGTGGCTCGTGGGCTCTAGAGTGCAGGCTCAGTAGTTATGGCACACAGGCTTAGTTGCTCCAAGGTATGTGGGATCTTCCCGGACCAGGGCTTGAACCCGTGTCACCTGCATTGGCAGGCGGATTCTTAACCACTGCACCCCCAGTGGAGTCCCCCATTGTTTTTTTGATCTCTCTAATGTTGTTGAGCTTATTGGCTCTTTTGTATTTTCTTTGGACAAATATCTCTTTAAATCCTTAGCTCATTTTATAATGAGGTGTTTTTTTAAACTGTTGAGCTATGAGTTCTTTATACATTCTAGATATTAGACCCTGATGAGATGTATGATTTGCAAATATTTTCTTCATTCCGTGGGTTGTCTCTTTGCTTTCTTGATAGTGTCCTCCTTTGTAGCACAAAAGTTTTTAATTTTAACGAAGCTTTGTTCATCTATTTTTGCCCCGCTTTGGTTGCTAGCATTTTTGGTGTCATATCTGAGACACCATTGCCTGATCAGTGTTGCAAAGATTTATCCCTTTGTTTTCTTCTAAAAGTTTTCTAGTTTTAGTTATCACGCTTAGTTTTAATGATCCATTTTTTGTTAATTTCTGTATATGGTGTAAGGTAGGCATCCAACTTCATTCTTTTGCATATAGATACTCAGTTGTCCAAGAACTGTTTGTTGAAAAGAATATTCTTTTCCCATTGAATGATCTTGGCATCCTTGTAGAAAATCAGTTGACCATAAATACAAGGATTTATTTCTGAACTCGCTGTTCTATCCCATTGATAAAGCCAGTACCACACAGTCTTTATTACTGTAGCTTGGTGGTAAGTTTTGAAATTGGGAAATACGATTCTTCCAACACTGAGATGGTTTTGGGTATTCATGGTTACTTGCATTTCCATATGAATTTTAAGATCAGCTTGTTAATTTCTGTAGAAAAGGCAGTTGTGACTTTGATCTGTAGATCGATTTGGAGACTATTGCTATTTTAATAGTAAGTCTTTCAACGCATAAACATGAGGTGGCTTTAAGTTTAATTTCAACAGTGTTATAGTTTTCAGTGTGTAAGTCTTGCACTATGTAAGTCTTTTTATTCTTTTCGATGCTGTCGTAAATGAGATTTTTTTCTTAATTTAATTTTCAGATTATTCATTGCTAGTGTATAGAAATAGAATTCATTTTTGTATATTGATGTTGTACCCTGCCACTTTGCTGAACTCATTTATTAGCTCTGATTGTTTTTTTGTGGATATCTTAGGACCTTCTATATCCAAGATCATGTCTTCTGTGAATAGAGTTTTACTTTTTCCTTTCCAATCTAGATGTCTTTTATTTGTTTTTCCTGCCTAATTGCCTTGACTAGAACCTTCAGTACAATTTTGAATAAAAATTACAAGAGTAGGCATTCTTGTCTTGTTCCAGTCATAGGGGAAAGCTTTCAGTCTTTGACCATTAAATATAATGTTAGGTATGGGGTTTTGGTAGAAGCACTTTATAAGGTTGAGGTTGTTCCCTTCTGTCCCTAGTTTATTGAATTTCTTAAATCAGGAAAGAATGTTCTGTTTTGTCAAATATAATACTTTTTATGTGTCGGTTGAGATGATTGTGTAATTTTTGTCCTGGTATGGTATATTTTACTGGTTGGTTAACATGTTGAATCAGCCTTGCATTCTTGGGAAAAGTCTCATTTGGTCATGGTGTATAATCCTTTTTATGTGCTACTACAATTGCTTTGTTAGTATTTTGTGAAGGATTTTTGTGTTTATATTCATAAGGGATATAGGTCTGATTTTTCTGGTGATGTCTTTATCTACTTTTGGTATCAGGATATACTGACCTCATGACTGAGTTGTAAAGTGTTCGCTCTTCCCTTTTTTGCGGGGGAAGATTTTATGAAGAATTGGTGTAATTTCTTTTTAAGCCTTGAAGAATTCACCAGAAAGGCCATTTGGTCCTGGACTTTTCTTTGTGGGAAGTTGTTGTTCAGGCTCTTCGCTTATTATAGGTGTATTCAAATTGCCTGTTGCTTCTTGTGTCAGTTTTGGTAGTTTGTGTCTTTGTAGAAATTTATTTCACATTGGTTTTCTAATTTGACTTACAGTTATACAATTTTACAAGAGATAGTAATCTCTTTTAGTTTCTGTAGTCCCTTTTTATTTCTGTAAGGTTGGTAGTAATGTCCCCACTTTCATTTCTGATTTTAGTAATTTGAGTCTTTGATCTTTTTTCATGATCAGTCTAGCTTAAGGTCTGTCAATTTTGCAGATGTTTCAAAGAACTAACTTTTGGTTCTGTTGATTTTTCTCTATATTTTTCTGGTCTTTATTTTATTTCTGCTTTAACCTTTGTTATTTCTTTTCTTCTGCTTGCTTTGTTTTGTTTAGTTGCTGTTTTTCTAGTTCCTTAAGGCATGTTGGGTTATTCAAGATCTTTTTTAATATAGGCACTTACAACTATAACTTTCCTTGCAAGTACTGCCTTCACTATATGCCATAAATTTTAGTATTTTGTTTTTTTATTCAATTCATTCATTTTGCTTTTTCCCATGTGATTTCTTTCAGCCACTGATTGTTTAATTTCTGTATATTCATGAATTTTCCATTTTTCCTTCTGTTATAGATTTCTAACTCCATTGTGTTCAGAGAACATTCTTTGTGTGATTTGAGGCCTTTCAAATTTGTTGAGACTTGTTTTATGGAATTACATATGATCTGTCTTGGAGAATATTCAGTATCAACTTAAAAATATGTATTCTGCTGTTGTTGGATGGAGTGTTTTATAGGTATCTGTTGTAGTTGGTTTATAGTGTTCAAATCTTGTGTCCTTGGTGATCTTCTGTCTTCTTGTTCTGTTCATTGTTGAAATTGTGGTATTGATGTTTCCAACTGTTACTGTTGAAATATCTATTCTATCAATTCTGTCAGTTTTTATTTCATATATTTTGGTGCTTTGTTCTTAGATTCACCTGTGTTTATAATTGTTATATCTTCTTGATGGATTGACCCTTTTTATCATTAGAAAACGTCCTTATTTGTCTCTAATAACAAGTTTTGTCTTAAGGTTTATTTTGTCTGATATTAGTATAGCCCCTCCAGTGGTCTTTTGATTACTCTTTGCAGGATATATATATTTCCATCTTTTTACTTTTAACCTATTTGTGCCTTTGAATCTAAAGTTTGTCTCTTCTGTACAACATATATTTAGATCATGGTTTTCTGAAATCCATTAAAAAAAATCTGACTATTTTTGGCTGTGTTGGGTCTTCATTGCTGTGCGTGGGCTTTCTCTAGTTGTGGCGAGCGGGGGCTGCTCTTTGTTGCAGTGTGCGGGATTCTCATTGTGGTGGCTTCTTTTGTTGCGGAGCATGGGCTCTAGGTGCATGGGCTCCAATAGTTGTGGCATGCGGGCTCAGTAGTTGTGACTTGTGGGCTCTACAACACAGGCTCAGTAGTTGTGGCGCACAGGCTTATTAGTTGCTCTGCGCCATGTGGGATCTTCCCGGACCAGGGATTGAACCCATGTTCCCTGCATCGGCAGGCGGATTCTTAACCACTGCGCCACCAGGGAAGTCCCTAAAAATCTGACTTCTTAATTGGACAGTTTAGTCTACCTACATTTAATGTAATTAATGGCAAGGTAGGATATACCTCTATCATTTTGCTGTTTGTTTTCCATTTATCCTATGTTTTTTCTTTCTCTATTCCTCATTAACTCTTTTAAGTAGATATTTTCTAGTGTACCATTTTAATTTCCTTGTCTTTTAGAATATTTTTAGTTATTTTCTTAATGGCTGCCCTGGAGATTACAACTAGCATAATTCATAACAGTCTAGCTCGATTAATACCAATTTAATTTCAGTAGTACAGTTGACCCTGAATGTGGGTTTGAACTGCATGGAACCACTTATATGCAGATATTTTTCAGTAGTATATATACTGCGGTATTAGACAGTCTGTGGTTGGTTGAATTCTGTCAGTGTGGAGGAACCATGGATATGGAGGGCCGAGTATAAGTTATATAAGGTTTACCTCCTCATTGTTCAAGGGTCAACTGTATGTAAAAACTTTGCTCCAGTATTTCTACATTCCCTCTCTCTTTTGTGCTGTTAATGTCATATAAATTACATTACGTGCATTGTGTGCCCTTCAACACAGATTTATAATTACTGCTGTATTCATTTATCTTTAAATAAGAGAAAAATTATGAACAGGTACATTTATGCTGTCTTTAATATTTACCTGTGTAGTTGCCTTTTCTGGTGTCTTTGTTACTTTGTGTGGATTAAAGTAACTTTCTAGTTTATCTTTTCATTTTAACCTGAAGGACTGACTACCTTTAGTATTTATATGGGGCAAGTTTGCTAGCAGCAAACTCTCTCAGGTTTTATTTGGGAATATCTTAATTTATTCATTTTCAAAGGATTGTTTTATTGGCCATAGTATTCTGGGTTGAGTTTGTTCTTTCAACACTGTGAATGTGTCATTTTACTGCCTTCTGGCCTCCATGGTTTCTGATGAGAAATCAGTTGTTAATCTTATTGAGGATACATGATGGGTTGCTTTTCTTTTGCACATTTCAAGATTCTCCTTGTCTCTGGCTTTCAACAGTTTGAGTATGATGTGTTTCATTGTGGCTCTCTTTGAATTTATCCTACTTGAAGTTCATTTAATTTCTTGGATGTATAGATTGATGTTTTTCATCAAATTTGGGATATTTTCTGTCATTTTTTTCTTCACATATTCTTTCCCCTTTTTTCTCTGTCCTCTCCTTTTGGGATTTCTAGATTGTATCCCAGAGGTATCCGAGATTGCTCATTTTTCTTCATTACTTCTTCTTTCTCTTTCTCAGACTGGATAATCTCAGTGGACTTATCTCCAGGTTCACTGATTCTGTCTTCTGCCTGTTTAAATCCTGAGACCCTGTAGTGAATTTTTCATTTCAGTTATTGTACTTTGCAGTGCCACAATTTCTAATTGGTTCTTTTTTATAATTTCTCTTTCTTCATTGATATTGTTTGGCATGTCTACCATGAAAAACAGAAGGCTACAAATCAGAGTTTACTTGGAGTCTTAGTAATTGCAATTCAGGAGACACAGATTTAGGTAAAACTGAAAGAGTGAAGAGTGTTCAGGAAAGAGCAGCAGTCAGGGGATTATAATGGCAAAAGCCACAAGGGCTACAAGGTTGTCAAAATAGTCTGGCAAGAGTTATGATTGGGGCTTCCCTGGTGGCGCAGTGGTTGAGAGTCCGCCTGCCGATGCAGGGGACATGGGTTCGTGCCCCAGTCCCGGAAGATCCCACATGCCATGGAGCGGCTGGGCCCGTGAGCCGTGACCGCTGAGCCTGCTCGTCCGGAGCCTGTGCTCCGCAACGGAGAGGCCACAGCAGTGAGAGGCCCGTGTACCGAAAAAAAAAAAAAAAAGAGTTATGATTGGCTCTGCTACAAGAAAGATGTTTGCCATTAAGGGATAGGCTGTCATGAGTCACTTTAGGGTAAGCGTTCAGTAAGGATCTTGAGTTCTTGGAACACTGAGCAGATGTTCTGGATGCCCATGTTAAGACATTAAGTGGTCAAAAGGTCAGGTTCCATCCAGGCTGAGGCATGCGTAAGTCACACTTCTCAGTGGCCTCCTGGCTCCATTTTAGAGAGCTCTCTTAGCAATACTGACTCGATTTTGATTTTCCTTTCACAGGTGAGACATTGTTCTTATGCATCCCTTTAGTCTTTTAGACATTTTTTCCTTTGGCTCCTCAACCGTAGTTAAAATAGCTGATTGAAGTCTTGGTCTAGTACTTGAAATGCTTAATCTAAGGTCATTTCTTTTGATTTATTTATTTATTTTCCCCCCTGTGAATGGGTCATATTTTCTTGGGGTTTTTTTTTCTTTGCATATTTTGTAAATACTTTGTTGAAAAGGGGACACTAAATAGTTTAATATGACAAGTCTGGAAATCAGATTACCCCTTTTCCCCAGAGTTTGTTCTTTCTGTTTGTTGTTGTTTAGTGACTTTTCTCAACTAATTCTGTAAAGTTTTTCTTTTTACTTCTTAAAAAAAATTTTATTGTGGTATAGGTGCTTTAGAGTGTTGCGTTGGTTTCTACTGTACAGCAGCGTGAATCAGTTATACATATAAATATATCCCCTCTTTTTGGGATTTCCTTCCCATTTAAGTCACCACAGAGCATTGAGTAGAGTTCCCTGTGCTATACAGTAGACTCTCATTACTTGTTTATTTTATACATACTATCAATAATAGTGTATAATCTCTCTTTAGTTATCTTAGTGGTCAGCTAACGGTTGGACAGAGGTTTCCTTACATGCCTGGAACCAGTAAGTCTTTCGTCCTTTGCCAAGGGGTCCAGCATGCCTTCCATGCTGATCCATACAGCTTATTTGAGTAGCCTTCACTTCCCTGCTTGTGCAGAGGCTCATGGTTAATCAGAAGTGAGAACTTAGGGCCTTCCAGTTTCACAGGGATATGTTGAACTTTTTAAAGCCCTCTGTGTGTATCTCATTCCTCAGCTTTTCCTTTTAAGCTTTTTTGGTAGTCTATTGTTTGCCTAAACTGTTACTTACTACCTGAGGCACCAGATGTTTAATGCTTGCCTTTGATTGTTTAACAGACTTCCCCTAGAGAAAGGCTGTTCATACTGGGTGAGCTCCAAGGCAGGACAAAGACAGCCTAGAAAAATGGAAGCTTGCATGGAACCACTGCAAAAGTCAAGTAATGACCGTCTCTGGGGATGGGACTTGACCTCCAATCCTGTTCTGCCCCTTCTGGTGGCTTCCAGGATGCTAATTTTCACTGTGATTATGGGCTCTTGGTTTTTAGGGTTACTGCAGAGCTAGAGAGGAGATGCGAGTAGTGCAAGTTAAAAGGCCTGAAAGTGTACTGTTTTTACCAGGATTCAGCTACTTTGTGATTTAAATAAATGTTCCTGATTACTGCAAGCCTTTGTTTAATTTTCAGAGTTCTGAAAAAGTTCAGTCTGACAGTTTTTGCTGGTGTTCTCACTTCTTTTATGGAGGAAAGAGGTCCTTGCTCTGCCATTCCACTGACATCATCCTGATCATTGATTTGTAATCTTTCGAATACACGCACCACAGGCTGTACGTTTCCTTCTAAGCATTGATTTAAGTGCATTCTGTGACCTGTGATGTGTTTTTACTTACCATTCCGTTAAAAATATTTTCTTAATTCCATTGGATGTCTTGTTGATCCCTGAAGAAGTGTGTGGTTTAACTTCAAAACATTTGGGACTCTTTGTTGTCTTTTTATAATAGAGTTTTACCTTAATTCTGCTATATTCATAGAAAATCTTCCATGTGGTTTTAGTCTTCAGAATTTGTTGAGACTTTATGTCCTGCTTTGTTAAAGGTTGTACGTACACTTGTGGAGAAAGTGTGTTGACCACATGTTCAATGCAGTGTTGTGTTTATGTCAGTTAGGTCAGGTTTGTTAATTTTATGTTTGATCTTCCATATTCTTATTTGTGGTTATCTTATTCTATCAGTTACCGAGAGAAATGTGTTAAAATCACTAGCTTTTATTGTAGTCTTGACTATCTCTCATTTGAGGTTTGTTAATTTTTTTTTCTGTTATAGATTTTTATAGACTGTTGAGTTTTAGAATTATTCCTCTAGTGGATTGGTCCCTTTATACTCATGAAATGCCCTTCTTTATCTCTTATGTTTTTGCCTTAACATTATTTTGTTTGACATTTGTTTAGTTACACCACCTTTCTTTGGTTAGTTTTGGCATGGTGTATCTTTTCTCATATTTTTCAACCTATCAGTAACCTTCTGTTTTTAAGACACGACTTTGGAAAGCAGCATATAGTTGAAATTTTGATTTTTAACTAATTCTACCAATATGTGTCTTAATTGCAGTTTGGGTTTTTTAAAAAGCATGTAGTTGAACTATTAATATACTTATATTAAGTATATCACCTTTATTGGGTCTTTGTCCTTCATGTTCTGTGTGGCCTTCTTTTGGATTAATCAAGTGTTCCTTATTCAAACTTAGCCTTCCTATTGTATGATTAAACATTCTTTTACTGTTCTTTTTGTGGGTGCCCTAGGGATTACAGTGCACATCTTTGACTTATTAGTATCTCACAATAAAGTGCTTTCATCACCTCTGGAAAATGTGAAGACCTTATAGAACTCCAGTTACCCTGTCCCCATAGTTTTTATGTTGTCGTTACTAGGCATTTTAATTGTGTGTGTGTGTATATATATGTGTGTGTGTATATATATATATATAT
>NW_006798027.1:166672-192110 GCF_000442215.2 Lipotes vexillifer | reverse complement strand
GAACGCGCGCCTCTCACTGTTGTGGCCTCTCCCGTTGTGGAGCACAGGCTACGGACGTGCAGGCTCAGCGGCCATGGCTCACGGGCCTAGCCGCTCTGCGGCATGTGGGATCTTCCCGGACCGGAGCACGAACCTGTGTCCCCTGCGTCGGCGGGCAGACTCTCAACCACTGTGCCACCAGGGAAGCCCTGTATATGTATTTTTTAAATCCCAGAAGGAATTATTTTATATAATCATTATTTACTTAGTCTTGCTCACATATTTCCTATTTTCATTGTTTTTTTCTGAATTTCTGTGCTTTCATGTGGGTTCATTCTCTTTCTGGCTGAGGAACATCTTTAGTGTGAGTGTACTGGTAATGAATTCTTTTTTATTTTCCCTGAAAATGTCTTTATTTCATCTTCCTTTCTTAGGCTATATTTGCCAGTTGTAGAATTCTGGCTTGGCATTTATCATTCAGTCTGTATTTGTTGTTTATCTTCAGGCTTTCAAGGTTTTGTTGATGACAAATCAATCTTTTTGTGAAATCTCTTGTCTTTGTCTCTTCTGTTTGTTTTAATTTTCCCTGTGTTTTTTCTGCTCTTTCACTCTTAGTCTACATGTGATACCTTTTTTTTTTTTTTTTTTTTTTTTTTGCTTATGAGTTCTTGGTCTTCTTTTATGTATGGATTGGTATCTTCGGTACTCAGTTTACAGCCATTATCTCTTCATATATTTCCTCTGTTTCATTTTGCTGTTTTCTTTTGCTATGACTCTAATTAAACATTTATTCTACTTTCTCATTCTGTCCTTCTCGCATCCTCTCTTTGGTATTTTCTTTTTTTTTTTGTTTCTCCCCTTCATTTTGAATATTTCGGTGCTATGTTCTAGTTCACTTCTTTTCCCAAACTGTGCCTCATTTGCTGCCAGACTCCACCTTTGAGATTTAAATTTCCAGTATCTTGGCAGAGGTTTGGGGCCTTGATTTCATTCTGGTTCATTTTTACCCTGAGGTACTCTTGGGGATCTCAGCTCAATAGATACAGTGTCCTATTAGACTCCCTGCTGGGGCATGCTTTGAATCTTCTCTCCCTTTGCCTCTCCAGGCCTTAGAACCAAAACCCAACTTTGCTGAATGGGCAGATACATTCATAGAATCAGTGATTTTGGTAATTTGCTCTGGTAATTTGCTTTCTCTTCTGGATTTTGGCTTTTCTTTTTTACCCAGAATTAGACTGGTTTTCCACTATCTTCTAAGATCTAAGATGTCTTTTTTATTAATTCAGGATTTTCTGTTTTTAGGAAGATTAATCTGAATAACCTTGTCATTACCGCAGATGAAACTTGAATGGTTTAAAATTTTTTTAACTCTTACTTTAATTGTCCTCTGGTGCTAGTACCTATTGTGAACAGTTGCTATAAAGACAAGTGAGATAGTACATGTAAAGAGCTTAGGAAGTGTCCAGTTGAATGGTAGTTTTGCAGTTTTCTTTCATTTTTCAACATATATTGTTCTCCTGCTTAATATAATTCTGGGAAAACTCCTTTGTCTTTCCACCTTACTATTAAGTTTTCAGGCTCTTTCTTTCCTATCAGTCAGACCACATATTGACTTTACTTACATAATCACATTTTAACTTTCACTGTCTCCAGTGGATCTTCTAGGATCTTTCTGGGAATACAGTATTTATTTTAAAGTCTTGTTCTTGGCTTTATTTTCCTTTTTTTCGTCAAGTATAGGTTTTATGTTAAGATTGCTGCCTCGTTGAATCTGTTGGTTTTCTGAAAATATTTGGTCTGTACTGGTTGTAATTTGTATTTTAAAATGGGTTTTGTATTTGAGATTGCCTGAAGGTGTGTTTGCATGCACTGTATAAGTTTTCTCCAGCCTGCCCTCAGAATGGGAAGAATACTTCATAGGTGATATTGGGTACTTCTATAAATTGATCTTAGCAGCTCTTGATCATTACTACCTAGTTGCATTAATTTTAGGGATTGCCAAATATCAGTTTTCTAATTTTCATGCCTTCATTTATTAGCTGGTATACTTTTACAGAAGTAAACTTACTTTCATCAACTGTTTGGTTAACCTGAAAAATAGGACACTTAGAAAAGGCAGATAAACGCTTGATGATTATTCTCTGTTTTCTTTCATAATATTGACCTGATTTTCCAGAGTTCTTCAAAGCTGACCAGTAAATTGTTTTTCATTATCTCTGTGGACTCATGGATTTAGTGTGTTTGATATGTCTTGATCCATTGCAGTCGTCCTTTTTTGCTCAGATTATCTAGTCTTTGAACAGCTGAGCTTCTTCACGTCCAGTAGGATGGCTGTAAGAAAAAAAAAAAAAGAAAGGTAATAACCGTTATTGAAAAACTAGTACTCTCATGCGTTGCTAATGTGAAATATTATAGCCACTTCGGAAAACAGTTTGGCAGTTACTCCAAAGGTTAAACACAAGTTACTGTATGACCCAGAAATTTGTTCTTGGGAGTATACTTAAGAAAAATGAAAGCATGTGTCCATACAAGACTTGTACATGAATGTTTACAGTATTTTTCATAGTACCCAAAACATGGAGACAATTCAGATGTCAGTTGATGAGCGGTATAACAAAATGTGGTATATCCATACAGTGGAATAGTTGGCAGTAAAAAGGAATGAAGACCTGATTCATACTAAAGCATGGATGAACATTAAACAATATGCTAAAGTGAGAAAAGCTAGTTAAGAAAGATCACATATTACATCATTCCACCTATATGAGTTGCCCAGAATAGGCAAATACAGAGATTAATGGGTTGCTTAGGGCAGGGAGAGGTAGGAGGGAATTGAAGTGACTGCTGAAAGGGTATGGATTTCTTTGTGGGGTGATGCAATGTTCTAAATTTAATTGTGATCATTGCACAACTCTGTGGAAATGTTAAAAACCATTGAATTGTATGCTTTTAATGGGTGAATATGTGATCAAGGAGAAAAGATATTTGTACTACGTAACAGAGGATTAACTTTCTTAAATTAGAGTATTCTTATGAATTTAATGAGACTAACAACCCTGTAAAAAGTTAAAACACACATGAAGAGACAGTTCTTTTAGTCAGCATATAAGAAACTGCTCTAGATGCTGTGAATACAGTTGTGAACAGATATGCTCCTATAAAAGAGGTATGAACTATATGTAACTACAGAAGTATGGTGGGGAATAGGAACAAATAATATTTCAGGTTATGCTAAGTAATAGGAAAGAAACTAAACAAGGGGACGTGATAAGGAATGACTGGGGTAGGGGATTAGTGGTTACATAAATTATTTCTCCACACATTATTGAGGGAAGGCCTCTGTCTGAGGAGGTAACATTTAAGCTGAAGACCTGCACGATGAGCCAGCCATGTAGAGAAACTGGTTTAATACCAGGATAAAACTGTTATCAGCAGAGGGAACAGGAAGGCCTTGGAGTGGGTGGATGGGCCTGAATTTGGTATATTTAAGGGGCGACAAGGCTTTTAAGGGTGTGGGAAGTGATAAAGCAGAGAGAACGGTTAGGAGACTGCTGCAGTAGTCCAGGTGAAAAGTGTGTTTGGCTTGGACTAGTATGGTAATAATGGAGACAAGGTAAGTGGACAGATTTAGTATGAATTTCAGAAGTAGGTTTAATAAGACTTGCCGATTGTGGGGGATGAAGGAGAGCAGAATCAAATTTTGTCTGGCAAACTTTAGTGGATCCATTTTCTGAAATGGGAACTATTGGGAAATTTTTTTTAATTAATTTATTTTTTGGCTGTGTTGGGTCTTCGTTGCTGCATGCAGGCTTTCTCTAATTGTGGCGAGTGGGGGCTACTCTGTTTTGGTGTGTGGGCTTCCCATTGTGGTGGCTTCTCTTGTTGCGGAGCATGGGCTCTAGGCACGTGGGTTTCAGTAGTTGTGGTACACGGGCTCAGTAGTTGTGGAGCGTGGGCTTAGTTGCTCTGCGGCATTTGGGATCTTCCAAGGCCAGGGCTCGAACCTGTGTCCCCTGCAATGGCAGGCAGATTCTTAACCACTGCACCACCAGGGAAGTCCCTGTAGTTGGAAATGTAAACTGGTATGACTCTTGGGGCAGTTTTGGCCAATGTCTTATTGATTTAAACCTATTGGATCATGAGGTATTTGCACTTATCAAGTATGTTTGCCTGAGAAAGTCAAAAATAAATAGATTTTTATTGCCCTATTTTTATTTATTTATTTAGTTTTTTGAAGAACATGACCAAAGACATATGATTTATTTGATTTGGAGTGGCAATAACATGATACCAAAATTTGATTTTTCCCAACAAATAGATTTGAGAAATTGGGGTACCATTATTATAAATTCTAATCCCACCTTTGATACATTGAAAATACTCCAGATTATACCTCATTATGCAATTATTTTATGACTTATAATAATTAAATAACTTGCTTCTGTGAGCAAATGGGTTTTACCATACACCTGATCATATTACCAATTTAGTTAATGCAGAAGTCCTGCCCTTAGGGTCTAGTATTTCAAAAGACTGTAAATGGAATTTACAGTGTTTCAGGTAGACCAACATGGAAGTAACAAAAGAAACAATTTCCTATATCGTCTTGGGTTATCTGGTAACCTCCTGAAGCATGAGATCTTATTACTCCTATAATTATTTTTTGCCCTATTATTTTAGAAGAAGAAATAACTACTGGGAACAACCTGAATGTTCATCAATAGAGAAATAGTTGAATATTATGTTCATAAAATGGACTACCTGTCACAAAAGAAGAAAGTTGATCTCTATGTACACATCTGGAAAGATATCCAAAATACATAGTTTGAAAAAATTGTGAAATAGTATATTTGACTTTTGGTGTATATTTAAAAATTTTTATTTTTTAAACTTTTTTTAGTGTTTATTTTCCTTATTTTTTTGGCTGTGTTGGGTCTTAGTTGCAGCACACAGTATCTTTGTTGACGCGTGCGGGATCTTTCGTTATGACGCACGGTCTCTGCGGCGCACAGGCTTTTCTCTAGCTCTGGTGTGCAGGTTTTCTCTCTAGTTGTGGCACATGGGCTCCAGAGGGTGTCAGCTCTGTAGTTTGTGACACGTGGGCTCTCTCGTTGAGGCACGTGAGCTCAGTAGTTGTGGCACTTGGGCTTAGTTGCCCCATGGCCTGTGGGATCTCAGTTTCCCGACCAGGAATCAAACGTGCGTCTCCTGCATTGGAAGGTAGGTTCTTTACCACTGGACCACCAAGGAAGTCCCGGGTTTTTTTGTTTTTTGTTTTTTTTAAAGAAACTGTGCATTTACATGTTTGTGTGCATGAAAGAATCTTCAGAAGGCACCTTGGGGCTGGGGAATTTGAGGAAGGAGATGATTCTCACTTCAGGTAAGAAAGGAAAATATGAAGTTGTGCATGCTATTATTACCAGTAACTTTTAATGTGGCAGTGAACTTCCCTGTATGTCTTTGTATCTCATTCTCCTAATAGAATCCTAGAAGTACTAGACTACTAACATTTGTTTTGGATATAAACATAAAGAGATGAAGAGTATCCCAGAAGTTTTACCAAATTCTTTTTTTAAAAGAAGACAGTTTGTTTTTATTTAAATGTTCTGTGTGTGGTTTTTTTTTTTTTTTTTTACCATATTGTGAGTTCCTTTGTCAGAGAGCCATACCCAGATTTTAAATTCTTAAAACCATTTTCTAAATTCTTTTTTGTAATTTATATTTGCTATAGACAGTAACAAATAGACAATTTGCTATTTACATTTGCTATAGACAACTTGGAAAATTCAAGTACAGATATATCCTACTACCTATAGTCTACTTCAGTTGTTTAGATGCTGTTAGAGTGTCTTTCTACGTATTTCTGGGTATTTTCACGCAGTTGTGATCTCCTTCCCCAACACTTCAGCATTCTTCTTTATCATTACTGAGATATGAATTTTAATGTATAAGTTCCTACTCCATTATGAGAGAAATAGTTTTTCACCACTAATAGCTTTGTACAAACATCTTTATAGGTAGATATTTCTCTGCATTTATGAGTATTTAATTAGGGATTTTTTAGCAGTAAAGTTACTAGGTTGAACAGTTAATATTTTTAACGTTTTTGATGATTTATGGAAATGCTCTCTTTTTATGATCCCTCTAGCAGGTTAGAATGCTTATCTCACCATATATGCAGAGAAGGAAATTATCAAAATGACTGAACACCGTTGAATATTATACCTTTAATTTTTCTAGTTTGGTAACCAGAATTCTTATTTTAATTTCCATTTCTTCTTTTTTTTTTTTTTTTTTGTGTGTGGTAAGCGTGGAATGTTCTATAAATATCAATTAAGTCTGTCTGGTCTGTTGTGTTATTTAAAGCTTGTGTTTCCTTATTGATTTTCATTTTGATGATCTGTCCATTTGTAAGTGGGTTGTTAAAGACCTTTTTTTTTTTTTAATGGCTGTGCTATGTGGCTTGCAGGGATTCAGGGATCGAACCCGCGCCCCTTGCAGGGGATGCAGGGAGTCTTAACCAGTGCATTGCCAGGGAAGCCCCCGGACCTTTTTTTTTTTTTTTTCTGTTGGGGTGGAAACTCCACAGGCAATCTGAAAAATCAAACTACCTTAAAGACAGTTGTGATTCCTTCCTTTGTAGTGAAGTTAAAAGAAGATATGTAGCTTTTTAATTCATTGTTATATAATTTCTAATGAATAAAATCCCAGGGGGAAAATGCTTTAAAATGGGTTTAGACTGGCAAATATTCCTTACAGGCAGCTTTAACTCTGAAATGTTATAATGATGGCTAGGAATAGTAATCATCTTAAATTCACACCTGTGTAGTTCTATATCTCTGTGTACAAAGGTGTGCGTAAAGGGGAGAATCCAAATTTAGAATAGCTGTGAAACCAGTTTGAACATATGTCCTTAGATTCTTTCCCCATAAACACAGAAGTACAAACTAACTTATAAGTGGTACTATTTATTCTTATGTGGATCAGTTTGGTTATTACTAGCAATCTGGCTATCCTAGACGAAATGTAACTTAATTAACTTTTTGTTCTGACCAAAACCCAGAGAGGAAGAGATGAAATTTATTTAATGTGCCCGTTTTTTTTTTTTTTTTAAAGGGAGGTAATATTTAAAACCAGAGACCTCTACAGACAGTGCCATAGTTTTAAAGTGCTTTAAGTCTTACCAAGTGCTTAGAAAAATGTAGTCATAATATTTTTAGAATATTCTTCTTCTTCTTTTTTTTTTAATCCTTACAGAGCACAATAATACCAGCTTGCTAATGTAGAGGAAAGGCCACTGGATGAGAACTCATCCTCAAAGAAAAGAGGGCAGAGGAAATGAAATTGATAGCTACTGGCTGTTTTTATTTCTTCTGTTTGGAAAAAAATGCTTCAACTATCTAATAATCAAATGTTGTAAATTAGATTAACAAGATATTTGAAAAGCATACTTAAGGAAATCTTAACCAACATTCCCCCATTAGGCCAGGAACCCCCTTAATACTTTAATATCATCATATCTCTTCCTAGCTCTTCACTCACATTATAGTTTATCACTTATATGATTATTTAGATTGTCTTCGCCACTGGATTGTCAGTCCATACAGGCAAGAGCTGTAGCTGGTTTTCCTTATCATATTCCTATTGCCTAGCTGGTGCCTGACACATGAGACTCTCATTTAATAGGTAAATATTTTTAACCTATTATTTTGGCAGAGCTTAAACGTTGGATATTATCAATGTTGATAAAGGTGTTCACAAATGCATAGAAAATGGTATGAGAGGAATATATATTAAATTGTTAATTCAGAGGAGACTATAAGATTGAGGATGGAGGAGTGCTGCAAGAATGTGAAAATGATCTTTTCCTTTTTACTCTGTGTTGTCTTGATTTTTACCTTTTTTATTCTTTTTTAACACATAAAGTGTATGTCTACACTGAGTGCTAGCTGTGTCATCTTGCTCACATTGCTTTACTTCTTTTGAGCCTTGGTGTCAATACTTGTAAAATGGATGTAGTGCCTTCTCCATATGGTATTTTAAAATTTTAATAGTATATTTTATTATATTCATCAATTTTTTTTTTTTTTTAGATTTCACATAAAGATGATATCATACGGTATTTATCTTTCTCTGTCTGACTTACTTCACTTGACACAATACCCTCGTCCATCCATGTTGTTGCAAGTGGCAAAATTTCATTCTTTTTTACGGCTGAGGAGTATTCCGTTGTTTATATCTACCCATCTTCTTTATCCATTCATCTGTTGATGGACACTTAGGTTGCTAATAAAAAAGAAACAGGCTCACAGATACAGAGAGCAAACTAGTGGTTACCAGCGCAGGGAGTGGGGGAGGGAAGGGACAAGGTAGGGGTAGGGAATTAAGAGGTACGAACTATTATGTATAAAATAATCTACAAGGATGTATTGTACAACACGGAATATAGCCATATTTTATAATAACTGTAAATGGAATATAACCTTTAAAAATTGTGAATTACTGTGTTTGTATACCTATAACTTGTATAATATTGTACATCAACTGTACTTCAATTGAAAAATACATTTTTTATTTAATATATTTTAACATGTGATTTATATAAAAATTATTGAGGTATTTTATGATTTGATTTTTTATACTAAGTCTTCAAAATGCAGAAATTAAAAAATTTTGAGATTATAATTGATGTACAATATTGTATTAGTTTTAGGTGTACAACATAGTGATTGTATACATGTTTATTGTGAAATGATATACAGCTTATTTTCCTGATACGCATTATATTTTATACTCACAGCTCATCTTGATTTGAACTATAAATTTTTATCTGAAGTAGTTGATATGTATTTAGGTGTCATAATGTTGAAAATGTAGATTCACATATTCAGGTTGTTCTGAACCATACTTAAAAGTTTTCCAGTAACAGACTAGAATTACCAGATTTTTAATTTAAATTTCAATCAGTTAAAATTTAAAATTCATTTCCCACTTGTAACAGCTACTTTTTAAGTGCTCAGTGGCTTCCTGTTGCTAGTGGGTTCCGAATTGGACATGAAATTCCAGAGGAATATGTATTAGATTGACAGGACAGTGAGTGGTGTCCTTTTGTTCTCACTAGGGCTCTTCAGTCCAGGTTTGCTCTTGTCCTTGGCTCTCTAAGAGAAATTCCCAGCTACCATATTTACTGTAGGGATGACTTCCATTGCGCCAGTGTCCCGACAGACATTGATCAGGAAGCAGAACCACAATGAGTGTTGTGGACTAAGGGATTTATTATAGGACTTAACTCTTCACACAGTTGAGGGAGGAGTGGGGTTTGGGAAGATCAGGGAAGCTGCACTAACCAGCCCTCCTGAAGCACTGGCATAGGTGGACAGTTGGGGCCCACAGGGCACTCCAGAAAGCCAGGCCCATACAGCTGCTAGAGTCAGGCCTGAAGGGTTGCTGGTGGAGAGTCTGTAGAAGGCTGTTGCCACTGCACCTGGTGGTGGGCCTGGGCTTGCTTTTGTCTTCAGGGCCTGTTGTAGGGTGGAGGAGTTGGATGTGGAGTGGAGGAGAACAAGCAGAGCTGGGACCTGCCAGCGTCTCCGTGTCTGTTCCTCACTGTGTCAGCACTGCCGACCTGATGTTCTTTTACTTTCTCAGCCAATTCCAGGCACGGTCACCTGTGGAGAGCGGGACAGAACAATACTTGGACTTGAGGAGTACAAGTGTGAAAGAGCTGCAGTGGAAAGTGGAGGGTGTGTGTGTGTGTGTGCAACCTTAAGACTCCAATCCGTGAAAAGAAATAAACCTTGTGCGATTGTTCTAGAGCCTTTCTACAGACTCTGCTCTTTTTCTCACTTTTTGAAGTAGGGAATGTGATGTTTAATTTCCGGAATCCTTGGTCTGTGTAGTACCATCCCCATCTGCTGCAGTGTCAGGGCTTTGCCACTAAAAGCCTAAGGCTTGATTATGTCTTGATCACAAGTAAGATTACTCCCACTTTAGTGTGTGCATTCTAGTTTCTGAATGTAGATGTTTTACATCTTTTTGACTGAAAAAGGAATGAGTACAATTAATGGGGGAAGAGGGAAATGTCAAGGATAAAGGCTTTTGGAATCAATCCAAGAGAGGGTGTTTCTGCTGTGAGTTGAGGGGCTTAGACTAAGTAGACTCCAAAGTCTCTTCTATTTTTAATATTCTGTGGTTTATTTTACTTTAATTGAATTTTAATCCTAATTTTATATTGTCATTGAACTCCTAATGTCAAATTTAAAATCTCTCTACATGAATTTTTCTTTGTAGAAATTTTTAATTTTTCAAGTTTATTTAGGGGATGTTAAGTCTGAGTTACCCTTCTTAATAGCATGTATTTTTTCTTATTATCATAATATGTTCATTGTAAAAATTTTGAAGAAAACAGATACATTAGAAGGAAAAAAATCATAGGTAATCCCACTACCCAGATACAACTACTGTTAACATTTTAGTATATCTCTCCAGTATTTTTCTTATATTTACTAAAGAGAAAGCTTTCTGAACATACTATGTAGTAATTTGCCTCTTTCTCTTCTTTTATCTTTTTGTGTCACTAACTTCCCATGTCTTTTTCAAGGTTACATAGCATTTTACTTTGTAAGATTGACGCATTATGGGATTTTTAACCTGAGTCTGTGGATAGAATTCAGGGAGTCGAGTATCTTGGGCAGGGAAAAACTTAGATATTTATTTTCACCAGCGTTTAACTGAAATGTAGCATTTCCTTCTAAATGTGGACAAAAAGTCACAATAATATTAGCAGGACCTAATTCTTTGGCAATAATAATAATCATCCGTAGGAGGATTAGGCATTTCTTGTTTGATTGCTTTATAGTCATTGCACATATCTTGAGGTGTTTACATTCATCACTACAAAATTATCACTATTTTACATATTTAACATTACTTTTAGAAGGTATCCATTCATAGGCTTTTTAGCACATTGCCAAAAGGCTCATGGAATGAAAAGTTAAGAATTTCAAACTGTTGGAGATAGTTTGCTTAAATAGGTGTCTATTTTAAACACTAGTAGAAGTACCTGAAGTTAAACTTTGGCTTATATCTGTGATTATTTGGACATAGGATAAATCTCTAAAAGCAAAATTTTTTCATCAGATAAGTACTTTTAAAGCATTTAGTTAGATTGGCTTCCAGAAATGTTGTATTAGTTTACTCTCTTACTATACTATTTGAAAGCACCCAGTTCTTTCTAAATCACTAGCTTTTATATTCTCTAGATCTGTTATGATTGGCACTGTAATGGGTCTCCAATTTGGTGTAATGTTCAAGGAACTTCTGCAGATCCCAAAATTTGAACCAGTATATCATCAGGCATAGTAACATTTTGTTGTGTTTAGATTATGCTAGTTTTATTTACAACTTGGGGACACTACCTGGACAGCATGTTGTATTCTAGGACTCTGTACCAGAGTCTTCAAAACATTCTGCTTCAGGAACTCCCACACCAGAGCCATAGATGAGGTGGAGCTAGACTTGAATCTGCAGTTTTCGTTTTTGTTCTCCATGAGGAAGAAATTCACTTTCAAAAACTGTATATGTACATCGCAATGGAATCTGGGAAACACCAGAATGTGAAATTGACACTTTACTGAATAAGTGGGTGTTTAGGGGAAGGATGATGAGAAGGGGGAGGAGCTAGTATTGAGAGTTGAACTCCTGGTAGGATGGGATAGGTTTAGAACAGAGCTCCATAGGGACCTAACTGGAGAAAACGAAATCCATTAATAATTTACTGATAAAGCAAGTCTGATTTGGGGTATGTATGAGTGTAGACCTGGACCTGAGAAAGGGCCCTGGAGCAGGGGAGAGGCAGGAAAGCAGGTTGGTCCCTGGATTTGGATCCCACTTCTACCACTTAGTAGCTTTCTTGCTTTGGCCCTGTCTGATCCTTGTTTGCTCACTAGTTTTAAAAAAAAAAAAAAGATGATGATGATTTAACCAGGTGGTCTTTTTAGCACCTTTCTTGCTTTCCTTTATTGCTGACTCTCTCATCTGGTGCTGGCATCAGGGGCTTTTGTCCAGAGATTCTCATCCTGCCTGTAGTAATTACTTGTTTGGTCAGTCTTTGCTGAAGGGCTTGAATTACACAGAACACTCTTATTTGCAAATGATCAAACACCTAATTAGAATTAACTTTAGCAAAAGGTGGGATGTGTTGGAAGGCTGTTGGTATATAGCTCACAGAGCAGGGAGAAATTTTGTTGAGGTTGTATCTCTTTGCTGCCTCTCTTCCAGTGTGAGTTTCATTTTCTCCTTTTGCATAATTTTCTGTTATCTAAGGAAGGGGCTGTGTTCACATCCTCTGGCATCATGAAGTCAGGAAATGATTCTTTCTTTCCAATACCCAGTTAGAAAAATCTTAGGGAAGAAGTCTCAATTAGCTTGAGTTATGCCCATACCAGGACTGGTCTCTGTAGTCATAGGGATGAGTTATTATGACCCAGGTTGGGTCAGATGCCCATCTATGGACCATCACTGTAATCAGTGATGCAGAATCCAGCAAGAAGATGGCATTTGCCATTAGGACCACTTGGATGGTATAGAAAGAAAAACAGTTCAACAAAAACCTGGGGTGTTCGAAGTTTTTAAAAACATGATCTTGGGGTTTCATGGACTAAGCAGCAGCAGTCTTCAAACATTTGTATCTATCCAGTTTTTAAAAAACAATGTACCCCACAGTGACATCCAGTTCACACCCTTTAGGATGGTCATTGTCCGCCCCCCCCCCCAAAAAAAAGCCCAAACAAACCAGAAAATAACAAGTGTTGGCAAGGATGTAGAGAAATTGTAACACTTATGCTTTGCAGAATGCAAAATGGTATAGATGCTGTGGTAAATAATACAGTGGTTCCTAAAAAAATATTAAACATAGAATTACTGTATGATCCAGCAGTTCTACTTCTAAGTATATATATGTAAAAGAAGTGAACTCAGGATGGGAACACATATTTGTACACTGATATTCATAGCAGTACTATTCACAGTAGCCAAAAGGTGGCCCAAATGTCCATGGACAGATAAATGGATAAACAAAATGTGGTACATACATCCAGTGGAATATTACTCATCCTTAAAAAGGAAGGAAAATTTGATACATGCTACAGTATGGATAAACCTTGAAGATATTCTGCTAAGCGAAATATGCCAGACGCAACAGACAAATATTGCATGACTTCACTTCTTGGAGGTACCTGAAATAATGGAATTCAGAGGCAGAAAATGGCTACCAGAGACTGGGGGAAGCGTTAGTGGGGAGTTAGTATTTAATGGGTACAGAGTTTTAATTTGAGATGAAAAAGTTGTGGCAATGGTTAGTGGTAATAGGTGCACAAAAATGTGAATGTACTTAATGCCTCTAAATTGAACACTTTAAAATGGTTATAATGGTAAAATTTTATGTTAGATATATTTTACCACAATAAAAAACATTTAAAAAAATACAGTGTACTCCTTGCACATTTAACTTGGTATCTAAAATTTCATTGAAAAATGTATCCAGTGGAATCAAAATTTGTATAGAGATTTTTATCCATATTATCTGTTTAAAAAATTGTAAATTAGCTCTTTAACAGTGGGAAATTTCTCATTATTCCTTTTCTCCTTTACTTGTACTTCTAGTCTACTTCTCCCACAGAATATTATACTAATGAAATGTTTTACAGTTTAGTCTTCTGTCGATCACGTGTTATACTTCTCTGCAACAAAAACTACATAAATTGAAATTTTAAATTATTTCCTGTGACTAAAAGGCTGTAAGTGTTTTGGATTGCTGTGGCCATTGATTGCTAGGGCAATTTATTAAGACTTTATTGTTTATTGGAAATGCTTTTTTTTTTTTTTTTTCTTGCGTTATGCGGGCCTCTCACCGTTGTGGCCTGGAAATGCTTTTTAATGAGAGAAATGAGGCGTTTTTATAACTCGTAATTTTGGATGACTCACTTATTGCCAGAATGACTCAGCATTTTCAACACCAAATACATTCCTCTTTTCTGTTTTTATAGATCTGTGCTCTACTGAGTAAACTTGTTCACATAAATAAGTAGATGGGAAATGAAGGTATTGTTAGAGCAGTGTCATTCAGTTGTTTGAACTCCTTGACTTGTATGCAAAAAATCAGTCATCTATCATTATTTTTAGTCACTTACTTGCCAACAGTTCCATTCACTCCTTCATATTTGTTGAAAAGAAGGAACTGGAAACCATCTAAGTTGTGAAAATATTTGTTACCTGAGGCATCAGTCATTGAATTTCTCAGTTTTTTGGAAGTATATCAAGAATGCTTATGGAGATTTCAGATGACTATGTTTTTCTTTCACTTAGAGACCTGTTTAACTCATTACCTGAAGGATTGAGAAAATTAAAATGCTGTTAAGTTTAAAAATATGCCCTTACGAATACAGTGTTTTTAAATGCTTTTTTTTTTTTTGGCTGTGCTGTGTGGATTGCGGGATCTTAGTTCCCTGACCAGGGATTGAACCCAGGCCCTCAGCAGTGAAAGTGTGGAGCCCTGACCACTGGACCGCCAGGGAATTCCCTCAAAATACTTTTTATCTTATCACTTGCTTTATGTTTTGTCAAAACCTTGAGTCTGTAGATTTTAACTTGTTCTGCTTATGGAAAATGTCAACCATAAAATCTAATTTAATGAAGTTGGTAGTTGGTTTTTATCATCAAACCAATTACTTCAGGCTTGCTTTTAGTCAGAAAAAGTCTAACTTCATTTTCCCCCAACATTTTATTTTGAACATTTTCAAGCATACAGAAAACATGAATGAATTATAAAGTGAACACCCATAATACCCATCACCTAGACTCTGCAGTCAACATTTTGTCATATTTATTTCGCTCAGTGTAATTGAGATTCATCCATGTTGGTGTATGTCTATTCTTTTTTATTGCTGAGTAATATTCTAGTATATGTATGTATATACCACATCTTATTCTTCTGTTAATGGTCACTTGGATTCATTCCAGGTTTTGGTGATTATGCATAAAGTTGCTATCACCATTCATGTACAGGTCTTTTTGTAGACATACACTTGCATTCCTCTTAGTTGAATACCTAGGAGTAGAATTTCTAGGTCATAGGATAGTATATGTGTAATTGTATAAGAAATTGGCAGAGCTTTTTTCAAAAGTGATTGTACCATCATAAAATAATATATGGAAGTTCTGATCGGCAACACCAAAAGTTGGCAAACTGTGGAGCAGTCTTTTTAATTTTAGCCATCTGGTGGGTATGTAGTAGTTTCTCATTGTGGTTTAATTTGCATTTCTTTGATGACTAATGATATTGAGCATTTTTTCTAGTGCTTATTGTCCAGTTCTGTATTTTTGTGTGGAATGCCTTTTGAAGATTTGTCTGCCCTTTTAAAATTGTTTTTTTCTGTTACTTTTGAGTTGTTAATATTTCTTATATACTCCAGATACTAGCCATTTGTCAGGTATGGTTGCAGATACTTTCTACCATTTTGTAGGTTACTTAATTATTTTCTTAATGGTGTCTTGATGAGCAGATGTTTTTAATTTTGATAAGTCCAGTGTATCAAAACTTTCTCTAATGATCGTTGCTTTCTGTGTCCTCCGTAAGAAACATTGCTGTGCATCCCCCGGCCCCCCTGCCCCAGGTCAGAAAGATAGTCTGTATTTTCTTAGAGAAGCTTTAAAAAGTTAAAACTTTTACTTTTAGGTCTCTCTGATTAATATTAAATTAATGTTTGTAAATGGTGTGAGGTAGGGGGTCAAGGTTCATTTCCCCCCCACCATATGGGTATTTGGCTGTTCCAGCACCATTTGTTAAAAACGTTCTCACTGAATTGCTTGAAGGCGTGTATATTACTGGTGTTGCATTGAGTATGTGGATCAATTTGGTGGGAAATGACTTTTTAATAATATTGAGGGCTTCCCTGGTGGCGCAGTGGTTGAGAGGCTGCCTGCCAATGCAGGGGACATGGGTTCGTACCCCGGTCTGGGAAGATCCCACATGCCGTGGAGCGGCTGGGCCCGTGAGCCATGGCCGCTGAGCCTGCGCGTGCGGAGCCTGTGCTCTGCAACGGGAGAGGCCACAACAGTGAGAGGCCCACGTACCGCAAAAAAAAAAAAAAAAATGTTGAAATTTCCAGTATGTAAACATGGTATATGCCATTTTAAAATCTAAACATTGTTAATATTTATTTTCAGAAACATTATAGAAATTGCTTTGAAATAAATTACAGAATTCATTTGAAGATCATTAATGTGGTTGAGACTAAAATGAGCCAACGATCATATTTTTATGGTGGGAAGTACAAAGTAAACCTAATATTCTCTCATACCTTAATCTGTAATGTGGTTAAAGTATAGCTGAAATTATAAGGAAGCTTTCTTTGAACATCCTAGGCATCATGCATTCCCTCTCTTCTGAACTACTGTTATTAACACACAGATTAACAGTACATGGTTCTCTTTGAGTGTGAACTTCCAGGGAGTTGTGATTGACTCAAGTTCAGCCTTTAAAGTTTGATGAATAGTGTGAGAGAAAGTTAGTAAGCCTGGAGATTGGCTTTGATCTGAGAGGCTACAGGGAGCCGTTGAAGGCACTTGTTTAGGAGAATGAACACCATGAAGAGGTGGTGTTGTGTAAGAATGGGATGAATTACCTGGAAGAGAGAGTCTGGGGTAGGAAGACCATTTTAAACTCTTAATGCTCAAAGTGTGCTCAGCAAACCAGTAGTGTAAGATATCACTTGGGAGTAGGTTAAGAATGCAGATTCTGGGACCTGACCCACACCCACTGAGTCAGAGTCAGTGTTGTAAAGATTCCCAGGTCATTCCTGTGCCCACGAAAGTCTGAGAAGTACTGCTTTAGGGAAACGTTCAGTCCCCCTGGTGTGAGTGGTTAAGGGCCCCAGTGCACACAACAGTTGACATGATCGTGGCAGATGTCTGACTTCTTGCATGTTGGCTCTTTCTCTTTAGATTGTCAAAATGGATTTTTAGAATCATTTCTGTTCTTAAGTTGGCAGTGTGGGGGCAGGGGAATAGTCTTTCAAACAGTCTTTTTAGAAATACATTCTTAGAAATGCTACTTTATGGGCTTTTTAAAACTTCAGGAACCATGTATCATTGATTTAAGTAGCCTCAACAGACTGTAAGGTCAGTTATTTAAAAGAAATTTAATGGGGACAAGTGATTCAATGTCCTTTCTCTGCTATTCCCAGGGACTGGAATTTGGGGATGAAGTCGAGATTTTGTAAAAGATTTCAAGTGTGGTTGCTGTACAAATTGTAATAGTGCGCTTGTTGAAAGTCTAAAGAGAAAGAAAGGAGAAGACAGCTTTCGTTGTACAGTTTGTGCAATAACTAAAGGACAATAAATCCACTAGCAGCCTGCTACCCTTGCACATAAACTGTATTTTTCTGTATTCCTTTACCAACATCATCTGTCAACATACAAAATTTTCACATAGTTATATAATCATGATATAGTTGCAACTTAGTAGTCTGCTTTATGTCATTTAACATATTACCCTGCTCCCCAACTCCTCCTCTTCCCTCCTTATCCAGCTCTTCTGCCGTCTTGTTCCTTCTCTTTCCTCTCATCCCTTACCTCCCTGTCTGGCCTCCCTAGCTTGGATCTCTGGTTCATCTTGGGCCCTCTGCCACATTATTTCTTGTTTAAGAGTGTACAGAGATTTTTCACTGCATGCCTGAGCATCCGTTTGATATTCCAGCCTCAGTTCTTCCTGGCTTGGCTAGCCCAAACACACGTTGCTTATTACCTTCTCCCCTATTACCTCCTCCGAACCAGGTCCCTTTCTGCCGAGGATCAGCTCTTGATGCATCTGCTGTGTGAAGCCATCTCTGGTTTCCCAGGGGCCTCAACAGACTTCTTGCAGTCACCATCTACCTTTACACAATGGACCTTGACAATGGTTTCATAAATGGGGGCTCACTGCTCTTTTCTTATTTCACTTCCGTACTTGGCAGATGCTCAAGAATTATAGCTGCAGAGAACCCTGAGCAGCTTCATGCTAAGTTTTGTTGGCAGAGGAGTCATCAGAAGACAGACATATTCTTATGCTGAGGATGGAAATGATTAGAGTTGAGGCTATACTACTCTGAGCACTAGAGCCAGAGCTCCTGGGTCACCTCTGCATTTTGAGTCTGCCAGGGGTTACTGTATTTTAGACTGTGGCAAACTTTGGACTTTGGGTCAGTTTACTTGTTTCCATGAGTTGTCCAGTTGCTAAGAAGTTTGAGAGATTAACTATAAAGAAGATAACTGGTATTTTCAAAGGGAGATGCTTTTAAATTTTTGAACCAAATTAAGAAACTTAAATCGGAAATGTTGTGTAGGTATTGATAGAGAAACTTGTAGGGTTAGGGTTAGGGTTGATGTAGAAAGCATTTAAGCTGAGACGTTATTCAAATAGATAGCCTGAGAAGGAGAAATCTCACTTCATGTTGTGCTTGTTCCCAGTTTTTAGTATCTTTGGAGTGTCTAGTTTGTGCTTGGCTAAAGGTTATAAAGAATATCCTCCAATAAAAAAAGGGTCAAGTTCCTGTCCAGCATCAGATGTGAGTTTGAGAAGCAAAGATGGGCTTTACTTAGTAAAATCAGGCTTTGTGTTTCAGACCTTTCAACTTACTGAATGTTATCCTGTGTTGACAGTTAACTTCTCAGACTTCCTGTCAATATAGATTGAAGAGGTAGAACAGAATGGGCATGTTTGGAGAGCTGGGATCAGGAAGCCATTAGAAAAGAGGCTTTTTGGGGTCAAATGTTTTTGAACACAAATGGCCGCAGATAAGAGTGATCATGCCTACCAGTTCACCTAGGACTGTCTCTGTTCAAACTTGCTGTCCTGGTATGATTATTAATATTTGCCCCCTTTCTCTCTCAAAAGTGCCTTCGTTTGGATGATAAATTATATGGTCACCTACTAAAAGCAACATACTGATAAAATACTTTGTGCCAGACACTGTACCAAATGCTTTATCTAATCCTTGCAAAACACCTGAAAGGTAGCTGCTGTTGCCACTTTACAGATGAAAAGATGCTCAGAAAGGTTTAGTAACTTGACCGAGATCACACGGTGGCAGACCTGGTGAGTAAAGCAAGCTCTATCAGACTTTTAAAGCTACTTAATTTTTCCCAGCCTGCCACACCAAGGGGTTAACAGGGTCTTCTATTAATTTGAGGAGCTAGTGAAAGAGTCCTACAATGGTAGTTCAAGCCTTTACCTAAAAGAAACAGTGGAATGGAGAATGTCTGGATAAAGATAAAGGGGATGTCTTAGTGGGAATGCTGGGATTAAAGGGAGCGAGTTACACTGTATTTAGAGCTCTAGACTCCTAGATGCTTGTAGCCATTTGTTTCTAAATGGACTTAAACTGATGTGCTGCTCAGGCCTGGGGTCTTTCTGCTTGGGTTTGGAAGTTCATGGTAGTTGTATAGATCAGTGCTACTCAAACTTTTCATGTGCATTAATATCAACTGGGAGTCTTGTTAGAATGTAGATCAGTTCCATAGGTCTCAAGTGGAGTCTGAGATTCTGTATTTATAACAAGCACCTAGTGATGCTGATATTGCTGGTCTGCCACGCTATAGTTTGGGTAGCAAGAGTGTAGTTGATTAGATTCTCTCTGCCTGGGGCATGAGTGTACCCATATCCACAAATGCCCTGATTTTAGATGGGGAAGGGAGGAGCGATTGCTTCTAGTTGTAGGTGTGCTCACATTGTGATGGAAGGGACTACATAGATAGTTGGTGTAGGTGGGGAATAGGTACTTAAATATGGATTTTTTAAAGGAAGCATTGTGTTTTTATAATTAATACATATGGATTATTTTTAAAGTATATCCTTAGCTTAGGGGAGGGGGGGACAGAGAAGCAGGAGGGAGTGGTCTGGAGTGGGGGCAACACCAGTATGGGTGAGTTCTTGCTCAGCCTGTGCAGTGGTGAAGAAGGCTTTGATAGACAGGAAGCAAGCAGAGTACCTACAGCCAGACAGGAATAATGTGGATGGATGACACAGCAGCAAAGCTCTTAAAAAAAAAAAAAAAAAAAAAAAAGCCAAGGGGAGGAGTCCCTCCCACAGACTGGCCATTTTCCCCCTCTAGGCTATGCCTGAGTGCCTGTGGACAGAAGGGTATACTCAGGAGGCTCTGACCAGCTGTTCCTGTGGATAACAGCATTATCCTCCACTCTGCCCACTTCGTAACCCTGTCCTGGGCGGTCCCAGGTGGGCATGCTTCCCGTATCTGGTTACTTCTTCTTGTAACATGGGAAAACAAGCAGGGTGGAGTGCTGCCTACCTGGTCTAGGTGTGAGCAGCCTGCTTGCTGAAGCTGGGACCTTCGCTTTACCCTCCTTTCTGAGGAAGAGACCTTATGACTGGAGGGCATGTTGGAAAAGGACTCATGCAGGAGAGTATGTTGGCAGACAGGAAATGGCAGTTGCCAGAAGCTCTGGGCAGAGCTGGACTTGGTGCTGGAGCTGTGAGTGGTCACCGAAAAAGGGCTTTGGTCCTGGGCAGCACCCCTGAGAGGGGGCCTGGGCAGCCAGAGGCATCAGTGATCCTTACAGCTAGCCAGTGTATCCTGAGTGCTCCTGGAAAAGCAAGAGAAACAGTATTGACAGAGCCAGGTGATGTGAACTCCTGCACATGGGGTTTCTGATAAGGCATAATCCTGCTTCTGAGACTGTTTCTCTTATTTTGGTCTGTCAGACACTGTTTTGGGAGTGTTTCCTGTCTATACCTACACTTGCAGGAGGGAGGAGCTGGTCCTGCTGTATCTGCTCGTGATTGATGCCCATCCTTTTGGGGTGAGGGAACTTGGGAACAGGGAGTATCCTAGTCAGGACAGATCTTACTCTGGCATGTGGGTTGCCCAGTGACTCCCCCTCCCCCTGCCGAAGCTGACCCCCTTTCTCTGATCAGCTGCTCCTGACAAGCCTGGAGCACCAAGTGTTGTTCCCCAGGGTCCAAGTGTACAGTGTTTTTCTGAAGGTTGTCCTATCCTCAGTGGTAAACACTGCTGTGTCAGGGTACTGCTCAGGGGCCACTTGGAGCACATAGATTTTTGCTAGCAGACTTGTGAAGCTTTGCATCGGGCTGCAAAACCAGGGCTTGAGCAAGCAGCTGGAGAGAGTCCAGGACTAGAGTGTTTTTGGGTTTGGGGGGTGGAGAGCAGAGGGAGGGAAAGGGAGGGAAAGGGAGGGGCAGGAGGGCAGAGCCACACAAGCAGGCAGTCTGCTGCTTTGGCTTTGCTGTCGGCAGAGAGGACTTCAGTCGTGCCTGAGGGCCGCTTGGCCACTATTGCTGTAGAACGGAGGGCGCTGCCTCGCAACCCTGACTTACCGGCACTGCACCCGGACTGTTCCAAGTAGCTGTTGTGCTGTCTTTTCCCTGGGAGGCAAGTCTCCTCCCTGTCGTCCCCTCCTGCTCCTCCCCCGTTCTGTGAGGGATGATGCCGCTCTCTATTGCACGGCTCAGCCGGCTGATGTCACTGGCAGCGGGAAGCATCAGCAGCCTGATCACATGCTGGCCCAGTCTGTAATGCAGACGGGATAGGGGTGTGTATGTGGGGAGGGGGGCTGTATGGCAACTGCTCTTGCTCTAATACCCCCAAAAGTGCAGAGGCAGCGGCTGCAGCATCCAGCCAGCTTGGATGTCTGGTCCTTGAGCCTAAGGAAACTATTATTAATATTATTTATTGTTGATAATACTGGGGAAAACAGCCCTTAACTCTGGGGTTCTACTGTCCTCCTGTCCAAAGCAGACTTCCAGCACTCTGAAGAAACAGTTACAAGCAGGATGCTTTTCCCCACCTCTGCGCAAGATTCTTCCCGTGGCCTCCCAGATGCAAATGACTTGTGCCTTGGCCTGCAGTCCCTCAGTCTCACAGGCTGGGACCGACCCTGGAGCACCCAGGACTCAGATTCTTCAGCCCAGAGCAACACACACTCAGGTGAGTGCCAGAAAATGAGTTGGCTTGCGGGGGTGGGGTGGGGTGGTGTATGGGGTAGTGAGTGAAGATATCCACAGCAACAGTTGTTCTGTTCACCTTTGCATCTCCCCCCCTCCCCATACAACATGGAGCTGTTTTGCAAAAGATGGAAATGCTGGCTGTGAGTGTGGCAGGACAGATGGTTGCTTGTAAAGGCAGGCATGGCTTTTCCACTTACCCTGATAAATTCCCTGGAGTTGTTAGTCTGTACCTGAGGTGGCCCCGAGAAGGGTCCACAAGGTGACAGTCCTATGCAGAAAAGATCCAGCTAACCCCCTAGTGCCCAGGCCTGTCTTGGAGATGATGAAGCAAAACACTTTTAGGTGGGGGAGGGGACTTAAGGGGCTGATTACTGGATGTCCAGATTCTATTTCTCAGTGGCTTTTAAAACTAGGGAGCTATGTGTGAAGGGTGGGTGGTCCCTGAATCATGGCAAGGGAAGAATTTTAACCATAAGTGAGGCTGGGTAATACTGGGATATTGGAATTGGCTTAGCATAAGGTTCAGAGCATTGATCCTGGAAAGGGGTAAGCAGGGTAAGTGGGGTGGAGTAACTCTCAGCTGCGGAGGCTTTTTTTTTTTCTTTGTGTTAAGGGTGACCAAGTAGATGAAGGAAGAACCACTCCCCTTTAGGATCCCTTGTCATCTTGGAAGGATTCGATGGGGACAAGTTGAAGGGGCTTCTTGGCAACCCCTTGAACTGCTTCTGCTCAGACCTTCCCATTGCCCATTTATTTCCCTCTTGTGGTTCAAGAGGGAGGGTTGGCCAGATGCAAGGCTTGGAGTATTCAGGAAGAAATGTGAACTTAAGAAATACTGTAACTATACATAAAAATCTATGTATTTTGCTTTATGTAAATTACACCTTAATAAAAAGAATATTGGCAGCAGGTACTTTAAAAAGATGGAAAGGGGGGGTGGGGGCGGCCATTTGCTGTTGGTGCTGACAGTGGGGTTCACAGAGCCTGCCATCCTTCCTTGCCTCCCATCTCCAGAAGCTGGCAGTCATGGCAGCAAGGTACTGTCTTGTTGATTTCTCTGGCCTCCACCCTGTTTGGCGCAGGTCTTTTTTTAGAATGCTTTGCAGATCCTGGGACTGTTGTGTCTGTTGGCATTTTAATGCCCAGTTTTTTGGTAAATCCCATTTGATTGGGGGTAGAGGGTGGATTTTTTTTATTTGGCTGCAGGTGGGGAAGAGCTTCACCTTAAGTAACTACCTCTGAGTTGAGGTAGAATTTCTTGAAGTACCAGCCTTTAGCTGACTCAGGATTTTCCCTGGGCTGGGAAGTGTGGTGTCACTGTTTGGTATCCTGTGCCTGGAGATCTTGGCTTGGAGGTAGTGGTAGTTTCTTTTATGTGGTATTCTGAAGCCAGCTGGGGGGCCTGTGAAGCTGACCTTGTCCCCACCCTCACTGCTGTATCTGAGCAAAAGACAGGGGAGCCCACCCAGGAGGCAGGCACCTGTCTGTGGTGATCAGTGTTTGACCAAGACACTGTCTCTCACTGGTATCACGTTGGGTGTGGCCCTTCTTTGGCTCTGGTTTGTCTTAGCTACAGGGGTCCTTCTGGAATGTATTATAACAAATAGAAATGCAGGAGGGGCCAACTTGGGGCTTGGAGAGGGCCTGAAATTCATTCTGAAATTAGACTGTGAAAAAAAAAAAAGCATAGCTTGTCCCAGCCGTAATTTCCTGTTTCCCCACCACCTGAAAGGCCTGTTTGTAGTTATTTGTCTTTGAAGTGGGGATGGATTTACTTCTCCATGTTCTGTCTCAAGCACTTAGGTAATAAATACTACATGATTTTTTGGATCAGGGAGGGCCTGTAATCTGTGGCCCTGGCATTCATGGGAACCCAGAGAGTTGCCCCAGAGGTGTGACTTAGCCATGGGCAGGGTTAGTGTGTGTGTGTCTTCCTTTCTGAGGGTTGAGGGCACAGCCATTCCTGATCCCCACGTTATCCTTGGGCTTGGGACCTGTGGTGATGGCCATCTCTCTCCTTTCTCTGAGCTCTGGGCCTTCTTGGAAAGCCCACATGAGGGTTCCGCCTCCTGGAGTAGGACGCAGCCCTCCCACCAGCCAGCTGCACCCTTGCCAGCAATGCAGGAACATGCAGCCCACATTCCAGTGCCTACACTGCCTCCCCATCTGAAGACCAACTAGCTCAGTTTCTTCAGGGAGGGAGGAGGTATTTCAATAGCTCTGGACAGTCTGGGAGTCATCATTGCAGACAGCCTGGTAGCTTGCTGTCTCTGCATGGAGCACCTGGTGCAAGCTTCTTCCATGGCCCTGCTGGGGGACATATTGCCCCATGTGGCTATGGGTTTACATCTGACCATTTTCCACAACTCTTTTACGTTTTCAGCAATGTGTAGGGGGCAAGGTTGGAGATAGCAGGGCTCTCTTGCCTGAAAAATCTTGGCTAAATCATTCAGCAAATACTGAGCACTGGCTGTGTGCCAGGCACTGAAGATACATCAACGAATAAAATTATTACCCATAAAAATCCCCTTAACTATCAAGGGGAAATAGATGAGAACGAATACCAAATGCAGCATGATAGTTGCTGTGCTTGGGGGCTTTCATTTTCTCCCCCAAGGATTTTTTTGGCATTGGGGCAACATTTCATTGGATTCTCAGCATGAGACTGGTACATGGAGACCTGTCTCCAGAGGCTAAGGTCCTTCTGCTACATGGATTTCATTGGCCTGGGAGGCCTGCAGGAAGACGCTGGGGTGTAATCTTGTTTTTGAGAGTTGTGCCTGTAAGGCCAGCATTGGTTTGGGTGTGGTACTCTGTGAGGTCCCTCCCTTCTAGACTCTGCCTACCACCTTCCTTCCCATCAGGGCAAGATGAATGTTAGAAGTGACCCCAGTGACATGTGTCTGGGGCTACCTTTGTCCTACTTGCAGTGTCCTAAGTCCTGTAATGGAACAGGAGGGCTATGAAAGCTATCCTCAATGTCCTGGGATGGGGGAGAGAGTGACTAATCACCATTTATCGACTACTTCCTATGTGAAGTATATCACATGATTTAATGCTTTCACAGTCCTGTGAAATGGGTACTATTATTGTTCCTATCTGAAAGATGAGGAAATAATGCTCACAGAGCTTGTGAAGTGCCAAAAGTGAAACAACGACCAGAATTCGAGCCTGGGTTTCTTTGATTCCAAGCCTCTTATGCTTCCTATCACACCTGTGTTCCTGTGGGCAGAACCCTAACATGCTGAGCAAGAACATTTCCGGGAAGGTATCTCTGTATACAACTACAGGGCTGTTCAGCCATGATGTTTTCCTTTGCCGAGGGTCCCTCAAGGCTAGGGCACGAGACAGTTCTGACTCCCTCTTCACCCTGAGTCTCAGCTCATCAGCTGTGCCCCCCGATGCATTTGTGTTCCTGCCTTCCCCCGGTGACTCTTTTGC
>NW_006798027.1:162860-166662 GCF_000442215.2 Lipotes vexillifer | reverse complement strand
AGCAGGAAGTGGGGTGACTGAGAACCTACTTTCGGGGACCTGGAAACAAGGACTCCTAATGAAGGCCTTGTGCAGAAGCCCAGTGGGCAGACCAGACGCTCAGTCTAAGGATGCCAGAGGACATGTCCTGTTTCCTCCCACTCTCCTTAGAAGTCCCTTGGAGATTAACCTGTTCACCCTCTTTGATTTCTGCCCTAACCAGTGAAGAGTATGTTCCCTGTGCTTTGTCACTTATAGGCTCCCCATTGGTCTGCAGGCTGAATCAGCCTGGGATGAGAGGGGAGTCTTCAGCATTTTGCTTCTGCTGCTGCTCTGCTTCCAAATAACCTTTTCTGAGGCAACGTTCAAAGTAGGGTTGGGTTCCTTCTCTGTGGAACATGGACTTCTGGGCCCAAACAAGTTCTCCTGCAAATCTACCTCAGCTGTCCCAAGTCTTCACTGTTTATATTCCCAGTATGTAGCACAGAGCCTGGCTCCTGTCTTTTTAGTAAGTATTTAGTGAGTGAATGATGAGTGCTGAGTTAATTCCGGGTAAGTTTGAACTACAGAGTTCAGACAAAGTCTCTTTCTCTTCTGCTTCTTACTTGTGTTGATCATCTGGACGGACAGATTGTTCAGTGATCAGTATCTCTGAGCCCTCATAGCTTTTAGGGCATGATGATGCATTTACAGAAAGTTTTTTTCATACACCGGAGCATGAATTCTGTCATGGAGTCAGGTAGTCTACTGAGGAGAATAGCTATTAGTGCAGAGAGGAGGGAAGGCCTGAGAAGCAGTGTGACAACGTGGTACCTCCTAGGTGAGAAAGAAGTTGAGGTGGTTGGGTCCAGGGACCGAGTATTGCTGACCTTACCTGGGACTTGAGCATGTCATTTCTTGTTAATGAAACTTGTCCAGTGATCAAGATCGGGGAGAAAGGCTATGTCGGGTACCACCTTGGACCTGTGGGATCCAGAGTTGGTGGAGGAAGTTCAGACTCGCAGGATCACCGCCTGAGTTGGGGTGTGTTGTAGAGTTGCAGGGTTGGGGTCATAGGCAGAGAGCGGTGTTATACCTGCAATGAGTGCTCCTCTTATGCCTTTAGGTAGATTTTGAGCAGGCAACCCAGGACCAAGGGTTGGGATAGGGAAGAAGGGTTCCAGGTGCAGCCTTGTGTCTCGGGCTGGAAATAATGGCTCCTGGTCTGGGTTTTTCCCGTGATTACTCCTGTTAGACAGACTATGATGTCTCAGGCCTGGGCTCTCCCTGAGCTGAGCTCAAGCTCAGTGTCTTGCAGTGCAGGCATCTGGTGCCTGGCTCCTGCTGCCATTGCTGCTGCCGCCATCACTCTTGGGTGCCTTTGTACTCTTGGGGAAGGCTTCAGAAAATTCCAACAGTGACTCAGCTGTAAAACCCACAGGAGCTGGCACAGAAGGGTGAAAGTGGAGAAAGTTAACAATCAGTCTAAAAATATTACTGCTGATTTGGTCTCTTGTACCCTCTGAGGTAGCATTAATGAGCTGGAACCCTCTGCCAGGTCCTTTTCTCCCCGTGACTTCCGTTAGAACTGTCTGTAGCTGATGCGGATTCCTGCCGGCATGTGAGTGGGGATGGGTGCCTGTGCTCCAGGGAGAGCATACTGTTTTTCCTAGTCACTTTTGGAAGATAAGGATTTGCCGTACACTTGGCCACCAGGGCTGGAGGCACCTGGTAAACCTCAGACTTCCTTTGATCCCTGAGTTGTAGAGGTCAAGATAGGAGCAGAGCAAAGAGGTCAGGGCCTTGGCCACCATTGAAAGGGACTATGGGACTTCTCTCCCACCCTCCCCCCCCCCCCCGCTTAGTCCATCTAGGTTAATACTCGACATCTGACTTTGATGAAGTTCTGTGCCGTATGATGGGGAGTGTAGTTTGAGATCGGTCACTGGCCTACAGCATAAGGAACCTGTCACTTCCACTGGATTTTGGGTTATATGGCTTGAAGAGTGTGTCTTCCCAGGAGGTATACTTTATACTTCAAGTTAGGAAGAAGTGATTGCTCCTTCCCTCCTGATTCCCAGCTGGTGGGAATCAATGCTCCTTACTCAGCAACCTTATATAGGGGAATATAGTCTCATGGGCTGAGCTGGGAGCAAGACAGGCTCTGTCTCTTGAAACGAGGTCCCACCTTCCCAAGAAGCCCACTGTCTCTGCTGCTTTCCTCCCTTTGATCTGTAGATACTCAAAGAACTACATAGCCAGGTCCTTTGTGAGGTTGGGCTATATAGAGGGACGGTCAGGTCACTGTAGGGCATCTGACCATGAGTGACAGTTTCCAGAACCTGGCTTCTTCTGTGGGTTGAAGAAACTATCAAACCACCTAGAAAATCCTTGGCCTCTTGATACAGGTTTTCTTGTCTTCCCTGTATCTTCTAGTCAAACTCTTGTATTCTTGGCCTCTTCCAATTTAATATTTGCAGGAAACTGATGTGGAGGTGCTGATGTGACCCAGGTGTGCTAATTCTGGTACACTCTTATGTTTCATGTTTGTCTGACAGCACTGCCCCTTTCCCGTTTTCCTGTGTGGTTGGAATAGTGTTCAGTGGATACTCTTCCCTGCTCCTTGTATTTGAATGTAGAAGTATATTTCAGTGGTTGTGAGGATCCCAGGGAGAGTGACTCTCTTCAGCCTGTATCTATATATGTTTAGTTCTCTTTGAAGAAAGTATTTGAAACTAGTGGAAGGAGTATTGTCACAAATTTGATATGGCAAGTAACAGTACTTTCAACCTCTGTTTTGGTGATGGGCCGGGTTGGGATGAACTAAGGGTTTTTCCCTCTAATTCTGAATTGCATCTCAGTCAGCACTGTGTCCTTAAATTGTATAACCTTGATAGAAGGGGAGTAGCCTCAGTGAGCATACTGGCTCCTAGGGATATGATACTCCCTTTCTTTCAGTACTATTCATATTCAGCAAGCGTTGATCACCTGCTTTCTGCCAGGTGTTGAGCTAATTACTGCTGGAGTGGGGTGGTAAGGATGGCCCTTGGTGTGCTTGGTTGAGAAGGCAGAACTTTGTACCTCTGTGTGTCTGCAAATATCTATGCAAGTGTTTCTGATGCTGTAAAAAGCTTGTTTAAAAGAAGATGATTTCTCTTATAGGTAGAGACTCCAAAGGTACTCAGTTACCATTTTTTCCCCTGGGATTCTAGTCCCTATTAGTTGTGCTTGATTTCTGTGTTCTGGTTGGATCAGTTGCCTTGAAAAAGGTGAAGAAAGTCAAATGGGCATTGACTGGTTTTCCTTCGGTCATAAAAAAATTTTTTTGTTTGGAAATTTCAAATTTACAGAAGTCACAAATACAAAATAAAAATTATACAAAGGTTACTTGAATTTCATTTATCCAGATTCTCCTGTTGTTGACATTTACCTCATTTGGTTTATCATTTGCAATTCTCTCTCTCTATATATATCTCTATATATAATTTCCTTCTGTACCATAAAGAATAATGTTCTAATGTACATTCATGTACAGCAAAAGCTATGAACTTCAGTCAACTTAAAATTGACATGATATGCTCGTTAAACTGTTGTTCACATTCCAGTTTTCTCTGGTGACCCAATAGTGTCCTTAATAGCACTTTTGTCTCCTAGCAGTTGTCTGCCTCAAGCAGTAGACCCACGCTCTCTTTGTATTTGCTTGATATAAGCTTACAGAGTTCTTGTCTTGAATGTTTTTCACAATGTTCAGCTTCTTTCTGGCCGTCACTTTTCCTGAAATTATTATCACAGTCCATGCCAATTTTTAAAATATTATTTATTTGTCCCTGGTTAGGTCTCTTTC
>NW_006798027.1:86984-162850 GCF_000442215.2 Lipotes vexillifer | reverse complement strand
TCTTTCCCTCTCTCCTCTCCTCCAGCACCCTCTCCCCATGCCGGTGGGGTTTGGGGGGGGTTGGGGGGCATGTTTCAGAGATCAGACTCTTTGGGAAATGTCCTACATAGCCACCTTGGGTTCTTTTTTCCTCCTGTGTATTAGTTGCCATCGTGCTGTAAGAGCTGTATTTGAATAACCTACAGTTTTTTAAGTCAAGGAAATAATTACATACGAAAGGTTCTGGGGTGTGGTGAGGGGACTGATTAGAAGCTTGAAGTAGCAAGCCTCAGATTTTTCTAGATTAGTGCCTCTCAGACTTTAATGTGCACACAGATCTCCTGGGGATCTTGTTAAAATGCAGGTTCTGATTCAGTAGGTCTGGAGTGGGGCCCAAGATACATTTTTAATGAGTTCCTGCAGCAGCAAGGTCCCAGAGAAGTTTTAAGACCTGGATGATTTAGATCCCAAGGTATTGACCTCTGGAACCTGAGATGGCTTGTCTGTAGTTGATGGTCTTACAGGAATTTGAACAAAAGAGAGGTGTCAAGAACATGAAGACAAGAAGATGTAAAGTCCTGAGTATTTAAAAAAAAAAAAAAATTAACTAGGGAATGGTGTGTTACAAAGGATAAAGCAAGGAATCAGAAAGAATTGGGTCCCACTCTGTCACTAATTAGCTGACAGACTCACTACAAACACTTGCCCTTTAAGCCTTGGTTTCCTTTTGTTAAGATGGGGTAATAATACCCACTTCTTAGGATGCAGGGAAGATTATTTACCTAAAGTGCTTCTGACACAGTATCTGGCATATACTAGATGTGCAGCATGTGGAAGCTGCCATTGTGAATGGTCGGAGCTTGACTGTACCTGTTCCAGACTGTAGAACAGATGATTGACCATGAACTCTGAGCACTTAAAGAAGTGGAGTTCATTAGTGGCCATTGTGGGTTGTCATGCCATTTTCTTTTTAGACAGGCTTGTTATCAGATTAGAGGAGTGTTACAGACATAATCGCTAGCTTTGACACAGGAATTTGACAAAGCCTCAAGATATCTTTGTGGGCATGTCAAAAAAAAATTGTAGGTTAGTTGAGGTAGATGGATTTGTGGGTGTTAGAATAGGTGTATCAACACAGTCATGAATACAGGTTGTTGTAAATGAGAAAGGTGGTCTACACTGGCACCCATATTGCTTTTTGACTCTTTCAAATACACTATTTTAAAATCTTGGGTAAAGACGTAGTTACTGTGGCCCATATTTATCCTCCTTGATGCCCTGACACAAGTCCTTTGGGCCAGCCATCTCCTTGAGTGTTTTTCTGCATCCTGCTTAATGCTGTGTTTCCCTGACAACTCTTGGAGCTCTGCTGTGCCACCCTTCCTAGGATTAACAAACTGCCCTTTATCTTGTTTGTCTCTGGCGAACGCTTCTGCCAACTTCTGCCTCCGCTGAAGGTTCTTCCTTCAGGATGTCACTTTCTCAAGTGGAGGCTGCATGTTCTCCCAGCCTTATCTGCCTCAGGGTCATTCTTTTTGTTCTTCTTACCAATTCCCCAGTCCTTACCCTTTTCTGAAGATCTCAATATGTGTTTTTTGTTTGTTTTAACCCCAGGCCCACTTGTCACTGTGGGTCCCTTTAACATCCACGTGAATGACCTATCCAGTATTTTAGCCTCCACACAGTCCACCTCAACCACCTGTGGTCGCATACCCTGGACCGCACCGTCCTCAGGACTTCGGACTTCACTGTTCCCCTCTTCCTGTTTCTCCTGTCTGCCCCTCTCCTCCTCTGGTAGCTGTCAGCACATGGCCCTTGCTGCTTCTCCATTTGCTTCCAGCATCTTGACTCTCCTGTCTTTCACCTGTAATGAATGACCCCTTCTTCATCTCTGTTGCTGCTACCATCAACCCTGTTGTCTCATTTCCTCCTTCACACCCTCTTTGGGAAAAACCCACAGCCCTGTATGGGTGCAGTGTCCACCCAGGTTCCCGACGCTGCTGGAGAGAGTCACCCAAGTCTGATTTAATACTCAGTCCCAGCCAGGAGCTGGGTACCAGCACTGTCCTCCCCAGTGTCCCTGCTCAGCCTCCTTGGCTGTCCCCATGGCAGCTCCCCAGTATCTCCCACTTACCTTCAGGATAAAATCTAAACACCCTCATTTGGTTTTCGAAGCTCTCTATGATGTGATTTTTACCTCATCATTCACCACCCTAACCTTGTTTCTGTAAAATGTGAAGAAAGATGAGGCCCTCTTAGGGCAGTGGTACCACTTTTAAGACCAATACACATGATATGTTAGTTTGCACAGTGCTTTTTTTTTTTGACACGTCTTGCAGCACCAAGTAGGACCCTGGCATAAGTCTTCACATCTCCTGCCCTCTCAGGGCGTGAATTTCAGGGGCTTGGGCTTGGTGTTTCATTGAGGTAGGGGTTTGTCAGGAGTATTTGAGAAATTTGACAGAAGTGTTTCTGATGGGTGTCAGAATCTAAGCTTTGAGGGACACTTAGTTTCAGCGTACCTGTGCATATTCAGTGCCTGTGGGGAAACTGCTTTGAAAGTCCTAGTTTTGAAAGAATGTTTCCTTAAGAAAGGAGGTCATAAACTAAGTAATAAACTCCTTGCTGAAGATGGTAAAGCTCCCCCCTCCCCAGCACACATACGTGTTAGACTGGCTAGATTTAAAAAACCAATGCTACTGAGTGTTGGCCAGCATGTGGAGGAACTGAAATTCATCAATGCTGGTGGGAGGGTGAAATGGTACATCTACTTTGGAGAACAGTAGGACAGTTTCTTTAAAAATCAAGGATAAATAAACAATAAAATAAACACATCTACACTATTCCCTGCATTTAAAAAAAAAAAAAAGAGTTGATACACCTACCTTATTTTGAGCTGAGAGGGAAGTGGTTGGCCAACGGAGAGCAGGGTGGTCTGATCTTGCACGTACCCTCTGTCATGAACACCCTGAAAGAATGCTTTCACTTTGATTTCATGCTTGGAGAGGTTTATTCCTGCCTCAGGAGGCTCACCACAGCCCGAGCCAGACATTCAGGCTGACTTTCAGGATGACTTGGACCCTGAAAGAAAACCAGCTTTGGTGACCTGTGTCTCACTCAGGTACTAGTGAGTAATTGTGAGGTAGAGCCAGTCACAGCCACCGTTTATTGAGCACTTTTATATGTAAACGCATTATTTTGGTTTCACCTCACAGCCTTTTTGAGGGGGATGTTTTCCCCTTTCTCCAGATGAAAAAACAAAATCAGATTAATATGGCTTCTTTCTTAGCTAGCTTTGGTGCCACCATAGCTCCATGGCCAAAGCCCTCTTCCAGCCCCTCCTCATGGATAAAAGGGTGTTTTGCTTTGCTTTGGATTCCTTATTTCCCCAAGGCCAAGTGTGGGAAAATGCTGCTCTCCCTTGCTGTCCACTTTACCTCCCTTATCTTTCCTGGCCGCCTCTGCTTCACTCTTTTTTGATGTTTAATATTTAAATATTGTGCGCTGGGTACTGCTGTGCTGAGCACTTTCCATCTGCTGTCTTAATTATTGAACCCTCCTGGCAATGTTATGAAATAGTTGGTATTCCACCCAAGATACCATGAGAAAATGGAGACTCAGAGAGCTTCCCAGAGCACGCAGCCATATAAAGGTGCGTCAGACCCAGGGTTTCACCCCAAGATTGTCGTAAGCCGGAGCCGGCTTAACCACAGCATCACTCTGCTTCCATCCTAAATGTGTGAAGTCCAAGGGTGCATAGAAGAGAATCTGCATATGCTAGAATTTTGCATAAAGGAATCTCTTAGATGAGATGGTATGCTTGTGCTCTACCAGACTTCTGGGGTGTGCCATGAAGTTCTGTATTTTAGCTATGTAGTGTTAGAAAGGTGGGAGTTCCTCTAATAAACACAGTAAGGAAGGAGTATGGTTTGGGCTTCCTAATTGTGCTGAAGGCATCTCCTATGGCAACACGGGCATGTGTGTCCAGACATTAATAGCAGTTGTGACCAGGGTCCCCAGTGGTATAGGTTCCCAGATGCTGGCCCTGACCCGCAAGCCTGGGTGGCAGAGAGCAGGAGTTTTGCTGCTTCTGTTGCAGCAGGAACTTGGGTCTTCAGAATGGCATCCTGTCCCTTCCGCTCATGGACCCCGGGTGTCTCTCTGCTTGTTACACTCTTAACTGCACCTCTGTCATGCTTTCGGTGGTCGTGGCTTGGTCCATCTTGCTGGGTGGCTGTGGGAGGGAAAGGCAAGGGCTCTTGGCTGGAAAGAAAACTAAGAGGTCATGAGACTTCCTTTTTATTTCCTCCCTTTTTTTCCTCTCTTCCTAGTATTGAGCATGCTCCACAATCCATTGGGCAGTGTCCTGGGGAAACCCCCCTTGGGCTTCCTGCCTCTGGACCCCCTTGGATCTGACTTGGTGGACAAGTTTCCAGCACCCTCCGTTAGAGGATCCCGCCTGGACACCCGGCCCATCCTGGACTCCCGTTCTAGCAGCCCCTCTGACTCAGACACCAGTGGCTTCAGCTCTGGATCAGATCATCTCTCAGATTTGATTGTATGTAACTTGCTGCAGAGTGGGGTGGGGAGAGCACGTGAGCTGGAGGTGGGATGCATGTCCATTAGAATGCAGGCTGCGAGGTGGCATGATGGGAGGTGTGGAGACATGTATAGAACTTTCCATCCTCGACAGAATAGAGGGTGCCTCGTATACCCATTATACGCATTGAGCAGTACATTTCAGGACCTGACCTGAGGACTCTGCAGGTTACTCCAAGAGCCGCTGGGAAAGTTAGTTTCAAAAATAAATATGGGAGTCCTGGCAGTGTTCTGTTTCTTGACCTCCATGGGTGTTTTCTTAGCCTTTAAACAATATCATTTATGTACCTTTATGTATGATATCTCAAATATTTTAATTGATGATTTTAAGAATCACAAGTTAGTAATCAGTGGGGCTAGGGTTTTAATCCAGATCTGACTCCAGCTCTTTTTCAGAGGCCACGGTGAATCCATGAAATAATGTCTCAGAGTTAATCTTTGCATCTCCTGCTCTGCATCTACAGCCACGTGTGACATGTGTGGCACTCGTGCTAAAGGGGGTTGGAAAGTGGGTTATGATAGATGAGGAATAGGGGATATTAGAAGTAAATATATAGGAATGGCAGGGAGAAATCATCCTGAAGTAAAATGCAATTTAAGGTGCCTTCTGAGCCTCCTTCTCTACTACCAAAGCCACTGAGCTGACTGTTCAATGAATGTAATGGCTATTTTCCTTCCCCCTTCTCTTCCGTATCCAAGACTGGCAACGCTGGTTGTTGCCACGTCCCATTCATAGCATGACCCCTTAGGGCCCACCTTGCCTCCCGCCAGTCCGTCCTAGGATATGAAAGCTGGCATTGGTGTCCCCACTACTCCCTGGTTTTATCTGTTCAGGATGTGTTTCCAGAAAGGTAACTACAAGCAGGGCTCCTTTGATTCTCTGGGCTGCAGTTTTTATTCCCCTATAAAATGGGATTAGGTGGGATGCTTATAATTCTTTTTTTTTTTTTATAATTCTTTTCATTACTTTATATGGGCCTCAGTCTTGGAAATTTGCCTCATAACCAGCTTTAATACTTTGGGATTTCGTTTAAAGAGCTTTTCTCTGATTCCCACCCCAAAGGTTAATTGATGAACAGGCAAGTCACAGAAGAGGAAATAGAGGCAGTATTTGAACTTACAGGAAATATTCTATTGAGTGATTATTTTAGTTTATTTTTTGATAATGTGGTATCATTTCTACCCACTTAAATTAGTAGAATTTAGAACCTTGACACAAGCTTGTTGTTTTTAGAAACTTGTGTTCTCATACATTTCTAACAGAACACAGAACCTTCATAGAAAGCATTTTGGCATTCTACGTCTAGGAATCTGACCAGAGAACACATAAAATATGAAGAAGCTACATTTTATTTAAATGTTTTTAAAATAAAGTTTAAAGTTTTTATTTATAATCCTGAAAACTTGCAAAGTATCTAAATGTTTAACAGGGGGAATAGGTCAGTGAAGTGTAGCTTGTTCCCTAAATAGAATATCATAAATTAATTAAAAATGGTTATGAAGACTGGCAACGTGGAGAAAAAGACTGAACTGGGGAGAAAAGAATTTGTTTAAATTATGGTATAAGGACAGCTAATCTTAACGCATAGGAAGAAAGTCTAAATGAAAATGTATCAAATATTGGTATTTTTCATAATTTCTATAGTGTGATTATTACTTTTGTAACAACTGTCCTTTAAAAACCTATATCTTCCTTTTTTCTTCCCTAGTCAAGCCTCCGAATTTCTCCTCCCCTGCCCTTCCTGTCTCTGACGGGGGGTGGTCCCAGAGATGCTTTAAAGATGGGGGTTGGGTCCCGGCTGGACCAAGAGCAAGCTGCTCTGGCTGCAGTCACGCCATCCCCAACCAGCGCATCAAAGAGATGGCCAGGAGCTTCTGTGTGGCCGTCCTGGGACCTCCTTGAAGCCCCCAAAGACCCCTTCAGCATAGAGAGAGAGGCCAGGCTACACAGGCAAGCTGCAGGTGAGTATGGCTGTGGGCCTGCTGGGGGCCTGGGGCCTCATTCTCGGGCAGTGAGTAAAAGTGACCTTAGTTCACAGACCGGGGAACTGTCCACAAGAGGACTTGACTGCATGGTGAAGTCTGCTTCTGCACAGAGTGGTCTATTTTGAGGAGTGAGTGCTAATGCGGACACACTCGGTAACTTTTTTGAGGCTGCGCAGAGAGGAACAATAGATAATCTGGCACACTGGGTTGTGCCTATTAGGGGTTGGATCCATCTCTGACTTTTGCTCGTCTGTGGAGATTGTGCACTGCTCTCGCTTTTGATTCTTTTCACAGGTGCATGTGTTCAAGAGAAACCCTGGAAATGGTGCCTAGAATTTTGTCTATCTCCCCCTTACTAATTCAAAGACATGTCAGACACAACCCATGCTGGAGCTTTCTTCCCCAGGGCTTTCTGATTGGTATACACAGGGATGCACTGTGGGGTGGGTGGTCCATTTGTCAAGGGATGTCCCCAGGTGTACTGGTCTGTCAGGAACCCTTAGATTCTGTCATATAAGTTACCTTAAATCCATTATTAAATCTGTTCTTCATCTTATACCAGTACTTGGAAGCAAATGAGCTGTAAATGTCATTGTTTACTAGTGCTTCAGGGAGATGCTCACTGACCACTATTGTAAGGTTCTGGAATTGATTAAATGAATGTTCAGTTTCTCCATTCCCTTTGTTTCCATAGGTTTCAATATGTCTGTCTTTCTACTCACAGAGCTAGACCTGATCTCATTCTCCCCAGCAGTGCTCCTGCCCTATTTTAATGCTTTCGGCAATCTGTTTGTACTTTCTGTGTTGCCATTGTTTTCCTGTGAAATGACTTTACTGTGCTTTTGGATGAGGCCATTATATCGACTTCTGTTTTTGTTTGCAAAATATTGCTGATGGTGCCTAATTTCTTGCTGTAGCAACACATTGGGCCTATGCCTCTTAGAGAATGGCCTTCCATGTTATTGTCCTGAATGCAAATGGTGGCTCAGTTCATTAGCTGTCTGCTCCAGTGCTGGAGGAGGAGAGTCAAATAGGCGAGGACTGGCCAGTTCCCACCGAGGTCAGTCTCTGATCTGGGAGGGCACGGGCTGAGTGGGGACAGGATTAAAGACTGATACGATAGAAGGCCCGGTGGTTTCTCTTTAGGTACCATAGCGATAGCTTTGGAAATGATGGGGAATTGTTCTGACTTGGAACAGTTGTGGCATTCTTAGCTTGTTGGGTTGCTGGTGCTGGTTTTTATTGGCAATGTCCTAACTTCTGTGAGTGATGAGTTCAGCGAAACAGTATAATGTTCCTTATTTGAACATTTGGGGAGAAGGTCCATTTGGACCAGTAAGCGTTGAGGATGTTGTATGAAAACTTGTCCTGTTTACTTTCAAGTACAGGCATACCTTGTTTTATTGAGCTTCACTTTATTGCACTTCACAAATACTGCGTTTTAAAAAAAAATTTTATTTTATTTTGGAGTGTAGTTGATTTACAATGTTGTATTAGTTTCAGGTGTACAGCAAAGTGATTCCATTATACATGCACATGTATCTATTCTTTTTCAAATTCTTTTCCCATTTAGGTTATTACAGAATATTGAGCAGAGTCCCCTGTGCTATACAGTAGTTCCTTGTTGGTTATCTTTTTTAAATATAGCAACGTGTACATGTCAATCCTAAACTCCCAATCTATTGATACTGCATTTTGTTTTTTTATATACAAATTGGAGGTTTGTGGCAACCCTGTGTTGTCAGATGATGGTTAGCGTTTTTTAGCCATAAAGTATTTTTAAATTAAGGTAGGTACATTGTTTTTTTTAGACATAATGCTGTTGCACACTTAATAGACAACAGTATAGTGTAAATGTAACTTTTATATGCACTGGAAAACCAGAAGATTTGTGTGACTAGCTTTATTGCAATATTCATTTTATTGTGGTGATTTGGAACGAAATCCTGCAGTATCTCTGAGGTGTGCCTATAATTATAAATTTAAAATAATTAGTATTGTAAGTAGTGACTAGATAAAACTGCTTTCTGGTTATATGTTATATGTATGAAAAATAGCTTGAGTTGTGATCATTTTTACCCTACACATCTGGTTTGCTATTCCTCTCAGTTTTAGTGGAGACAGAACTAGTGAATTAGGGTTGTCATACTGGGCTGACTGGTTTGGTGAGGTGTAAGTTTTCTTGCTTTTCAGAGTAGTCATGGATGTTCTCCCAGGCAGCCAGACTAGGACTGTGGCCTCTCTCCTCCTTCCTGGATAAAAGTTCACCACAGAGAAGGGCAGTGACTTGGTTAGTTCTCTGACTCCTGTTTCTCTTTGTCTTCTGCCAAAGCTGTGAATGAAGCCACCTGTACCTGGAGTGGCCAGCTTCCTCCCCGGAACTACAAGAACCCCATCTACTCTTGCAAGGTGTTCCTAGGAGGTGTCCCTTGGGATATTACGGAAGGTGAGCTCTGAGACCTTCTGCTTCAATTGTTAAAGGTGGGGCATGTCTTTTAGGAACAAGAAACTTGGACTTGAGGCCAAGAACTGAACCTCTGCCTGGACACAGGGTATTACAGGAGCAACTGTGATGGGAAAGGTGCACTTCATAGACTCGTACAGTGCTTCTGTGTCTGTTGCATACAGTTGTCACCTGAGACCAAAGGTCAATTCTGAGTTGTCTGTCAAGAAGGATGAGCCCAAGAGAATACTAGTGGCCCTGTGCCTTCCTGGGGAGGATGGTGTCTCAGTTTCTGTCATTCTTTTCATCTCTTTGCAGCTGGATTGGTTAACACCTTCCGTGTTTTTGGCTCTTTGAGTGTGGAGTGGCCTGGTAAGGATGGCAAGCACCCCCGGTGTCCTCCCAAAGGTAATATGCCTAAAGGTAATAAAGACATGGTAGGAGCTTTTTTTCCCTCCCTAGTATGTAATTGCACTGAGGGACGCTGGGGTGTCACAGCTGCATGATGATAACGAGGTTTGGGCACTCCACAGCACAGAACTTTCAGCTCTCGGCACTCCTTCTCAACCTCACACATCCTTCTGTTTCTTCTGAGCCAACGTTCCATCTGTCCAAACTCACACTGCAGTTGGAGCTCCCTGTGAAACGGCCTTGTGCACTTCCCTCCAAACCTGAACCCCAGCCATTCCTGACCTCTCAAAATGAGGCGTTTGAAAAGCTTTCTTTTACTTGCCTTTCCTTCCTAGTTACGTTGTTGCCTGACCTAATTCTGAGCTCCCTTTGGAGTTAGCAGGAATGAGGACCAAGCATCTGATTTCTCACTGGTCTGAAATGAGATCCCTTCCCTGTAGAAAGGAGCAGGTGCTATTTTCACTCTGCCCCATCTTCACTGAAAGTGTTCCGATGAACTGAACCAGTGGTCTAACTAGGCTTTTAAAGGAATATCTCCATCCCCTGGCCCCAGACCTGTCATCGCTCCTGCCCCCAGGAAAGCCAAGCTTGCTGACCTGAACATGCTTTGTGTTGTGGGATAAAGAGCTATGTGGTAATGATGGGATCCTCTGTCCTACTTTGCCAATCCCTTCCCTTACTAGGGTGGGAGATGGTGTGCTTCTCCCTCCGTTGGCCTGGTTGTCCAGCATAGCAAATGCTTCCATTCAACAAGACTTTCAGGAGTAGGACAAAAACGTGTCTCACCCATAAGGCATCCTTCTCGAAAGAAACTCCCTGCCGCAAAACCAAGGCTGAGGAGTAGCCACCTGAGGGATGTTAATGCAATTTCTCCTTCCATTGGGAATAGGGTATGTATATCTGGTCTTCGAACTAGAGAAGTCTGTCCGGGCCTTGCTTCAGGCTTGCTCTCATGACCCGCTGAGCCCAGATGGCCTGAGTGAATATTACTTCAAGATGTCCAGCCGGAGGATGCGCTGCAAGGAGGTGAGTTGGCACAGCGTCCTTTCTGAATCGGGTGATTGGCATATGAGGCAGTGGATTTCATGGGGGGGGTGGATACACAGGCTGCAGACAAGTATCCCTACTGAGGCAGGAGGGCTGCTCTTCTTGCCCCACGGTGAATACAACAGAACACTCTCAGCTGCATTGCCCCCCCCCCCCCCCCCCCGCCGCACCTTTGGGCCATAATGGTATGTATGTGCTTCTGCCCATGGAAATCAAACTGTCTCGCAGATCTCCTTCTATTCTAGCCAGTGCTTCTGTCCCAAACCTCTTGTCTTAGAAATGAAATTGAAACTAGCAGCTTTCTCTGCTTGGACTTAACTGAAAATCTACAGTTGTTTCTCCCTAGTCCTGCTCTCAGGATGTGCCTTCTCACCTCCTAATCTGTGGTGGGTAGATCCCTCTTTAGCCCACATCTATCCATGGATGACTTCTTCACTGCCATTCAGGGCTTTATTATTATCTAGTTTCCTCCATCTGGTTCTCTCTCTTTAGGCCGTCTCTGGTATCAATCTTGTGTGCCCTCAGCATCGTGAGTCTCTAGCATAGAGCCATCCTGCCTGGGAGCCTCATTGCATTTTCTTGGACCCTATCTCAGGCTTACTAAGTCAGTTTGGGTGGAGTTTAAGAATCTCCACTTTAGGACTTCCCTGGTGGCGCAGTGGTTGAGAATCTGCCTGCCAATGCAGGGGACACGGGTTTGTGCCCCGGTCTGGGAGGATCCCACGTGCCGCGGAGCGGCTGGGCCTGTGAGCCATGGCCACTGAGCCTGCGCGTCCGGAGCCTGTGCTCTGCAACGGGAGAGGCCACAACAGTGAGAGGCCCGCATACCGCAAAAAAAAATCTCCACTTTAACCAAGTTCCCCAGTGGTGCTAGTGGGTGGTGTTTGAGAACCGCTTATCAAAGGAAGTTTTGAACTCAGGAATCAGTGTTATTTTTTAAAATTTGGTTCCAGAGTACATTACTTTTGTGATATTGGATGAGATATTTAACATCATGAAACTTCATTTCCTCATCTATAAAATGGAAAATTGAAATGCCTCTTTTAGTAAAAAGATTAGCAGTTGCCAGGGGTTATGAGGGTAGAGGGGATGAATAGGTGAAGCACAGAGGATTTTGAGGATGGTGAAGATACTCTCTGTGATACTGTAATGGTAGATACATGCCATTATACATTTGCCAAAAACCCATAGAGTTATAGTGGTAAAACAAACCCCAAGTGTGAACCCTAATGTAAACCATGGATTTTGGACAATACTGACGTGTCAGGGTAGGTTTCCTGATTGCAGCAGGTGTGCCAGTCCCGTGAGGGGTGTTGAGAGTGGGGGAGGCTGTTCGTGTGTGGAGGCGGGGGGGCATTATATAGGAACCCCACATTTTCAGCTCAGTTTTGCTGTGAACTGGAAGCTGCTCTAGAAAGTAAAGTCTACTAAAATCTGTAGGGTAATGGAGAAAATGTCTGTTTTATTGAGATAGTCACATTGGATTTAAAATAAATGATGCATGTGACAAAGCTGGCTCTTTGTTTTACGATGTTTCCTGGTGTGAGTTCACATTTTGTCCTCTGGCTGCGCACGGTGCCCCACAGCTTCCCTGCCTTCTTTCTTGCTGTTGGAGCTCATGTAGTTATCACAACTTATGATGCTCTGGGACTTAACAACATGCTCCTTCTTCCCTGTCCCCTGCTTTCACAGCGAGAGGCTGCCATTGCAGCACCACAGGCCCTCACCCTCCTCAGTGCCCTGCAGACACCTTCCTGCTCCTAGTCCCTCGTCACCGCACCGCACAGTGTTTGAATAGCTTTCTTTGATGCATGGGCTGTAGGCAGCTCTGGTTCTCATATCTCTCTGACCCTCTATTTCCTTTGTGTTTCCCCCTCCACACCAGAGTAGTAGGTATTTGATTTGCCCTCTCTCTCCTTCCCCATATCAGACAAGTTACTCACTTGTGTGGCTCTGCTCTTACCTTTAGACCAGACTCACCTCTCTAGTCTCATGTCCTACTTGAGCCCCACCTTCCTGTGGGGCCTTTCTTTGGCCTGTCCTATAATTATAAACTCTTACTTTTAAGAAAGCTTGGAGAGCATGGTGGCTGTTGGGATGTGAACCAAGATTGTGATACTTTCCCCATGGTAATGGAAAAAGCAAGATGGGCTTTTGCATCTTCCAATGAAATTGGCTCCCCCTGGTAACTTCTCCCAGGCTCTCTCATCTCAAGGTTATCTGGGTCTAGAACCCATCTGACCTGATCTAGGTGTAGAACCTATCCGACCTTGTTTTCCCACCATGCCCAGGCAGTCTGAATTCTGCAGATTCTCCTGTTGAAGAATCTTCTTGACCTTGGCCTGTTCTTTTCCCAGTACCACCAGCCTTCTCCAGGTCTTTATCAGCTGTCCTGTGAACTACTGTTCTGCCTCCTTGCTGGTTTATGCCTCAAATCTCTTCCTGTTTGAGACCTTTTTTTTTTTAAAAACAAAAAAAAAGATCTTCATAATCTTCCAAAAACACTTACTGATCATCTGTCAACTCACTTCATTCTGGAGCCTTCTGTCTGCTATGCCAGATTTTGTTCTAGGCTCAGGATTTGGAAGCAGAGGACATGGTCAATTCCTGGCCTAGTGTCACTCTGCTCTGCAGAACCTCAGTGTTCTCCTGTGTGTGACTTTGCACACTACCTCTCTCCAGTTACTCCCACTGCTCCTGTCACAAGCCCTCTAATGAGTACATTGGGCCAGTAACCATCTCATACAGATACCTTCAGCATCCCCACCCTTTTCTGTCCTTCAAGCTCCTATCCTGTCATTCTCTGTGAATCCTTCCTGTCCCAAGGACTCTAGACCATGCTGTCTGTTCATCAGTGTCCGTGGTCCTTTGTTGGAACCACATGGTTGAAGGTTGTAACAGTGCTAGGTTCCTGGGTATGACAGTTTGGGACTATTTTGCTTACTCTTCAGAATGGGTAGACTACTACTATTACCATTTAAAAAAAAAATCATTTTGGATTCATGGACTCAGTAAAATTCAAGTCTAGTTGTGTTGGGGTGAGGGTGGCTTGCTGAGTACCTGTGTGCCTGGGACTGTATGGGGCTCAGCTTAGCATCTCCAGAGCATGTGCCTCTCCATACGAGAGCCTTTTTCTGGCTCCCTGCCAGGGCTGATATACCTTTGGGTGGTTTTTAGGTACAAGTGATCCCCTGGGTCTTGGCCGACAGCAACTTTGTTCAGAGCCCATCTCAGAGACTTGACCCCAGCAGGACGGTGTTTGTTGGTGCTCTGCACGGGATGCTCAATGCTGAAGCCCTGGCAGCCATTCTGAACGACCTGTTTGGTGGTGTGGTATATGCTGGGATTGACACAGATAAGCACAAGTATCCCATTGGTAAGTGTCCCACTTCTGTGTGGGAAAGCTGGGTGGCCCCTGGGATGTAGACCAAGATTGTGATACTTCCCTATGGGAGTGGAGGGGGAGATCTGACTCAGACCTGCAGATCAGCATATACCAGCAGTATAGCATCTTTTTCTAGATAAGCCACCAGTACTGACCCCTCTGTACCCATCCCTCTCCCACCACTTCCCTTGAAGGGGAGAAAAATTGATAGGAGGTGAAAATGAAACAGGAACTTTGGTTGGAAGCTCAGAGTTCACAGCCAAACCCAGTCTGAGACAGACAACAGGTAATATTTCATTAAAAGGCCAGGACTTTCCTGAACTTGCTTGGTTTCCTTTGTTAAGAGGCCTTGAAAAGCGGCCTTGTCTAGGGTCAGAGACCACGTGAGGCTGAAGGAAGACTCTGGGTGACTCAGCCAACAGAGTATGGTCATGGCCTATGCTGTCCTAGTGTAGGGGAGTCTGGGGGCCTAACCACTGGATTTTGGTCAGCCCCACTGGGAAAGGAGGGCAGTTTCCCAGTCGTGGTAGAATAATCTTAGTGGTGGGGTTTGGAGGTGGAGCAGAGCCTCAGCTTCCTGATCAACACATGGCTAATCCACCTTCCCACATGCTTCGTCTGCCCACCCACACAGAATCTGGTCAGGAAGGAGCATCTTGTGCCTTTCAGTGCCGCACCGCAGATTGAGAACAGGGACTTCAGAGGCTGCAGGGGCAGAGGCGGCACTTGGCAGGATGAGGCTGCTTCCGGCTCCCCTGCTAGGCTCTGGAGTACCTCCAGGCCAGGAGGGCCTTGACTGCTGGGCCTGCCTTCAGAGAGGTGTTCTGTCTGCATCTTGCTTTCCACTCTGAACCCTTGTAACCGTGCCTGTGCATCTGCTTACACGGAGGAGTCTCTTCCCTCCCCCTTGTGGTCAGCAAGTCCTCCCCCCATTCCTGAGGGGGTTGTGCCATCATGGTCTACAGCTACACTGTCTGATACAGTGCCACCAGCTAAATGTGACTCTGAGTGCTTGAAGTGTGCCTAATGCCACATGTTGAAATGATAATATTTTGGATATATTGGGATAAAGAAAATAAATTAATTAAAATTAATTCCACTACATTTTTCTTCTTCATTCCACTACATTCATTAAATGCGGCTACTAGAAAACTTAAAATGACATAAGTAGCCCACATTATATTTCTATTGGACAGCACAGCACTGATCTAGGAACAGGGTTTCCTGAGCGTTGACAAGTGGCGTTTGGGAGAATTTGGCTGGAAGGTAAGTTTTCCTGTTTTTCCTAGGGTCTGGTCGCGTGACTTTCAATAACCAACGTAGCTACCTGAAAGCAGTCAGTGCTGCTTTTGTGGAGATCAAAACCACCAAGTTCACCAAGAAGGTGAGTGGGCTGGTCTGTACCCTCACTCTGGGCCATCTGAGAGGGGTTTGGGCCAGCCACTACCCAGGGCAGGCCTGAGACGGAAGCTGTCCCTGTGCTGGATATGCTCTGGGGAATGAGTCAAGCTTCCAAGGACACACTTGAGGTGAGGTTTGGGTTTGGGAGGGACCTGGTCTTGGTCGACGCGGGGGGATGGGAGCTTGGGACTGTTGAGCCTCAACATGTGGGGTGCCTTCCTGTGCTGTGTTATTTGGCCAGCTTTGCAAGGCAGCCTGACTTCTATTCTCCAGCCTGACCTGCATTTTCTGATTGCTTACTTGTTGCTGGATGATAGAGTGCCATGGTCCGGTTTGCTGAGAAGACCAGGCAGTAGTGTGTGTGGTTGCACACACTTTGTAGAGCCAGCCTGGCAGCTTCTGCAGTTTGGGCACCTGCCATCAAGGATCTCTGTACTTTCTGCCTATAGTTCTCTCTGGGCCCCCCTTAAAACAGGAAACCCCCTGTATTCATATGGATGGCCCATAACATGCCCTTCTCTTCTGGCCCATTTGGCCTCCTGGTGAGAAGCAGCCACTTCATTATCCTGTTTTGCTTTGTGCAGGTTCAGATTGACCCCTACTTAGAAGATTCTCTGTGTCATATCTGCAGTTCTCAGCCTGGTCCTTTTTTCTGTCGAGATCAGGTGAGTCCCCTGGGCACTTGAGATGTTTATAAAATCCCCGCCTTCAGTTAAAGATTGTCATGTCTCATTTGTCACGTGGAATGTTGGAGTTCTCAGGTACCTCGCGGTTGTCTTAAGAGCATAGAAGAGGCAGCAGTAATGTTTGCTGATGATCAGACCAGAGACACACTTGACCCAAAACTGTTGGGAAGGCTCGTTGAGTCTTGATACTTTGGCCTTCTCCTTGCCTGGGATGTTGGTTTTCAGTGTGGCACTATTGGTAATGGTGGTTTTTGAGGATGATAGGACCCTGCTGGGCGTGGTCAGCAGTACCTATGAGCCAGGCACTGTTGTTCTAATTCTAAGGCCTTCTAGATTGATTTTCCCCTATGCATGGAAGCTTGCTTTATTTACTTCTGAACCTCTGGACTGTTTTGATATTTGTACCTGGTTTGTACCCAGTTGTCAGAAGCAGGCAGAAAGCAGCATGGCAGTTTTTGTTGAGTGTTTCTGGGTGGTGGAGCACAGATCTGGATGTATTTGGGCAGTGCTTCTCATAGTCTAATGTATATACGCATCACCTAAGGATATTGTGTAAATGCAGATTCTGATTCAGTAGGTTTGGAGTGTGGTCTGAGATGCCTTGTTTCTGACAAGTTTCCAAGTAGTGCCAGTGTTGCTGGCAACAAGACAAGTTTGGGACGTGTTCGAATACTAGCAGTGCATCCGTAGTTATTTTTGCAGTGGTGCTGTCACTCAGGTTTGGAGTCTCTGGGTAGACAGTAGTTAAACTGAGGCTGCAAAATGAGGACATGAAGTAAGTTAGGGTTGCTGGGTAAAGCCGGAGAATAAGTGTATCTCTGAATAGCCTCTTCTAGCAGGCTTTTGTGTGTGTGTATCTTCCACAGATGATCCCCATTTTTAGATAATGGCTCAGAAGTTTAGTGGCTTGCCCAGGCTTACACAGCCAGCGGGAGTGTGGGCCCGGGACTGAGGTAGTGCCCAGTGACCTCTCCTCACTTAGTGTGATGAGGGAGCCGTGCTGCCCGGCATTAGGATCTGGAGTCACTGTCTTTAAATGTTCTCCCATGTTAGCAGGCGTGTGCTACAGCTGCTCCACAGGAGGTGGGAAGGGCAGGGGACTGGAAGAGCAGCTGTGGTGCTAAGAGGAGATGAGGGAAGCTGGCACAGCCTCTACACAATAGGAGCCCAGCATGCTGGATTAAGTCTGGGCACCTGTAGAAACAGGCAGTGGATTTGCCATGGTTTGGTCAGGCCTCTGTTGGGGATGAAAGGGATCCCCAGGACCATCTCTTCTAACCCCGCAGAGGCCATCAGGAATCCCCCACTCGCTCTTGGGCAGAGCAGGCAGCTCATGCAGCTGCCCCCCTGGCTGATGCTGACACAGGCCTGGCTTCTCTCTGTTTTTCTCTGCTCCACCCAGGTGTGCTTCAAGTACTTCTGCCGGAGCTGCTGGCACTGGCGGCACAGCATGGAGGGCCTGCGCCATCACAGCCCCCTGATGCGGAACCAGAAGAACCGAGATTCCAGCTAGAGGAGCTGGCCTTGCCCAGTGGCTTGTGGCGCCTGAGGCTGGCAGGTCAGGCAGTAGCCTGCACCACCCTGCCACTGGCCACCGGGGAGCTGGCTTCCCGAGGACAAGGGAAAATCGTAGTCACCTTTGCACTTGCTGAATCTGTCTTTGTTTCTGCACTAATTAATGCACAATGAGTTTTGTCGGATTTTGTTTTCAGGGGGTGTACCAGGGCAAGGACCCTCAGGCTCACCCTCCAAGCGACTCTGTAGTTTTCCCAGATTTTAGTTCCTCATTTTGCCGATGAAAAAGCAAAAAAGAACTACGTGTCCAGAAGGTATTGACACGATGCCTACATCTAGGTTTATTTATTAAAAGCGCTTTTTTACATTCCTTGCAATACTGATGGTGATGATGTGCAGGTCTCATTGGTTTCATTCTTGCAGTTGCCATACAGTGCCTTTCCATTTATTTAACCCCCACCTGAACGGTATAAACTGAGTGTTCAGCTGGTGTTTTTTACTGTAAACAACAAGGAGACTTTGCTCTTCATTTAAACCAAAATCATATTTCATATTTTACGCTCGAGGGTTTTTACCGGTTCCTTTTTACACTCCTTAAAACAGTTTTTAAGTCGTTTGGAACAAGATATTTTTTTTTTTCTTTCCTGGCAGCTTTTAACATTATAGCAAATTTGTGTCTGGGGACTGCTGGTCACTGTTTCTCACAGTTGCAAATCAAGGCATTTGCAACCAAGAAAAAAAAAATTTTTTGGATTTGAAACTGGACCGGATAAACGGTGTTTGAGTGGCTGCTGTATATAGTTTTAAATGGTTTATTGCACCTTCTTAAGTTGCACTTACTTGGGGGGGGAGGGTTGATAGAAGTTTTTAATCACAAAGTCACAGGACTTTTTTCTTTTGTAACTGAGCTAAAAAGGGCTGCTTTTTGGTGGGGGCAGATGAAGGCTCACAGGAGCCCTTTCTCTCAGAGGGGACAAGTACCCTTCCCTTATTTCTTTCATTTGAGAAATGTATGAAGCAACAGTTGCAGTTGACTGAAATGCTACTGGAATTTGAAAACTTGACTTTTTCTTTAATTTTTTTTTTTTTTTTTTTTTTTTTTAGGCTCACAGGAGCCCTTTCTCTCAGAGGGGACAAGTACCCTTCCCTTATTTCTTTCATTTGAGAAATGTATGAAGCAACAGTTGCAGTTGACTGAAATGCTACTGGAATTTGAAAACTTGACTTTTTTTTTTATTTTTTTTTTTTTTTTTTTTTTTTTTTTAAAAACCGACTTGCCCCTCTTTGGGAAGCTGTGTGCCAAAGAACCAGTGTCATAACCCCCCCTCCTCCCTCCTGCTGAGCTGACGTTGCATTGTTGCATATCCCAGCTACTCTGTGGGTTTTGTGAAGCTGTGTGTGAAGTCTCTACCTCATTGTAGTATATGCAGGCAAGACTGCACTCTCCTACAGATGTGTGGAGTAAGCTGTGGTGTAGTTTTTTTGGCACATAATAAACACGTTGCAGCAGAGTTCTGGTTTTGTCTCTGTGTCTGAGCTGTGGGAAAAAGGGGGCAGTGGGACACCAAGATTCCAGAGTAAAAACCCACATTTCCTTGGATCTTCTATGATGAGATTCCAGCCCAGGTTGATAGTGGGGCCATGTGGGGACTTGCCCCTGTAAGTCCTTCTTGGTCACTTCTGTGGTCAAATGCACCTCGGAGGTGCCTCTCTAGTAAGTGGGTACCTCTAGTCTAGGTATGTAAAAAGCCCTCACAAATAAACTTCTTGGGGCTCCTCTTTTAATAATCCTAGACTCAGTTTGGAGGAACTGGAGGCATAGCTCCCCAGAGGTCAGCACGAGCCACTTGTTCTCAGCTTCTCCTGTAAGCCTCAGAGCTGATTCTTCTTCTTGGGAGGCTTCCTATCTCTTGGAGTCAGCTGTGCTGACCCAGTTCTTTACTGAGTGGGAGTAAATTTTTGCTGTTCTTCAGGACTGTCATCTGGACTTTTTCTCACAGGCGGGATCCCAGGATTTGTGAAAGGGTCTGCTGGTGATTTTTTCAGGTAGGTTGTTCCTGGGCCCAGCTGCTGGAGTTATCTTTGGAAGATTCCATTTTAGTCTCCGGTGGAGGGAGCCCTGCACACTGAAGCATCCGTTCCGTGAGAGGTGCAAGAAGTCACTATCTTAGGGGGTGGGGAGTCCCTTCAGCCAAGAATGAGAGGCCTCATCTTTCCCTTGAGGCCTGACTGGCAGCAGCATAGTTTGAAGTGTGCAGGTAAAGTAAACTGCATCTCTCTCGAAGGAGAGTCTGACTCTCCCTTTTGGTGTCCTGGTCTGTCCTGTCCTATCCTCTTCAGAGAGTCATCTCTTCTCCCCTTTGGTCCCTCTTTTGTCCAGGTGTTACTTTCAGGGCAAGGGCTTCCTGTCCTTCAGCCTTCCATTCTCAGTGAGTTCAGAGACTGACTGGACTGTCCAAGGTGACCAGGAGTTGAGTTGGGGGATGAAGCACAGCCTGGTGCCCCTTAACTCATCCAAACTGGGCAGTGCAGTCTCTCTCTAAGTCAGGCGGGGGCTTGGAACCCACTTAGGCAAAGTTGGAGATAAGGAGCAGGGCACTCCCGAGGCTCATGAGGCCACCAGGGTAGCCTGTGCTGGTGGCCTCAGAAGGACCTGGTTTGCGGATGGGTACAGCAGGAACAGCCTTAAGACGGTGGTGGTTGGAGAGAGTGCCTCAGCTGGGAGCGCTACAGGTGAACTGGGCCCTTCACTTCAACATTTGAGAACTTGCTTTGTGCTGGGTGGGCACTGTTCAAGGCAAAACAGCCATACTGTCATGGAGCTCATCCCTAGCTGAGAAAATTGAGACAAGTCACTGAGAGGTGCTAAGAAATACTAGAGCAACTTTAAAAGGATAGCAATGCTAAAAAAATGATAAAAGGATAGCAGTGTTATTGTATAAATTGGAGAGAAAGCTCCTCTGATAAGGTGACGTTTGAGCAAAGACTCGGAAGAAGTGAGATAATTCTTTCCCAGTTGTACCTGTCTCTCCACCAGGCTAGACACAAGTCTGTGACCCATGGATTGGGTGGGGATCCTGTGCACGGCGCCATCCCCTCCTTCCTCACTTTTCCACGCTCCCGCCTTCCTGATGGCTCGTAAGCCTTCATCCCTCTCCGCATCATGTGTGGGAGAGATGCGCCGCTGCTCTTAGTCTAGGGCACTTAATGGGCGACCTAACCACTGAAGAAGGGTGTAGAGAAACCTGCGTTAAGACCACCCTAGGCGGGGCGGGGCGGGTCAGCCACTCGCTACGCCCACTGGATGGCGATTGGCCATACTTCCGTTCCATTCCGCCCCGCTCCTCTAGGGGTCGCTGTGCTGCGTTTACAGTCGGCTCAGCGCATCTCAGACTAGGCGGAAGCGGCTTTCTGGCCTGCGCTTTATAGGCCTCTCGTGCTTCCTGTTTCCTCTTTTACCAAGGACCCGCCGACATGGTAGGTGTTTTTGTTTCCAAGCTGGTACCCCCCACAATCGTCCTCCATCCGCCGCTTTACGCGGCCCCCAGCCCGCGAGGAGGGGCGCAGTACCCTGTGAGGCCGAAGCCTCCGTGAGCCGCTGGCTTCCGCGTTGACCCCGCGCTCCAGCACTGCCCGGCTGGCCTTCTCCCTCTCTTGGGCTCAGACCCAGCCCACGAACCCCGCTCCGGTCAGGGCGTGACGCCGTGCTGTTCCTCGGAGGGGATTCCTGAGTCGCGAGTGACCCTGTGTTCTCCACTTGCAGGGTCGCGTTCGCACCAAAACCGTGAAGAAGGCGGCCCGGGTCATCATTGAGAAGTATTACACGCGCCTGGGTAACGACTTTCACACCAACAAGCGCGTGTGCGAGGAGATCGCCATCATTCCCAGCAAGAAGCTCCGCAACAAGATCGCAGGGTGAGTTGAGTCGGCGCTCGGCCTCCAGGGCCTGCTGGGAGATGGAGAGTCGTGGCGTGGGAGCTGGGTTAGCACTAGTCTCCCGCTGCTCCGAGAAGAGCGCTGGAGGTGTGCCTTTGCTGACTTTCTTGGTGGGGTTGTCTTATGTTCGCGTTGTATTTGGCGGTTTGACTGGCGGTGGCGCTTGGACGAGGTTAGCCACAGTCGACCTCTGGAAGATTAACGTTAAGTAAGGGCGTACGTGATTTAATGCTAATTTATGTAAAGTGGAATTCGAAGTAAAGAAAATGATGGCTGGGGGGAGGGGTCGTGAAGGTTTGTTGGGAGTACTTGACAGCCTTGAAAGCGAATTTGAATAGAGGATGTGCGACACCAAAGGGACAGGCATGCCTAGGTAAGTGGAGCTGCATGTGGAGGTTTTGTGTGTGTAGGAGATTCAGAGTCAGGGCCCCCAAGGTGAATCCTCTCCCTTCTCACTGCGGGAAGAGAACTAAAATACACATCCAGACGTTCTGGGTACCAGTGGGAGCCAATTTGTGTTCTTGGGCATTTGTTCTTTGTAGCTATGTCACACATCTGATGAAGCGGATTCAGAGAGGCCCAGTGAGAGGTATCTCCATCAAGCTGCAGGAGGAGGAGAGAGAGAGGAGAGATAATTACGTGCCTGAGGTAAACTTTCTGGGTCTTATTCTGGACCTCTTGTTCATCCTGAAAGATAAAGCAGGTTCCTGAGAACCGTTTCAGGTACCTGGTTTTCAAAGGGACCTCAGCTGAGTCTTCATATACCCTTTGACCAGCTGTAGGTACCTATAATTTACCTGCCTGTATGTTAGCTTCTGTTCTGCCCTGTTGGGATCATGTAAGTCCATTCTGTTTTATATATGAGAGCCTTTTAATGATGTTTGTTTGGTGACTTATGTCTTCTGGTTTGATTATTTGCCCTAGCATAGTATTTCTGAAGTATAAACCCAATCTTAAGGTTTTCTAAATACTGAATTCATGGGATGCTACTGTATCCTCTATGCCACCCATCCCCGTCCCCCACCCCCTTTTTTTGTTTCTCATTTAAGAATTTTAGAGAAAAGGCAGGGAAGGTGAGAGATAACTCATTGCTATTTGGGGCCTGCCTTGTTTCTTCTAGGTCTCAGCCCTGGATCAGGAAATCATTGAAGTAGATCCTGACACTAAGGAAATGCTGAAGCTCTTGGTAAGTGTTTGCTGAATTCCTAAAGTAGGGCTTCCCTGGTCACCAACCATCAGTAGCTTTCTACTATGGGTAATACTTCTAGGTAACACTTACTGAGTCTTTAAAATATATCAGGTAATCTCAACGTTTCTATATGGCGTTTCCCTTTTCCTCAGTATGTCCCATGAGGCACATCCTGTTATTTACATTTTATAGATGATGAAATGGTAACTTCAAGGTTAGTAGGTGGCAGGGATGGGAATCCATCCACCCTTCTAACCACTAACCTAGACTGCCTCCAAAGTGGGTTTTGAAGCTAGTTATTGAAGGTTCAGTTTGCTCTCCACACGAGGATAACTCCCAAATCCAGTGGCTGTTCTTCCAGGACTTCCAGAACACCCCTTCTCTCAGTTCCTTCTGTTCGCTTCTCGATTTTGTGGCTGGCTTCTCACATTTACCCCCTTGGTTCCATCCCTAGTTCTCTCTTCAGTCTGCCTGCTTGCTTCTGTATCTGTATGCTAATCACTCAAATGAGCTGTGGTCTCATTTCCAGTTGCTAACTGGGCACTACTTGGGTAGTTCAGCTATCTTCAGTACAATCTGTTAAGTGTCTCTTCTGTGACATATCTTAGTACTTCAGCAGTTTGGTGAAAGCATGAGCTTCAAAGTCCAGGAGACAGTTGGTGATTTAGAGCAACTTTATTTTTCCTTTTTATGATCGTGAAACGTCTAAGACGTTCAGAAAGATAATGAATAGAGTGAATACCCATATTACTACCACCTGGTCTCAGAAAAACATGACCAGTACAGCTAACGCCTGCTACAGATCATTTTGTCCTGAAATACTACTCTGGAATGCAGCTTTTTAGTTTCAACTGTAAAATTGGTTTTTGAGGATAAAATGAGGAATTAAATTCTGGTCATATGGTGGGCACTTGGATTCTTTTTTTTTTTTTAACATCTTTATTGGAGTATAATTGCTTTACAGTAGTGTGTTAGTTTCTGCTTTATAACAAAGTGAATCAGCTATACACATGCTCTTGGGTTCTTTGCACTTAGATTGAGCCACCTTAAAGGCAGGCCCTGACCTTATCCTACCACTATTCTACCCGGGCCCTTCACAAATGTTGATTGCATAAGTGATGCCTCCTACCTGAGGGCTGGTCTTGGAAATGAAGTCTCACTGTATATGCCTTAGAATAGTGATTCTCAAAGGGACAGATTTTGCACCCCACAGGGAACATTTGGTAATACCTGGACACATTTTTGGTTGTCACAGCTGGGGGATACTAGCAGACATTAGTGGATAGAGTCCAAGGATGCTGTTAAATGTCTTAAAGTGCACAGGACAGCTCCTTCATGGCTGACTATGGAGGATCCTTCAGATCGCAGGTAGACCCCCTACAGAGTTTATTGCTCTGGAGTGGGGAGGAGAAGGCTCTCTTGGTTTTCTGCAGGGTCCCACCAATCTGACCCCAAGGTTGTGGAGGCTGACGGAAGCATAGCCTAATGGTGGTGCTGGGGCTCTGGACACAGATCTCACCAGTACAGCCACACTAAGCCCCTTTTTATTGTTCCAGGACTTTGGCAGTCTGTCCAACCTGCAGGTCACTCAGCCTACAGTTGGGATGAATTTCAAAACACCACGTGGAGCCGTTTGAATCTTTCTGCTGTGCTGTAATATTTTCAATAAACCTCGGACAACAACTGTGCCTGTGTCATCTGTGGGGTTGGGTGCCGGTGGAGCTAAGGGCAGGAATTCTTTCTCAAGGGAGAAGTATCCTGAAGAAGAGCGGTCTGCAGTGTGACGCATCTGTAAGTGGCCTATGGGCAGCACCCATACAGATTATGGATGTATTAGGAGGCCTGAGCCTGGACACCTGCATCACTGTTGTGGTTGCCAGCTCTACCCTTCTTGGTCCTCCCAGGCCCTGAGCACGCACTCTGGCTTCAGACAAAAGTCAGGAGATGCCTTTCCCTCCTCACCCTGTAGGCCCTGCTTGTTTGCGCTTCAGCCTCTTCTGAGTACATGCAGTTTGGCTTAATGAACCTGCCGGTCTTGAAAGAGTAACGCTCCTCACGTGTGTGAGGGTTGAGCTTTCTGTGGGTGGGAGATAGGATGGGTGTGGAGGCCAGTACCTGGAGCATAGGAGATTGACTGAGTGTGAATGGTCGTGTGGGGGAGGATCAGTGAAACACAATGGGATGTGTCAGTTCAAGGGAGGCTGAGCTCACTAGGTGGATCCCACTGGGTGGATCCCGGGTGGGTGGATCTGAGCTTGGGGAGCTGCTGAAGCTGTGGGTCCAACTCTGTTGTGGAGAGTGCTGGGTTGGGCTGGTCCCTGCTGAGCAGTGGGAGGACAGCTTGCAGCACAGGCTCCTCTGTTTGACTGTCCTGGGCTGAGCTGGGCCTGTTTGTGTACGTGTGCATGTCAAGATCTCTGCAAGGTAGTGGCAGGACCTAGGTCAGTCTGGCTCTCCATTGATCCTTGCACATCTGGTTCTGTGAGGCAGATATGTGCAACAAACATCCTAAAAATGTGTATTGTAGCAGTACAAAAATTGTAACAATTTTGATACAATTTCAAACTTGAAAAGTTGCAAGAATATATAGCACAAAGAACTTTAAAATACTCTTACCCGACCTCAGCTCACATTTTGCCCCAATTGCTTTATATTCTGTCTCTATACACTTTTTTTCTGATCCATTAGGATCAGGTTAGAGATGGGCCCTTTTGTTCCAAATATTTTATTGTCAGTTTGCTAAGAACAAGCATAACCGCAGATCAATGATCATAATTGGGAAATCTAACATTGATATCATACTGTTACCTAATCCATAGTCCATTGTAAAATCCTGCCAATTTTCCCAATAATGTCTTCCATAGTTTTCTTTCCTGGTTCAGAATCCATCCCAGAATTACTACATCTAGTTCTCATGTCCTTCAGCCTTCTTTCCATGTCTGTCTTTGAAAAGTATTGGCTGATTTTGTAGAATGTCCTCCAGTTTGGGTTTGATGTCGGCTCACAATTAGATTTAATTGAGCTTTTTTCTGTAGGAATACAGATGGTCCCTGACTTAAAATGGTTCGATTTAAGATTTTTTGACTTTAGGATGGTGTGAAAGTGATATATATTCAGTAGAAACGACTTCAAATACGGAATTTTGATCTTTTCCCAGGCTAGTGATAACGTGGTGTAGGGCTCATGATTCTGGGTGGTGGCGGTGAGCCACAGCCCCTAGTCAGCCATGTGATCTCAAAGGTAAACCCAATACACTTAACTATTTTTTTGTACCCATACAAACATTGTTTCACTTTCAGTACAGCATTCAATACGTGAGATACCCAATACTTTATTATAAAATGGGCTTTGTGTTAGATGATTTTGCCTAACTAGGCTAATGTGTTAGGACATTAAAAATAGCCTCAGCTAAGCTATGATGTTCAGTAGGTTGTGTATTAAATGTATTTGTGACTTAGGGTGTTTTCGATCTATGATGGGTTTATTGCAACATAACCGCATCATAAGTCGAGGAAGATGTGTACGACAGAAGAGATACTGTGTACTTGATGCATCATACTGGGAGGCACAGAATACTTGGTGAGTTTTAGTGATGTTTTACTTTGAGCACTTGGATTAAGGGGCATCTGTCAGGTTTCTCCACTGTAAGTTATAAGGAGGTATTTCGAGGCTAAATATCCTGTTCTTCAACTTTTCATTCACTAGTTAATAGCATCTATTAATATTTTAACTCCGTTATTACTTTTATATTTATTAGTATTGTACAGTAAGGAAGAGCTTTCTCTTAAAACTTTTTCTTTCCATTTTTTGGTGTGGAGTTGGGCATTCTCAGCAAATACTCTTGCCTTCTAAATACAGCTCCGTATAAAGAAGCCTTCCCTCTTGGTTTTTGGTGTCAATGATGAGGAAAGGGGTGGGCTTTCTCTATGGGGGGAGAAATTAGAGCGGGGTTAAAATTACCAATGGGTAAGAAAATTAACAAAATGCCAAACCAGCAGCAAGACTGTTTGCTGTGATGTTTGCCACACTTGCCTACTAGGATGCAGTGTCATTGCTATTCCACATCTGCCTGGCTCCTCTACCTCTAGGCCCTGTGCTCTAGATAACTTAAGATGAGGGATGGGAAGGGTCGGGGGAGGAGGAGGGAGCCGACTTGGGCTGCACGAAGAAGCTGTTTATCCTCCATCAGTGTCGAGGAGCTTCTCTAGGCCTTAGTTCTTTCATCTGTAAAATAAGACCTGTGCTCACTAGAACTTCCTGTGGAGCTTGTTAAAAGCAGGTGGCCGGGCCCTGCCCCTGATTTGGGCCGTGATTTGTGCTTCAGGAGGTGGGTGGGGCCTGCGCAGGTGTTCTCACAGGTACTTGCTGGCAGTTCCAATCCCAGCTGGGTTTGGAAGCTGCCGGCCTAGCGACTAGCACTGGCTGGCCCTCGGTGCAGTCTCCCATGTTTGGGGTCAGATAATGCTCTTCGCAAATAGACAAGAGAGTCTTCTGCCTTCTGTGTCACAGACTCTGCTTCTTCAAGATTTGAAAGTGCCCCAGGAAACTTTTGGAGGTAATTATCTTCTTTTTTTCTATATTGCCCTTAGTTGTGTTAAAGTATAGTTTTCAACAAAGTGAAATGGCTCTCATACAGAACACATGTTAAGCATTTTTACAAACTCAGAGAACTGAGATGTTACAGTCAGTTCAAAGGAGAAGTCAAGGACAAATTTGGAGTAAAAGAACGTTGAAAAAATGAATTTATAAATGGACACAAGACTGACTTCTTCCACAGGAGGGAAGTCAGCTGAACCTCTCTACCCAACAGAATTTATTTATTTGCATTTGTCCATAGATAAGAATTATTTGTATTATCAGGTATCTACAACTTACAGAGTTGTAAAATAGCTCCAAGGCAGTGAAAGGTGCAGAGCCACTCTGTAGAATCCAAATCAAAACCCAGGTTGTTGCTCTTAACAGTTGAAGCATAAATTTTCCCCTCTATTTGTAAATTCATATTCTCTGTATTGCCTATGTTGTTAATATTTTTAATTTTATTAGTATATAATTATAGTTTTTCTCTCATAATTAGGAAAACTCCATTTTTATGTGTCATTTTAAATGTTTGTTTTCTTTTCTAAATTAAACTTGTCAGATGTTTATTTTATCCATAGTTTCAAAGAACTAGCACTTGGAGGTGTAACTTTCTTTTTACTTTACTTGAGGTTGCCGCTTTTCCTCATTAGATACTGGAAGAAAACAACCGGATTCAATTGTGAGGAATGTGAGTAAAGCTCATTTTCTCTTTTTCAACTGCAGGGGTCAGCAAACTATGCGCAGCTGCCTGTTTATGGGTAAGCCATGAACTAAGAATGGTTTTTCACATTTCTAAATGCTTTAAAACAATAGCAACAACAAGAGGAGAATACTGTGGCCTGTGGAAACTATACAAAATTCAAATCAGTGTCTACATACAGAGCTTCATTGGGGTGCAGCCACATTCATTTGTTTACAAATTGTAGATGGCTGTTTTCCTGATGCACTGGCTGAATTAAATAGTTGCCACAGAGACAGTACGCAGCAGTGTTATCACTTTGCAGTACAGACTGCAGTTATACGTTTATAACTCAATAGTGTTATGAGGGCCATACCTATCACCATATCGTGACATTTAATTTTTAAAAAATTATTAGTGCATACTTAACGTTAAAGAAAAAAGAGACACCCTGCTCCCTGCCCCCCTCCCAGGAGTCATGTCCCTGCGCCCCGGCCCCCGGGAGACATAATCCCTGCGCACCGGCCCGGCCCCTAGGAACCATGTCCACAAGTCCCGGGGCCCGGCGTGGCAGGGCCCGGCGTGGCAGGGCCCGGCGTGGCAGGGCCCGGCGTGGCAGGCGTTGGGCTCACTCTGGGAGGGGGCGGAAGCGCCGCGAGCCCCTTCCCGCAGGGGCGCCTGTGCCACGGACCGACGGCCAGGGAGCGCGGGGGACAGGAGCGCAGCGGACAGAGAGGTCTGGGCGCCGTCAGTCCATGTTGCCGTTTACGCTGTGGGCGCGCAGTGACCCCTGCCCGCCCGCTCCAACATGCCCTCAGTGCGCCTGCCGCCACGCCCCGGGCGCTAGACTGCTGGTCCGCCATGGGGAATGGGATGAACAAGATCCTGCCTGGCCTGAATATCGGCAACTTCAGAGATGCCAGAGAAGAACAAGGTGACACACATTCTGTCTGTGCACGAGAGTGCTAGGCCAACATTGGAGGGGGTTAAATACCTGTGCGTTCCAGGAGCGGATTCACCATCTCAAAACCTGACGACATTTCAAAGAAAGTATTAAATTCATCCACGAGTGCCGCCTGCGAGGTGAGGGCTGCCTTGTTCACTGCCTGGCCGGCGTCTTCAGGAGCGTGACTCTGGTGGTTGCATACATCATGATGGTCACCGACTTCGGCTGGGAAGATGCCCTGTGCACTGTGCGTGCGGGGAGGTCCTGTGCAAACCCCAACCTGGGCTTCCAGAAGCAGCTCCAGGAGTTTGAGGAGCACCAGGTCCATCAGTTCCGCCAGTGGCTGAAGGAGGAGTATGGAGAGAGCCCTTTGCGGGATGCGGAAGAAGCCAGAGGCATTCTGGCCACCCCAGGGATTCTGAAGTACTGGGCCTCTCTCAGAAGACTGTAATGTACCTGAAATATTGCAAAGCCAGAGTTCAGGTGCTGCCCAGAAGAAAAGCAGCCAGAGTTTAGGTGCTGCCCAGAAGAAAAGCAACCAGAGTTCATTTTTCAGTGTCCAGAAGTAATTTGTGAACTCACCTGTTTTCATTTTAAACAATACATATGCAATTGTGTCATCAAAAAAAGGAAAAAGAGAAAACTGGGCTTTAAATGTTATGTTTTTAAGGTATGGGTAGCCCATTCATTCGGTAGGCAAGGGAAGCTGTTTACCAATGGTGAGTTAATTTCTCCGGAAGAAACGTGTGCAGAGTAAGTAAACTTATTTAAAAGTGTTAGCCTTTGGGTGAGAATGGTTGCTTTGAAAACAAAGCAAATGATTTTGAATGGTTTTCCTTGGTTCTTGATGAGTCAAAAAGTGTTACCAGTACTGCTCAGCTGTTATGCAAGAGTCAATGCCAACTTTGAAGAGTCTAAAGAATTAGCCTCTAGAATAATCTGCATAGAACAACTACAGCTGAGAATAATTTTAAAGATGAGAAATCACTGATTCAGTATAACCTGAAGTGGGAATTGGCTGAGCTAATGTTACAGCTGATTTTGGTAGAAATACATGCAGAGCAGAAAGGGCTTATTTGGACAGACTTCAAAGCTTGCAGAAATGTAAAGTGTTTAAAACCTGTGTTATTCATTATGTTACTCATTAATACGTATTCTGTAGAAAATATCTAAATTTCAGTTATTGAACCAGTACTGTTAGCAGTGAATTTTACTCACTCTCATAGAGTTAGCCATCATCAGTTCCATGAATTTTGGTAGTTGTATTTAACTGTGGTAAAGTTTTTTTTAACATATAATATTTATTTTAACCATTCATAATTGTACAATTAGAGGCAATAAATATGTTTACAGTGTTATGGTAACCATCATCACTATGTCTAAATCTTTTTCCTCATCCCCAACAAAAACCGTGTACTCGGTAAACAATAACTCCCTATTCCCCATATCACATTTTGTTTATCCATTCATATTTTGGTGGACATTTTGGTTGCTTCTGCTTTTCGGTTGTGCAGAATGCTGCTATGAACATGGATGTACAAATATCTGTTTAAATCCCTGCTTTCAGTTATTTTGAGTATATCCAAGAACTGGAATTGCTAGTTCATGTGGTAAATCTATGTTTAATTTTTTGAGGAAATGCCGTACTATTTTCCACAGCAACTGCACTGTTTTACATTCCTACCAGCAGTGTACAAGTTTCTCCACATCCTTGCCAAAACTTGTTACTTTCTGGGGTTTTTCTTGGTTTTGGTTTTGGTTTTTTTGATAATAGCCATCCCCGTTAGTGTGAAGTGGTATCTCATTGTAGTTTTGATTTGCATTTCCATAATGATTAGTGATATTGAGCATCTTTTTAGTTGTTTATTGGCCATATGTATATCTTCTATGAAGAAATGTCTGTTCAAGTTCTTTGTCAGTTTTTAAATTGGGTGTTACTGAGTTGTAGGAGTTCTTTGTATATTCTGGTTATTAATTCTTTATCAGATATGATTTGCAAATATTTTCCCTCATTCTGTGGGTTGTCTTTTCTCTCTGTTGATAATGTCCTTTGATACACAAAAGTTTTAACTTTTGACGGAGTTCATTGTGTTATTTTTCTTTCATTGCTTATGCTAGTGGTGTCATATCTAAGAATCCTTTGCCAAATCCACAGCCGTGAAGAATTACTCTTATGTTTTCTTTCAAGAATTTTATGGTTTTAGCCCTTATATTTAATCCTTTGATACATTTTGTGTTAATTTTTGTATATGGTATGAGGTAGGGCTCCAACTTCATTCTCTTGCATATGGAAGTCCTGTTGTCCCAGCATCATCTGTTAAAGAGACTATTCCTTTCCCATTGACTGGACTTGAGACCCTTGTCAAAAATCAGCCATAAATGTATGGGTTTGTTTCTGAACTCTCACTTCTGTTCCATTGGTCTATAAGTCTGTCCTTCTGTCAGTCCACAGCGTTTTGATTACTATAGCTTTGTAGTGAGCTACGAAGTGTGGGTCCTCCCATTTTGTTAAGTTTTTTTTTTTTTTGTCTACCTGGGCTGTATAAGTTTGCTAGTGCTGCCATACAGAATACGACAGACTTAAACAGAGATTTATTTTCTTACAGTTCTGGAGGCTAGAAGTCCAAGATCAAGATGTAAGCAGGTTTGATTTCTCCCAAGGCCTCTCTTCTTGCCTTGGAGCTGGCTGTCTTCTTGCTATGTCCTCACATGCTCTTCTCTATGCATGCATAGCTCTGGTCTCTCTGTATCCAAATTTCCTCATCTAATAAGGACACCGGTCAGATTAGACTAGGGCCCACCCTAACGGACTCATTGTAACATAATTACCTCTTTAAAGGCCCTGTCTGCAAATATAGTCACATTCTGAGGTACTGGAGGTTAAGGCTTCTGCATATGAATTTTGGGGAATACAGTTCAGCCTATTACATGGACTCCATGCACTGAATTTGAGAATCAGCTTTTCCATTTCTGCAAAAAAAAGGCCCACTGGAATTTTAATAGGAGTTGCTCTGAATTTTGTAGATGGCTTTGGGTAGTATTGACATCTCGACAGTATTAAGTCTTCCAGTCCATGAGCATGGGATGTCTTTCCACTTATTTAGATCTTCTTTAATTTCTTAGAGGAATATTTTGTAATTTTCAGGGAACAAGCCTTTCACTCCTTGCTTAAGTTTATTCCCAGGCATTTTATTCTTTTAGATTGCGCTATTGTGGTATAATAAGAAATATATATTTGGTCTTTCTCCCCAGTTCTTGGCATAAAATCTTCTAAAACCCTTGGAATTTCCTGAGTGTTACTCATAATAAGCCCCTTTCAACCATACCTGAGTTTATGCTAATGAGGTGACTCTTGGTGGGCTGTAGATCGCTTCAGGATGGGGGCTAGTTGCTAGAGGAACCAACCATGTGAATAGAGGATTGGAACTTTTAGCCCCACCCCCTGACCTCTGTGGAGGGGAGGGGGCTGGAAATTGAGTTAATCACCAATAGCCAATGATTTAATCCATCACGTCTACATATTTGAACCTCCATAAAAACTCTTAAGTGATGGGATTTGGAGAGCTTCCAGGTTGGTGAATGTGTGCTGGGAGGGTGGCACATCCCAAACTCTTGGGGACAGAAAATCCTGTGCTGAGGATCCTTCCACACCTCACCCTATGTACCTCTTGGTCTGGCTGTTCATTTGTATCCTTTATAATAAACCAGTAATAGTAAAGTTTTTCTCCAAGTTCTGTGAGCTGTTATAGCAAATTACTGAACCTGAGATGGGGTCATAGGAACCCCCAGTTTGTAGCCAAATCAGACAGAAGTATGGGTAACCTGTGGACTCAAAACTTGTGACTAGCCTCTGAAGTAGGGGGATTGAGATTTTAATCTGTGGGGTCTGTGCTAACTCTGGGTAGTGAGTGTCAGAAGTGAAATAAGTTGTAGGGCACCCAGTTGGTGTCTGCAGAGAACTGGCGAATTGCTTGGTGTGGAAAACCCACACATAGATATTATTTGTAAATTGAATTGATTTCTCAGTTTTCTTTTCTAATTATTCATCACTGGTATATAGAAACAACTGATTTTTGCAATTTTGCTGAATTTGTTGATTGACTCTAGTAACTTTCTTGTACATTCCTTGGGATTTTCCATGTGTAGGATCATGTCACCTACAGATACAGATAGTTTTACTTCTTCATTCCCAATTTGGATGCCTTTTATTTTTTTTCTTGTTTAATTGCTCTGCTAGAATTTCTAGTACAGTGTTAAATAGCAGTGGTGAAAGCAGGCATTCTTGTCTCATTCATGAAATTACAAGTGAAAAGCTTTCAATCTCCCATCGTGAAGCATAATGTTAGCTGTGGTTTTTTTCATAAATGCTTTTTATCATGTTGAGGAATCTTCCCTCTATTCCTAGTTTTCCTGAGAGTTTTTATAATAAAAGAGTGTTGGCTTTTGTAAATGCCTTTTCTGTATCAATTGAGATGACAGTATGTTTTTTTTTTCTTTCCTTCTACTACTGTGATATATTACATTCATTTTTCTCTTATGTTGAACCCTTGCATTTCTATTATAAATTCCGCTTTGTCATGGTATATAATCCTTTTAATGTGCTCAGTTTGGTTTGCTAGTATTTTGTTGAGGATCTTTGCATTGATATTCACAACGGATTGATTTGTAATTTTCTTTTTTGTGATCGTCTTAATATGGCTTTGGTATTAGGGAAATGCTGACCCCATAGAACGAGATGGAAAGTGTTCTCCTAGTTTATTTCTTTGAAGAGTTTGAGAAGGTGTTAATTCTTTAAATTTTTGGTAGAATTTACCAGTGAATCTATGTGGTCCTAGACTTTGTTGGGAAATTTTTGATTACTGATTCAATGTTTTTACTTGTTATAGGTCTAGTGAGATTTTCTGTTTCTTCAGTCAATTTAGGTAATTTGTGTGTTTCTAGGAATTTGTCCGTTTCATCTAGGTTATCCAATTTTAGAACCCAAAGAAGGATTCCAGTTTTTTTTTGTTGTTGTTTGTTTGTTATATTTATTTTTGGCTGTGTTGGGTCTTTGTTTCTGTGCAAGGGCTTTCTCCAGTTGCGGCGAGCGGGGGCCTCTCACTGTTGCGGCCTCTCCCGTTGTGGAGCACAGGCTCCAGACGCGCAGGCTCAGTAGTTGTGGCTCACGGGCTTAGTTGCTCTGCGGCATGTGGGATCTTCCCAGACCAGGGCTCGAACCCGTGTCCCCTGCATTGGCAGGCAGATTGTTAACCACTGCGCCACCAGGGAAGCCCTTCAGTTTTTTCTTCTGTTAAACCTTGGCTATTAGGAGCTAGGGAGTGAGAAAATGTGTATTGTATGTATGGATAGTTGAATATAAAAATATATTTTTATTTATAAAAGTGCAATTTGATTTAGGACTTCAACCTAACAAATTCAGCTAGCAAAGCAAGTTATTTTCCTTCTTAAAAATGAATTTTTTTAATTTTTAAGATTGTTTTTAATTATTTGAACAGGCAGCACATCACATGGTTCACAATTCAAAAGATAAAAATGAGCTTACAGTGAGCAATCTCCACCCAACTCATGTCCTCCAGCCTTCTAGTTCCCCCTTTGCACATGGAGCCCTGTTGTCAGTTTCTTTTGTGTCCTAGATATGTTACATGTATATGTGATGGGTTTTAAAGTGTGTCCACACATTATTAAAGCCCCCTCCCTTCAAGAGGTGTAGGTTTCATCCCTCCTCTTGGTTATGGGCTTAGTGACTCCCTTATAACTAATAGAACATGGCAGAAGTGATAGTGTGTAACATCAAAGACTAAGTCATCAATATATCTTGTGACCTCCTCCTTGCTCTTTCTTGGATCAATTGCTCTGCGGCAAGCCAGCTGCCATGTCGCAAAGACACTGAGGAACTGAGGCCTCCCGGTAACAGCAATGTAAGAAACTCATCTTGGAAGTAGACAGACCCTCCAGTGAAGCTTTCAGATGACTGCAGCCTGGATAACATCTTTTTTTTTTTTTTTTTAAAGTGTTCCCGGGTTTTTATTTTATTTTATTTTTTCGGCCACGCCGTGCAGCTTGTAAGATCTTAGTTTCCCAACCAGGGATCAAACCCGTGCCCCCAGCAGTGGAAGCATGGGGTTCCAACCACTGGACCGCCAGGGAAGTCCCAACATCTTATTTTTAAAAATTGAGATATAATTCACATACCATATAATTTTCCCTTTTGAAGTATAAATATAGTGGTTTTTAGTATATTCACAAAATTGTGCAAATCTCATTGCTGTATAACTTCAGAACATGTTCAGTACCTCCAAAAGAAGCCTCATACCAATTCACTCCCCATTTCCCCACCCCCAGCCCATGGCAACCACTAATCTACTCTTAATTTCTATGGATTTGCCTATAAGTTTCATATAAATGGAATTGTATAATATATGGCCTTTTGTGTCTGGCTTCCTTCACTTAGCATAATGTTTTCAAGGTTCATCCATGTGGTACTTCATTCCTTTGTATGGCTGGATAATATTCCAGTGTATGGATAGTACCACATTTTGTTTATATATTCATCAGTTTATGAACATATGGGTTGTTTTAATTTTTTAGTTATTGTGAATAATGCTGCTATGAAATGTATAAAAATTTTTGTGTCAACATGTGTTTTCATTTCACTTGAGTATATTACCTAGGAGTGCAGTTGTTGGGGTCACATGGTAACTTGATGCTTAACTTTTTGAAAAATTGCAAAACCGTTTTCCGAAGTAGCTGCGCCATTTTACATTCCAACCAGAAACGTATGGGGATTCCAGTTCCTCCACATTCTCTCCAAAACTTGTTATTAACTGCCTTTTCTGATGACGCCATCCTAATATGTGTAAAGTGGTATCTTATTGTAGTTTTGTTTTGCATTTCTCTGGTGGTTAAGGATGTTGAGCATCTGCTCATGTGCTTATCGACCATTTGTATATATTCTTTGAAGAAATGTCTATTCAAATCCTTTGCTCATTTAAAAACTGGATTATTTATCTTTTATTGTTGAGTTGTAAGAATTCTTTATATATTCTGATTTCTCCGACCTTATCAGATACATGATTTGCAAATACTTTCTGTCATTCTATCAATTGTTTTTTCACATTTCTGATAGTGTCCTTTGAAGCACAGAGTTCTAAGTTTTGATGAAATCCAATTTATCTGTTTTTTTCCTTTGGTTGCTTATGCTTTAAGTATCATATCTAAGAAATCATTGCCTAATCCAAGGTCACTATGATTTACACCTATGCTTTCATCTAAAAGTTTTGTAGTTTTAGCTCACATGTTTAGGTTCTTGACCTGTTTTGTGTTAATTTTTGTATGTTGTGTGAGGTAGTGGGTCCAATTTCATTCTTTTGTGTGTAGAAATACAGTTATCCCAGCCCCATTTGTTGAAGACTGTTCTTTTCCCCATTGAAAGGTCTTGGCACCCTTGTAGGAAATCAGTTAATCATAAACGTAAGGGTTTATTTCTGGACTCTGAATTCGATTCCATTAACTTATGCCTATCCTTACACCAGTATTACACAGTCTTGATTACTGTAGCTTTATAGAAAGTTTTAAAATCAGGAACTGTGTGTATTCCAACTTTGTTATTCTTTTTCAAGATTGTTTTGGTTATTCAGGTCTTCAGTATTTCCATATGAATTTTTAGGATCAGCTTGTCAATTACTGCAAAAGAAAAAAAAAAGCAGTTGGGCCTTTAAAAGGGATTGCATTGAATTCATAAATCAATTTGTGGACTTTATTAGTTTCCTAGGGCTGCCATAGTAAAAACCACAAACTGGGTGGCTTAAAACAATAGAAATTTATTGTCTCATAGTTCTGGAGGTTAGAAGTCTGAAATCAAGGTGTCTTCAGCACCATGCTTCCTCTGAAACCTATAGGTGAATCCTTTCTTGTCTCTTCCTGGCATCTTTTTATAAGGACACCAACCATATTGATTTAGGGGCACACCCTATTCCAGTATGACCTCATCTTAACTAATTACATTTACAAATGACCCTATTACAAATAAGGTCACATTCTGAGGCACTAGGGTTAAGATGTGAACGTATCGTTTTGGGGAGGACACAGTTCAACCCTTAACAGGGACTACTGTCTGCCTAACAGTATTAAGTCTTCCAATGCATGAACATGGGATATTTTTCAACTTATTTATTTCAGTGATGTTTTGTAGTTTTCAGTATACAAGCCTTGTACTTCTTTATTCCTAAGTAATTTTATTCTTTTTGATATCAGCTATTATAAATGGAATTTTCTTAATTTCATTTTTAAAAATTGAAGTATAGTTGATTTACAATATTGTGTTAGTTTCGGGCATACAGCAAAGTGATTCGGTTATACATATATATGTGTGTGTATATATATTCTTTTTTCGATTCTTTCCCATTATAGTTTATTACAAGATATTGAATATAGTTCCTTAACTTCATTTTTTGATTCTATAGCAATAGACTTGACTTTTTTTCTTTTTGGCTGCACTAGGTCTTATTTGCAGCATGCAGGATCTTTTAGTTGCAGCATGTGAACTCTTAGTTGCTGCATGTGAGATCTAGTTCCCTGACCAGGGATCGAACCTGGGCCCCCAGCATTGGGAGCACAGAGTCTTAGGCAGTGGACCACCAGGGAAGTCCCTACACTTGATTTTTATATTATTGAAATTGTATCTTGCAACCTTGCTACTGTTGGGGAGAAGGACATTTCCCCTCTACCCCTCTTGAGTTCTTCAGGCTGGTATAATAATTAAATTGACACAAAACAGATTAACAGGAGGGAAAAAAAATTAATTTGTACACGTGGAGGTCTCATAGAAATGGGACCCTCAAAATGACCAAAGCAGGCTGTTTATATATCATTTTTAAACAAAGATACAATTATTTGTGAACATTTAAAAAAGGGTCTTGTGCTTGGGGTTGCAGAGTAATAAAGAAGTAGCAACATTTGTTTATACAGCTTTCTTAGCCTTGAATTCTCTAGCTCTGATGAGAAGGATGCTTTCTATTTTCCTGGTATAGGGAGGATACTTACACATGGGAGATTTTCCCCCCCCTTTCAGGGGGAAATAGGTCAGAGTATTTTTTATATCATTTTTTCCACTAGCTGTTTCTTAAGTAATTTTAATTCAAAATAATCAGTATGCCATGTGACATATCTTGGGGTGGCCTGCTCTGAGCCCCAACCCTAGCTCTAATGGGTTTTTGTGTGTGTGTATTCCTTAGGATTTTCTATATACAAGATTATATTATCTGCAAATAGACATAATTTTTCCTTTCCAATCTGTAGGCCTTTTCTTTCTTTCTTTTTTCTTTTTTTGCCTATTTGTCCTAGTGAGTACCTCCAGTACATTGCCTCAAAACAGTGTTGAATAGAAGTAGTGAGAGCAGATATCTTTGATCTTAGGGAGAGAGTTTCTGGTATTTCACCATTAAGCATAATGTCAGCTGTGGGTTTTTTGTGATGCCCTTTATCAGGTTGAGGAAGTTCCCTTCTATTCCTAGTTTATTAGTGTTTTAATCATAAGAGAGAGTTGAATTTTGTCAAATGCTTTTTCTGTGCTTATTGAGACAATCATGTAGTTATTCTTTATTCTATCAATAAAATGTTTTACAATGATTTTCCTACATTGGACCGATCTTGCATTCCTGAGAGAAATATCACTTTTTTGTATGTTGCTGCATTCAGTTTGCTGGTTTTTTGTACAGGATTTTTACATTTATATTCATAAATGATATTGGTTTATAGTTCTCTTGTGATATCTTTGTCTGGTTTTGTTATCAGGGTAATACCTCACAAAATGAGTTTGGAAGTGTTCCTTCCTCTTCTGTTTCTAGGAAGAATTTGAGAGGGATTGGTGTTAATTCTTTTTTAGGTGTTTGGTAGAATCCAGGGGTGAAGCCATCTGGTCCTGAGTTTTTCTTTGTGGGAAACTTTTTGATCACTCATTCTATCTCTGCTTATTGTAGGTCTATTCAACTTTTCTATTTCTTACTGAGTCAGTTTCATTAATTTATGTCTTTCTAGGAATTTGTACATTTCACCTGGTTATCTAATGTGTTGTTATATAGTTATTCATAGTATTCTCTTATAAAACTTATTTCTGTCAGGTTGGTAGCAATGTGCCCCCCTCATCTTTCATTCATGATTTTAACAGTTTACATCTTTTCTCTTTTTTATTTGTCAGTCCAGCCTGAAGTTTTTCAATTTGTTCTTCTTTCAAAGAATCAACTTCTGGTCTTGTTGATTTTTCTCTATAGTTTTCCTATTTTTATTGCATTTACTTCTGCTATAATCTTTATTATTTCTTTCCTAATGTTTGCTTTGGTTAGTTGGCACTTCTTTTATTGGGTTGGCCAAAAAGTTCATTGGGGTTTTCCCATAATATCCAAATAAACTTTTTGGCCAACCCAAACACTAACGTATTAAGAATCTATTGATTTGAGTTGTCTTCTTTTTTATTGTATGATTTACAGCTGTAAATTTTTCTGTAAGCACTACTTTCACTCCATTCCATATATTTTAGTCTCTTATATTTTCATTTTCATTCATCTCAAAGTATTTTCTAATTTCTCTTGTGACTTACTCATTGATCTATTGCTGACTTAAGATTGTGTTAATTTCCGCATATTTGTGAGTTTCCACATTTTCCTGTTACCGATTTCTAGTTTCATTCCACTTTGGTCAGAGAAAATACTTTGTATGAGTTCAGTTCTTTTAAACTTATGAGACTTACATCATGGCCTATCATATGGCATATCCTGAAGAATAGAGAAGAATGTGTATACTTCTGTTGTTGGATGCAGTGTTCTATAGATGCATTCTAAGTGGTTGCCTTATAGTGTTGTTCAAATCGTCTGTTTCCTTGTTGATCTTCTGTCTACTCATTTTATCCATAATTGAAAGTGGAGTATTGAAGACTCCAACAATTATTGTTAAATTGTCTAATTTTCCCTTCAGTTCTGTCAGTTTTTGCTTCATGTATTTTGGTGTTCTGTTATTAGGTACATATGTTTATAATTGTTATATCTTCTTGAGAGATTGTCCCTTTTATCATGATAAAATGTCCTTCTTTGTCCCTAGTAACAATCTTTGTTTTAAAGTGTATTTTGTCTGATATTAGTATAGCCACTTCAGTTTTCTTTCAGTTATTGTCTGAATGGTATATTGTTTTCTCTCCTTTTAGTTTCAACCTATTTGTGTCTGAATCTAAAGTGTGTCTCTTGTAGATAGCGTAAGGTTTGTTTTTAAAAAATCCCTTATGACAATCTCCACCTTAGTTGTAGTGCTTAATCCATTTATATTGAGTGTACTCAATGTAAAGGTGGAATTAATGCCTTCCTTTTGGCTATTTGTTTCCTGTATGTCTTATGTCTTTTTTATTCCTCTGTTTCTCCATGACTGCCTTCTTTGTGTTAAGTACATATTCTCTAGGGCACCATTTTAATACCTTGTCATTTATTATATGATATCTTTTGAGTTATTTTCTTAGTGGTTGTTCTAGATATCTTAATTTATAATAATCTATTCAATAGTTAAGATTAATTTTATTTCAGTAATATACAAAATTTTCCTCCTATATAGCTCTATTTCTCCCTTCCTTTGTGTTGTGATTATCATCCACATTAAATCTTTATATATTGGATGCCCATCCACATCTCACTGCCATGTCATGTCACTGCCTTCTGGCTTCCACAGTTTATGATGAGAAATCAGCTGCTAATCTTATTGAGGATGTCTTGCACATGGTATGTGCCATTTCTCTTTGGTGGCCTTTAAGATTCTCTCCTTGTCTCCAGCTTTCAATAGTTTGATTACAATATGTCTCGGTATGGCTCTCTGAGTTTATCCTACTTGGAGTTCATTGAGCTTCTTGGGTCTGTAGGCAAATGTTTTTCATCAAATTTGGGGAATTTTCTGCCATTATTCCTTTAAATATTCTTTCTGGTCTTTCTTTTCTCTTTCTAGTATTCTCATTATGCATATGTTGGTACACTTGATGCTGTCCCAGAGGTTTCTGAGACTTTGTTCAGTTTTCTTTATATTTTTTCTCCTTTCTCTTCCTCAAGACTGGTAAGCCCAATTTACCTATCTTCAAGATCACTGATTCCTTCTTCCACCTGCTGAAATCTGCTGTTGAACACCTCTAGTGAATTTCTCATTTCAGTCATTATACTTCTCAACTCCAGAATTTCTATATGGTTCTTTATTTATAATTTCTATCTCTTTATTGATATTCTCTTTGGTAATACATGTTTTTTAATACTTTAGTTTTTCAGATAGTATTTCCTTTAGTTCTTTGAACATATTTTAAATAGCTGATTTAAAGTCTTTGGTCTGGGGAATTCCCTGGAAGTCCAGTGGTTAGGACTCCAGGCTTTCACTGCCAAGGGCCCGGGTTCAATCCCTGGTCGGGGAACTAAGATCCCTGCAAGCCATGTGGTGTGGCCAAAAAATAAATAAATAAATAAATAAATAAAGTCTTTGGTTTTCCTCAGGAACTGTTTCTCTTGATAGCTTCCCCTGCCCCATATGGATCACACTTTTTTTTCTTTGCATGTCTTGTAACATCTTGTTGAAAACTGGACATTTAAATTGATATAATGTGGGAACTCTGGAAATCGGGTTCTTCCCTCATCCTCAAAGGTTTTTGTAGTTGCTGGGGTTGTTTGTTTAATGATTTTTCTGAACTACTTTTGTAAGGTCTGTATTCTTTTTTGTGTGTGGCCACTGAAGTCTCTGCTCTGTTAGATTAGTGGCCAGCTAATGATTGGTCAGAGATTTCCTTTAATATCTGGAACCAATAAATCACCCAGTCATTGCCAAGGGGTTCTGTATGCTTGTTGTGGCGTGCGTTCAACGCTCGGCCAGACCCTTGACAACTCTGCCTTAGACTTCACTTTCTCCTTGTAAGGAGCCTCAACGTCAGCTAGAGGTGACAGCATTATCAATTCTTTTCTGAGCATGCACACAATCCTACATATACCTTAACCTTATAGATTCTGAGGAGTATGTCAGATTTTCACAGCCCTTATGGACATCTCCTTCCCTAGATTTTACTTTTAAGCTTTTTGGGTAGCCTGTTGTTTGCCCCAGTTGTTATCCACTGCCTACAGCAGCCATAAAATCAAACAATTGCATTGAAATGTTTTTACCAACACCTCCAGGGAAAAGATTTTCACATTGGGCAAGCTCCAAGTCTAATCAATAAAGACGGCTTTGCAAGTAGAGTCTTCCAGGGAGCCACCAGACAGGTCATATAATGACAATTCTACGGCAGTGAAGCTTTTAAGTAGCTCCAACCCTGATTGACCTCTTCTGTTGTCTGCCAGGCTGCTATTTTTCACTTGTGACTGTTGATTTTCAAGGCTGTCATGGAGCTGGAGAGAGGGGGATGAAAATAGGATAAGTTAAATTGCCACAAAGCTCACTGTTGTTTTTGAGATTTAGATACTTTTCTTGATTAAAACTCCTCAGATTGCTGCAATCTTTTGGTTAACTTCCAGAGTTCTGAAAAATTTGTTCTGACAATTTTTGTCAGTTTTCTTATTGCCTTTATGGAGGTTATACTTTTTGAAGGTCCTTATTACTCCATTTTCACTGGTATCACCAGCTAACATCTTGACTATAATCCCATGAGAGACACCTATTAAGCCACTCCCAAATTCCTGACCCACAGAAACTGAGATAATGAATGTTTGTTCTTTTAAGTTGCTGAGTGTTTGAGTAATTTATTATGTAGCAATGGATTATTAATACCATTAGCAAAAAATACATATATTTCTCTCCTTTTTAGTACATTAAAAAAATAAATTTATTTATTTATTTTTGGCTGCCTTGGGTCTTTGTTGTTGCACGCGGCCTTTCTCTAGTTGCAGTGAGCAGGGGCTACTCTTTGTTATGGTGCACGGGCTTCTCGTTGCAGTGAGCTGGGGCTACTCTTTGTTACGGTGCGTGGGCTTCTCATTGCAGTGGCGTCTCTTGTTGCGGAGCATGGGCTCTAGGCACGTGGGCTTCAGTAGTTGTGGCACACAGGCTCAGTAGTTGTGGTGCACGGGCTTAGTTGCTCTGCGGCATGTGGGATCTTCCTGGACCAGGGCTCAAACCCAGGTCCCCTGCATTGGCAGGTGGATTCTTAACCACTGTGCCACCAGGGAAGTCCCCATATTTCTTTTTATTTTTTTATTTAAAAAAATATTTATTTTTAAATTAATTATTTATTTTTGCTGCACCAAGTCTTAGTTGCAGCATGCGGGATCTTTAGTTGTGGCATGTGTGCAGGATCTAGTTCCCCCACCAGGGATCAAACCTGGGCCACCTGCATTGGAAGCGTGGAGTCTTACCCACTGGACCACCAGGGAAGTCCCTTAAATACATATTAGAGCACACTATACACAGTGCCCTACACTTTTTTCACTTAGTGAATACTGGTTTCTTTCCCATTCCTTTTTTTTTTTTTAAACATCTTTATTGGAGTATAATTGCTTTACATTGTTGTTAGTTTCTGCTGTATAACAAAGTGAATCAGTTATACATATACATATGTTCCCATATCTCTTCCCTCTTGCATCTCCCTCCCACCCTCCCTATTCCACTCCTCTAGGTGGTCACAAAGCACCAAGCCGATCTCCCTGTGCTATGTGGCTGCTTCCCACTAGCTATCTATTTTACATTTGGTAGTGTATATATGTCCATGCCACTCTCTTACTTCGTCCCAGCCTACCCTTACCCCTCCCTGTGTCCTCAAGTCCATTCTCTACGTCTGCATCTTTATTCCTGTCCTGCCCCTAGGTTCTTCAGAACCTGTTTTTTTTTTTAGATTCCATAAATATGTGTTAACATACGGTATTTGTTAGCATACGGTATTTGTTTTTCTCTTTCTGACTTACTTCCCTCTGTATGACAGACTCTAGGTCCATCCACCTCACTACAAATAACTCAATTTCGTTTTTTATGACTGAGTAATATTCCATTGTATATATGTGCCACATCTTCTTTATCCATTCATCTGTCGATGGACACTTGGGTTGCTTCCATGTCCTGGCTATTGTAAATAGTGCTGCAGTGAACACTGTGGTACATGACTCTTTTTGAATTATGGTTTTCTCAGGGTATATGCCCAGTAGTGGGATTGCTGGGTCGTATGGTAGTTCTATTTTTAGTTTTTTAAGGAAGCTCCATACTGTTCTCCATAGTGGCTATATCATTCTACATTCCCACGAACAGTGCAAAAGGATTCCCTTTTCTCCACACCCTCTCTAGCATTTATTGTTTGTAGATTTTTTGATGATGGCCATTCTGACGGGTGTGAGGTGATACCTCATTGTAGTTTTGATTTGCATTTCTATAATGATTAGTGATGTTGAGCATCCTCACGTGTTTGTTGGCAATCTGTATATCTTCTTTGGAGAAATGTCTATTTAGGTCTTCGGCCCAGTTTTTGATTGGGTTGTTTGTTTTTTTGATATTGAGCTGCATGAGCTGCTTTGTATATTTTGGAGATTATCCCATTCCTTTTTTATGGCTCTTTGAGATTCCACTGTGCATGCATTTGACTAATGATTTATGATGGATATCTGTCTCCACTCACTTAATGATGTATTTTAAGATTATATCCAGTCTTCTGCTCTTTCAGATAATGCTGGGATGAATAGTCTTATTTATGCAAGATTTCTCTTGTGTGTTGAAAATTCCCCTTTCTAATTTTGTATTTGCCCTCTAAAAATTGGGCTTTTACATTTTGTTTCCATAGAAATGAAAACCCTGAATGAATCTAGTGGAAACAGGATTCATGAACAGGATTCATTCATTCATAAGGACAGGCAATTATCTCACTGAACAGGTAGTCTAGAGTTTTGAGGGTTCCGGGAGTGGTTGATAAACACTGACCCAGGTTTCTTCCATCCTTCAGCACTGTCACTGTTGGAGGTGGCTTCCTCCTTGGACTGCAGTATGGCTGCAGCAGTCCCAAGTGTCACATCCAGACCCAACCCACCTAGAGAGAGAGGAGATGGTCTTTTCCTGTAGCTCTCTGGTGAGAGTGAGAACTTGATTCAGAATCAGCCTTATAGACTTCTCTGTGGTGTATTGGGCAGAATAGGGTCACCTGTCCATTGCTGGAGCAGTCAGCGGTAGATAGAGGGTAATCATCTGGTGGGAGAGGTAACCCCAGTGTCGGTGAAGCAGAGATGGTGGACTTCCTGCAGGCAGTGAGTGTCAACATTAAACCTGAACTTGGAGCTTTGTTCTAAGGTCTTTTTAAAAAGTGTGTGTGTGTGTGTGTGTGTGTGTGTGTGTGTGTGTGTGTGTGTGTGTGAGAATTATTTATTTATTGATTTTTGGGCTGTGCCAGGTCTTAGTTGTAGCATGCAGGATCTTCGTTGGCATTCAGGCTTCTTAGTTGCAGCATGTGAACTCTTAGTTGAGGCATGCATGCAGGATCTAGTTCCCCGACCAGAGATTGAACCTGGGCCCCTTGCAGTGGGAGCAGGGAGTCTTACCCACTGAACCACCAGGGAAGTCCCCTGTTCTAAGGTCTTGATGTCATAGTACAAGTACAGCATTTAGTCAAAAGTACCAGAACTACCTTACAGAGTATCCCACAGGAGAAATTTTCTCAGATCTCTAAGAAAAGACTTCCAGAGTTTCCTGCTTATGTGTTATCAATTTTGAACTGACCTTGTTCTGTTGTTACTTTGGCTGCTAGGAAACTCCAAGCTAAATTTGCTGCTACTTGTAGCAATTATGAAACATTGTAGCATGTTTTATCCTCCCTTTAGCTTGTTTTAATCTTTATTTTTAATCTTGTGTGAAATTCTGGAAACTATACATTTTTGGAATGGAGCATACTAAAAAATATTATTTTTAATTTTCAATTTTTAAAAGTTAATCTTAAGGGAAGCTTGAGTCTTTTTATAAAATCATTTTGAACGTAAATCACTTTTTTCCTTCTGAAATCATTTTCTTTTTGAGAGTTCCACCCCGCCTGCAGGCCATGGCCTTAAACCAGGTTTGTGGCCAAATTGCTAGGTACTTTGGGATAATTTGAGCTGAACAATAGAGTGAGAAACCAGTGCCTCATGTGAGGCCAGTCTCTCTGTTTGGAAGGAAACTTATTTTTAATATCTGAAAATCCTCAGATAAGTTCTTAAACCATTATTTCTATTTTTATAGAAACACTGCCCAGTCCACCCTCCACGTGTAATTTGCAGTCGGGCCTCCTTTCTGTCTTAGTGACCAAAACCGCCCAGCTAAGCTGCCTTGATCCTCCCCATGCCGCCTCTTGCATTGTTCTCCATCTGCAGTGTTGTTTTTGGCCCCTAAGTTAACGCTATTGCTTCCTGATGGCCGAGTGTGTTTCCTCCTTTTCTAGATTAAATAGGATCTATTCCATGGGACAAGAATGGGGCCTTTCAGCTCTGGGGTTTGAGGCACTGGTGAAGTGGGGGTGAGAGGAAGTGGGAAGGGTGGCTTGTGAAAACACCTTGTTGCAGGGTGTTTTTCATTTTGCACAGAGAGCATCTGTTAAACCACGCTTTTCAAAATCAGTGTGCTCGGGCCCGAGGGAGGCTGAAATGCAGGTTCTGTGCAGCGGGTCTGTGGGCCCAGAGGGCTGCGTGTCCAGCCAGTGCCCACACTGCCGGTGCACTGCCCCCACTGTGAGAGGTGAGGGTCTGAGGGCTTTGTTTTCTTGCGCATAGGCCTTTGGGAAGGAGTGAAGACGTTCTTGTTTCTCTCGTGATTCGAGACCGTGTCAGTGGAGTGCAAGGGCGTGTAACTGTACACACGTGATGGTTCTTAACTTTCCGAAATTTCCTCTTTTTATAGCAGGATGAGACAAATTGTTCAAAGTTTATTCAGCTTCTTCCTGAGCTTGCTGTGAACTGATGGTTTTAATAATTGCTTTCCCCATTGTTTCTGATCCCAGTCCTTGGGGAAAAGGTTTCCTTGTGACTCAGAAGCCAGTTCTTCCACATCAAATTATTTCTTTGAAGAACATGGGGGAGCAAAACTACTTCTTACTTTTCTTTGGCCTTTTCTCTCCTTTGTGGAAAGGTTCAGCTCAAACACGGTGGGCACACAAACCTTTTCCTCCCAGGTTGGTAACTTTTGCTTCACTGCTTGGCCCCTCTCTGCCCCCAAGGACATGCTAGCAGCGCCCACTCGCCACTGTCCTTTCCAGCTGGGAGGCCAGAGTCCTCTGTGAGGTTGCTCAGACAGGAGGTGAAAAATCTGGAACACTGTCATTGCTCTGCTCCTCTCCAGCCTTGGGAGGCCCTGGGGGTTCAGGCCTCATCTGTGGCTGCCCTGTGGACCCTGACAGCAGGGTTTACAGCTGTGCCCTTCAGCTGTCCCCTCCCCACCTTGCCCTTGACTACTTCAAGGCTTGTGTCATGTCCACAGAGCTAAACACGACACAGGCTTCACTAGAGTCCAGGCCTCACTTCCAGCTGGCTCCCTCCTTGGGTGTCCACAGGCCATCAGAGCGGTTACGTCCAGGTCTGGACTGGCCGTCTCCCCTCTTGAGTCCTAGCTATGTGACTCACACCACATTCTCCATCATTCAGATTTCAAACCTTAGGGCCTTCTAACTGTAGAAATAATCACATGTATTAAGTTTTCCGGGGAAACCCGGAAAAGCACAAGGCAGGCAATGAAGCCCCGGTAACCCCAGTCTCCAGAGGTAACAACCCTTGCAAACATGCCAGTGCATTTCCTTCTAGTCTTTTTTTTTCTAATCACATGTATCTTCCCCTCTTCCTCCAAAATGGGTCATTCCATATTCTTCAACGAGTTTTCACTTAATAACACTGCCTTGAGTTTGCCCCATTTCACTGAATAATTTTCTAAATCATTATTTTTTACTGGCTGCAAAGAACTCGTTTGGAATCATACCAAACTTTTCTTCTCCCCTTGGTTGTTTCCAAACTTATAAACAGCTGTAATGCACACCCGTGAGATTTCTGCATGGTGCCCATGGTCGCTTGAGTTAGTGCCGTGTGCCAACTTCACCATCTCTCTCTGCCCACTGCTGGCCCTGGCCCAGGGGCAGACTGTCTTTTCTCTTAAACTCGGGTGAAATTAGCAGGGTTTCGTTGTTTTGTTTTGAAGTAAACTCTGGATTTTTCTTTTTAACGTCTTTATTGGAGTATAATTGCTTTACAGTGTTGTGTTAGTTTCTCCTGTATTAACGAAGTGAATTAAACTCTGGATTTTATATCATGCCTTTTCCACTGTGAGATGATAAAGATAGTTTCTTCGTGTTTTTTTCGAATACTTCTATGTTTAATTTTCACTTCTAAAGCATTGGTGCATTAAGAATTAATTTCTCAGATAGCCATGTAGTCATCCCAACACCATTTATTGAATAAATCCATCTTTCCTCCAGTGATGTGAAGCAGCACCTTTAATATTCTACTAAACTCCTGGGTGTGTTTGGTTATATTTCTGGCTCTATTCAGTTCCATTTACTCATTTGCAGGCAGTGTCTCAGTGGTTTAATCATGGCAGCTTTATGATATGTTTGCACGTCTTGGGCTAGTCCTCTCTCTTTACTCTTCATTTTCAGAATTTTCCTTTCCTTCATACAATAGATGAACATTAGAATGACAGCTAGATTAAAAAGATTGTTTTAAAATTGGGAATCATTCTGAATTCATAGAATAATTTAGGAAGAAATTGACGTTTTTACAAAATTAACTCATCATGAAAATAGGGTTTGTGCCTTTTCATTTATTCAAACCTTTTGTATTCCTCAGGAGCACTGTTCAGAATTCACATATGGACATAGAATGAAGAGTCTTCCCCTAGGCTATGACTGCTAGTCACCAAAGGCAAATCCATGTCACTTGTTTCTTGTGTGCACATCCAGAGATTTTAAGTTTATTTAGCATTTAAACAAATGCTAGCATATATGTATATCCCGTGTTATGCTCTTTTTCCACGTATTAATATATGTTGGCAATCTCTTAATATCAGCACACTAAGAACCTTCTCATTCTTTTTTTTAAATTATTTATTTGTTTGTTTATTTTTGGCTGTGTGGGGTCTTAGTTGCGGCACGCAGGATCTTCGTTGAGGCATGCAGGATGTTTTGTTGTGGCACAACTGCTTCTCTCTAGTTGTGCTTGTGGGTTTTCTATAATTGTGGCACACAGGCTTCAGGGCATGTGGGCTCTGTAGTTTGTGGCATGCAGGCTCTCTAGTTGAAGCGTGCGAGCTCAGTAGCTCTGTCGTGCTTGGTCGCCCCACAGCACATGGGATCTTAGTTCCCTGACCAGGGATCGAACCCGCCTCCCCTGCATTGGAAGGCAGATTCTTAACCACTGGACCACCAGCGAAGTCCCCTTCTCATTCTTTTTCATACCTAAAAAAGCACAGGATTCTATTGTAGGGAGATACCATCATTTATTTATGTAATTACTCTTCTTAAATGATAGACATTTAAGCTGTTTCCATTCTTTTACTATTACAAGCACGGCTGTCATAGATAATTCTGTATACGTATCATTTCCCATGTGTGAGTATATCTTTGGAAGATATTTCTGGAAGTAGAGTTGCTAGGCCACAACGCACATATATTTGTGATTTGGCTGGATTTGGCAATGTTGCCCTCCGTGGAGGTTGTACTAATTTACACTCACCTGCCATGTATGAGCGTGCCTGTATCCACACATCTTTCTCAACACACTGTTATCAAGCTCTTTGTTCCTTACTAATCTTGAAAGTGAGAAATATCTCAAATTGGTTCTAATTTGCATTTCAATTACTATTAAATTTAGCAGAAACGTTAAGAATCTTTTATACTTTTTTTCTATGAACTTTCTGTTCATATCATTTTCCTATTTCTTCCTACTATTTATTTATGTTAAAAGTTTCCAAAAATCAGTATTATAGAAGTAAGCTTTTTGTAAAATGAATTACAAATATTTCCCTCTTTTTTTTTTTTAAACAGAGAACAGGAGTATTTATTTATTTTTAAAATTTTATTTATTTATTTATTTTGGGCTGTGTTGGGTCTTTGTTTTTGTGCGAGAGATTTCTCTAGTTGTGGCAAGTGGGGGGCCACTCACTATCGCGGCCTCTTTTGTTGCAGAGCACAGGCTGCGGACGTGCAGGCTCAGTAATTGTGGCTCACGGGGCCCGCTGCTCCCCCGCATGTGGGATCCTCCCAGACCAGGGCTCGAACCCATGTCCCCTGCATTAGCAGGCAGATTCTCAACCACTGTGCCACCAGGGAAGCCCCTCCCTGTTTCTTTTTTTTTTTTTTTAAGTTGGAAGATATTTAAATTTATTTTTACTTTCCCACATCACTAATCATGGGTATGAGTGGCTTGTATCTCCATCCGGAAAACATAGCACTATCAAGTTACTATTATATCCAGTGGAGAACTCAGTCTTTGGTCACATCCCTGTTTCTTTTATTGTGGTTGGTATCTAGAATATGTTTATTTTATAACTGAGTTCATTATTGTTTTTTCATATGGTTTCCCTGTTTTGTATACTACTTAGACTTTGTCAAAGATAAAATATTCTCCTAGCCATCTTATCACCAGGCATGATCTCCACATTAAAAAAAAAAAAAAACTGAAATAGTTCAACAGGAAAAGTATAGTGATATATTTTTTAAAAACTGATATACCCATCGCCAGGATTACTGTTAATATTTTGCTGTGTCTGCTTTAGATTTTTTGCCTTTGAAACCAAAAGGTACAGATAGTTCCCTTTGAACGTCTCCCCAATACCAGTGCCTCCCCTGCCCCTGAGGTAACTGCCTTCGTGAAGTTGGAGTGTGTGTCCTCCTGGTCATGGTCAAGGGCCTTTATTTTGAGACCGGAGAACCCCCTCTGGCTAGTTGAAGTGGAAGGGATTTATCAGTGGAAGGGCTAAAGAAACAGACTCTTGACTGAGTTTCCTGGAAAGTCTCCCTAAACCACACTTGAGGGCTGGGACGCCCAGGCAGCTGCTGCAGCCCCAGAGGCTCACCGCTTCTGCTGCAGTCAGAGCTGCTGGTGGAGAGAAAGTTCAAAACCCGATGCCTCTACGTGTGCTCTCCGTTGTTGACGCATTTCCAAATCAGAGCCTTGCATCTGACAGGGGAACCTAAATTAGATACAGAAACCTGGTGCAAGGGAGTGTGGAGGGAAATCTCTTGGTTTTCTAGTTTGTGTGTACACCAGGAGCTTAGTGTCGCACAAGCCAATTCACAGTATTTGTAAACTCCCTGAACATTTTAATGCTCCTACTATTAATTTTTCCATGAACAATAGTGTATTGTTTTGGGTATTCAAAAAATGGACGCAAATGCTGTCATAATGCAACTTAGCCTTTTCATTCGATATTATTATTAAGCCTTTCCCAGTTGACATCTGTAGCTCTGCTTCATTCTTTTTAACTGCTGTGTATCGTATGTGTATTAGTTGTTACCCTGTAACAAATTACCGTAAAGTTTACTGGCATAAAACAGCTGTTCACCCTCTCACGGTTTCTGTGGGTAGGAACCCAGGTGTGGCGGAGTTGGGTCCTCTGGCTCAGGGTCTCTCATAAGGTTGTGATCAATGTGTCTGCTGGAGCTGTGGCCTCATCTGAAGACCTCGCTGTGGCAGAATCTGCTTCTAACACACTCCTGTGGTTGCTGGCATATGACTCAGTTCCATGGTGGCTGTGGGCTGGAGGCTGCCCTTGCTTCCTTGCCATGTATTAGGCCTCTCCATGGGGCAGCTCGCAGCACAGCAGCTTGCTTCATCAGAGCAAGCAGCTAAGAACAGGAGTGTGTGCACAAGATGGATATCACCATCTGTAATGGGCTGGATAGTGTCCCCCAAAATTCAGATACCCTGGAACCTCAGAATGTGACCCAGTTCTTGCTGTTATTTTCCCCCACTCAGTATATACCTGCTTAGTTTTGTCTGGATGTTTACCAATGTCTGTTTACCACTGCTTTCTATACCCTACTTCTTCTTTCTGAACTCATGTTAAAGAAGTATATCTTCCAGCAGTTTTTTCCACAGTGTATCACTCCTTTGTCTTTTGGTTGTTGCACATGGGAAGAAGTCTGATGGCAGTCTAACAGCAGTTCCTTTGTAAGCCATCTGTCTTCTCTCACAGCTTTTACTCTTGGAGCTCAATGCTCTGCAGTTTCACTGTGTTGTTTATTCCTCGTACTTGGGATTTGATGTGCCCTGTAAATACACGGACTTGCATCTGTCAAGTCCTGAGGGACTCTCAGGCTTTCTCTGGATAGTGCTTCTCCCCATTTCTTCTCCCCTCTGGATCACCTAGTTTCGACACATTTTGAAGCATTTCATTCTACCCGCCTTATTTTAACTTTGCTTTCACATTTTCCATTTTTAATCTCTGTGCTGCATGCTGAGTCATTTCCTTAAGTCTTCCAATTTACTAATTCTCTCTTTAGTTATGTCTGGTTTTCTGTTAAACCTGTACAGAAGTTTTCCTTTTTAAAAAAAAAAAACAAAACCACATTTATTTATTTGGCTGTGCTGGTCTTAGGTGCGGCATGAGGGATCTTTTAGTTGTGGCATGTGGCTCTTAGTTGCGATATGCATGGGGGATCTAGCTCCCTGATCAGGGATGGAACCTGGGCTCCCTGCATTGGGAGAGTGGAGTCTTAGCCACTGGACTACCAGGGAAGTCCCTCCATTTGTTTTGATGACTGTATCCTTCATACCTAGAATGTCTCTTTGGTTCTTTTTCAAATCTTTTTTTTTTTTTCAAAACTACTTAGGTTTACCTTATGGTTTCTATTGTTTCTTGTACCTCTTCAAACATGTTAAGATACTTATCTTAAAGTCTCCTTCTGATTTTTATGTCTCTGCCTCACGATGGTTGAGTTCCTTGTGGGATCATTTCCTTTTCTTTCCTGGCACCTAGAGGAGCGGAGAGGGCTTTCTTCCCACATCAGTCCACAGTTATCAACTTAGGTCACGTCTCCACACAGGAAAAAGGGGCCTTTGTTTCTTTAGACAAAGAGACCCCTGAGGGGCTGGCCTTGTCAGACCTCCAGAGTGCCCGGACATCTCTGAATGGGCATCAGGCACCCAGGACCCATCCCTGAGAGCCCCTCCAGGGTGCATGATCTCTCTGAATGGGTACCAACTGGTGAATTAATTAAGGTGTTTCTGAGAATTTGTCAACATATTCACCTGGCCCTTTGTGACCCTGAAAAAGTCATTTAACCATTCATCTTTTCTGTAAAATAAAGGTATCTTCTTTATTTACAGGGAGAAAAAGAAAGTATTTTAAGTAGTATGAAACTTCAAAGAAAAGGTGGCACATGTTGTCTTAAAAACAAATAGTTTAATTTCATTTTTATCTGGAACAAAACAAGTTTAAAAGGAAACAGCAAGCGCTTTGACATGTCATCATGTGTCATTTTTTATGGTACTACTTTTGTTCAAAATGTGAAGATACAGAACCTTTATAAATTTCAGGAAGCAAAATGCAGATGAAAACAGATTGGTTATAAAATGTCAATTCACTAAATACTGCATTTTCTCTGTTTTTATGGAGAATATTTCATAGAAACACTGTATAAAATAAGGCAGACTTTTGGTAATTGTTATAAAATTTTAGGAAAAAAGTGTGAAGTCCTAGTTTCTTTCACTTTGGGGAGTCACGTGCAGAGCCCGTCAGACAACTAGAGCAGTTTCTGAGCTCTGGTTGCTGTACAGGAGCCCTTCTCGTTGAGTGCTTCTAGAATCAGACCCACCCACAAAACAGCTTTTCCCAATTAGCATCAATCAGGAAAGTTTAACATACACAAATATTTCTACAGTGCAGTAAAAATGTGTCATTTTATATTTTAAATTTGCATTATGAAAATAAGTCTGTACACAAAGTTAATACATATTTAATGAATATGAATCATGTAAATTTGGTTATGGCATTTAAAGTCGGCCTTGGCTTTGAAGTATTTTTAAATTCATAGAAAATATTGAACTTATAATAAAATAAATAAAACATTTTAATTGATATTAATAATTAACTTCAAAATTTCTTTGCATTTTCTGTTCAATTTTAAGAGAAGTCATTGCACCTTCTATGATGTGAAAAAAGATCCGATTGCCATTAGCTGTTCTTAAGTGCTGAACATAACTGAGAGAAACTGCAACAAGACACTCTGTCAGTGGCAGGAAATCCATCACCGTCCTTTGCGGGGGCAGTCCCGAGCTCGTGTTTTAACGGACGCAAATGCAAACCATGGTTCTCACGTGACTTTCTGAAGCGCCCCCACAGCAGGCCCAGGTACCTTGAGTGGACTAAGTCTCACTTTATGGCAATGGCATCAGATGGTGGCTACAGAAGGTTGCCGACGTCCCTGTGTGCTCTTACAGGCTCTGCAGACCGGGTGACGAAAGAACCAAGGAACTCTGACTGCCCTCAGGAATCCCAAGTGACTGGAGGGACACAGCGTCAGGGCACCAGGCAGTGCTGCCCGCTATTCAGGAGGTGGGCGGAGGCTCCGCAGCTTCATTTCGTCCAGTCCCTTCCAGTATTTAAAATTGTTGTCAAGATGCTGCATTAACTCAGGCAGGTCTACAAAGGCTGGAGAAAAAAGATGGCACTGTGATACCCTTTCACAGCCTCAGTAAATTTAGACTTTGAGTCTTTCTAAGGAGAGAGCATTTCACGGAATAGGGGCAGATAGGAGTAGACAACTGCACAGTGCTCAGCAGACACAGCAAACCCAGCGGCCGGAATGAACTAAAGCCAAGTCCTGTGCTCAGTGCCAGCAGCTCCTCTGTAACCACGTGGTGAGCTGACAACTGGTAGATGAAGCAGAAGGGGGACTCATCTGCATACTCACCATTTGATCAGCACCTTTGGGGCCCAGGGTGCCAGGAGCCAGGCCCTAGGCCCTGACTGGCTCTCCTGGGTGTGTCTCCCTGCTCCTCCCCACCCACCCTTTATACCACCATCTTCCACCTGCAGCACATCCCCTAGGGCATGAGTGGGGAGCAAGTCATTTTACATACGAAGAAAATGGGGCCAGGAGAGGCCATGAATCTGGACTCAAGGAGCTGCGGAGCCTGCAGTCTGGCCCCAAAGCTGCAGCTCTTTCCACCGTCTGAGTCGTCCTTCCCCCACCGCCCAGCACCCTGAGATGGGGGTTCGTCTCTTGCCCATGGATCTGGACAGGGAGTATTAAATGGGGCCCCTTCCCTGAGAGTCCTTTACGTGACAGGCTCCTGCATGCACTTGGAATTAAAGAGGAGGGACATGTACCCGTCAGAGACCAGCCTGCTCTCGGGTCAGCTACCACGTGAGGCGGGAGAAGCTGGGGGAGCAGATGGCAAAAGGGCTCCCACAGAACGATGTGGGGTTTGGAGTCAACATAAGTGTTTCTGAATCCTGGGCTCTCCACCACCGGCTGTGCAGCCCCAAGTTCAATCCTCTCATCTATGAAACCGGCACAGCAACATCTAGCCCCTGGGGCCAGGGGCAGCTGAGGAGGAAGAGCACAGAGAGCACCCCGCCCTCACGGCCCTCGGTGTCAGCTCACTGCTTCTCCTCAGCCCTTCTTCAAAGTCTGAGCCCCCAACCATATATCTACAGTCAAAAACTACACTATGCACTACTTATATGCAGTTCCCCGTTACTGAGGGAAATACGCTCAAAGCGTTCTTACCGTCCCAAGCAGCGAACATGTCTGTGATGAAGTAGTCGATGAAAGAGATTTGGGATTTGGGGATGCTGCAGGTACTTCTGTCAAAAACTGGCATCACCACAGGCAAGTCCTGCCGCTTCTCTTCATCAGTCTGCAAAGCAGGAAATGCCAGAATTACGAGACTCCAGTATCTGGCTCCACTCCCCGTCAGGAGCACCCCCTCTGCCAAAAGCCTCTTCCTGGCAGCCCAGAGTGCTCGTGGGGAGAAGCCGATCACAGCACCAGCCAACAACCCGGATCTGCCACTACATACCACGTTGTCCCCGGTGGGGGCTGCTCTATGCCAGGGGCACCAAGGACACCCCAACCCAACCCACATTTTCAACACCTGGAAACCTCTTGCTGAAGCTCCTGAGGTACGATTGCAAATGGTACCTGCAGTGCATGAGCACACTAGTCAGCTCAGCCATCCTCCCACCCGGCAGGCGTTTCAAGGGCCTGATCCAGGGTGGCAATGGTGAGTGAGAAACAGCCCCCTTCACAGAGAAGGGACAAGTGGCTGCTTCTCATCTTGGGCCAAATTACTTTATTTGAAAAAGTTATGAACACACGAGGTAAAAAAGAGCTCTGGGTTGAGTTTTTTATGTACTTTGATAGACGCTTCCAGAACATCTTCAGGATTGCAGAAAGACTTGTAAAAAACTGAAAATATAATTAAGATCCTGGGGGAAAGGCAAGTATATCTTGAAAGATATAACGGAGTTTCTTGTTCTTTTTATTCATAAGGTTGCTTTCATCAAAGGGTCCTGGAGAAAAGGATGAGGGGATGCCTGGAGGATGACGATGAAGCAGGGGGTCTTCCTGGAACAAGGTGGGAACTCAGAGGGTTTGTGGGTGCGATTAGAATCACCGAGAGGTCCCTGCTGGAGCAGGCAACCAGGGCTGAGAGTTAAGCAGACGGTCACGTGAGGGGCAGGATGAGGGGGACTGAGTGTAGCACAAGTAAGGCCGGGGTGGGCCTGGCTAGAAGGGCTGGAGCCATCCTCTGGCTCTGGAAGGCACAGCTGTCCTCAGGGGCACCTGGATCATTGTTCCTGATGGTCCGGGCAGGCTGCCCTGTTGGGCCAGGCATAGTGAGAAGGTGAGAGAGGGGTGACGATCCTGGGACAAGATAAATTGTTGACCAGTCGTGGCCTCTGGAGAGCCGGTCAGTGAGAGCAAGGGCTGAGGACAGGAGGTATGTGGTGTGCTCGGCCATCTGCCAGAAGCCTGACTCTGGTGGCTGAACTCTGTGGGCCATCTGGGGCTGTGGGAGAGTGGAGGACATTTCTTGAGCGGCCAACACTGGGACAAGAATTCAGGTGTTCAGCGGGACCAAAAGAAAACCTACTCTTGGGGCTGGGAGCCTGTCCCTCCAACTCTTACCCCTGGAACTGTTCGCACAGGGCAAACTGGGCCAGTCCCCCTTGTTGATCTTGACAACTGGCCAGGAGCTGCCTCCCCTGTTCCGTTCCACTTCTATTCTGCTGTCTTGGCCGAGGCCTGGCAATCACCAGCAGGGCCGCAGGGACTGTTTAGAAGTCACCTTGCCCTGCACAAAGGTGGATCCGAGGCCTGAGCCACTGGAAGAACTAGGCCCCACAGCTAACGGCAGGTGACTTTCCCTGGAAGTGACAATGACTCACCACAGCCCTCAACATGGAATCTCCACTTGGGGGCAGCAGGTAACCTTTGGGGGTTTTCCTAGGAGGGACTGTACCTAGCACTGTGCTGCAGAGATGTACTTACGCTAGATGGGTGTTGAGAGTGCTGGGGCCAGGGCTAAGAAAGAGGCCTGTTCTCCCTGTGTTCAGGTGGATGGTGCTACACTATGGGTCAGGGCAGAAGCTAGCAGTAAGAGCCCCTGCCGCTGCAGGCCAGGGAGCCAAGTTGCACATGCTTGACTAGGATTGTACAGGCCAGGGAGCCCTGAGAGGCAGGGCAGAGACTATCTACACCAGTTGTCCAGCCAGGAGCACACTCCAGGAGGTGTGGAAGGTAGGGTGACGGTGCTCTGGAAAGAGACTAAGTAGGGAATATTGACAAGTCTTGGCCTCTGCTGGCTGATGAAGCCTCTGCTGTTAGGCCACAGGCTGGCAGCCCCATTCCCCCAGTGCTGTTGCAGAAAATTGCAGGGTTAGCTCTACGTGAGTCTCTCTGCCTTGGTGTGTATGGGAAGGGGTGGAGGGTGCAGGAATAGCCTCAGGTTCACAGCCCACGGGCCTGTCTGGCTCAGAGAGCAGTACCACAGGGTAGGTGCTCTCCTGGCACTCCCCCCTGGTCGTGCTGGATAATGAACCAGCTCTCTCGGGAAAGCCATAGCAGAGGCTCACTGAGCTCAGCAGTTCATGGCTCCAGAGGCTTTTCTGTCGGTGCTGCACTCCAGGCCTGCCCTCCCCTCCACATGGAAGTAGCTGACTTGTTGAAGGTCAATGAAAATGCTCATGCTTATATTTCTTCTCTTTGGCCCAATGTGACAGGTACATGGAGATTCTCAGGCCCTTATTCTCTTTTGAAGACCACTGTTTGTTTGCCAATGAAGTCCTCCGTGCCCGTGCCCCACTTCTAGGCCACCAATGAGATCTCCATGCCTGGGAGACAGTCAAAGATTCTACAGTAACCAAGTGAATCTCCAATCAAGAAAAAGTCATATTCAAAATGGTAGGAAGTGTCATGGTATTTTTACTCATCCTTGCCCCACTCCTCCCTAGCACAGTCTTGGTCCGGATCAGACAGCAGCCCAGCTCTCAACTGTTTAAATCGAACTGGAAGGAGTGTAGAGCTGACCTTATTTGCAACATTCCAACCTGTCTGGAGTTTGTCTAAAGGACTAGCCTCTATTTCACCTAATCCAGCTCTCGGGTGGAAAAGCAATGGTTACTGCCTGGGAAAGCTGCATGGAGATGACAGACACCTGGGGTAAGAGATTACAGGTGGAGACAAACAAATGCACCATTTAAGGCCCCAAGGAAAAGCCTCTTGGGGAAACTAAGATATTCAAAAGCAGCTGTATATAGAGGGGAAATGTCTCAGGCAAGACATGCTCAGAAAAGACCTGAAGAGACCGTAAGCTTTCATGTTGGGCAAATCCCAAGACTCAGAGCATGCCCAGATAATTAGTGAAAGACTTTCCTGGCACAGAGCCAAAGTGCAAAGACTGGGAGAGGTGGCTGTTTTTTCAAATGTCCAATTTTCAACAACAAAAAAAATCAGAAGCCCAAAGAAACAGAAAAACATAACCCATTCAAAAGAAGAAAATAAATTGGCAGAAACCATCCCTAAAGAGGTACCCTCAATGATTTATTAAAGACTTTAAAACAACTATCTTAAATATGCACTAGTGCTAAAAAGAAAACATGGATCAAATGCTAAAGGAAATCAGGAAAACGATATATGAACAAAATGAGAGTATCAATAAAGAGACAGAAATTATAAAGAAGAGCCGAATAACAATTCTGGAGCTGAAAAACACAAAAAGTGAATTGAAAAATTCACTAGAGGGGTTCAACAGCAGATCTGAGCAGGTAGAAGAAAGAATCAATAAAAATTTGAAGATAGGACATTTGAAATTATCAAGTCTGAAGAGGAGAAAGAAAAAGAAATAAAAGTGACAAGACCCTAAGTAATTTACAGGACAACCTCAGACAAATACATGCATTATCAGAGTGTAGGAAAGAGAAAAGAGAAAAAAAAAAAAGGAGCAGAGATTATTTGAAGAAATAATAGCCCACTGGGTATATACCCAGAGAAAACCATAATTCAAAAAGACACATGCACCCCAGTGTTCACTGCAGCACTATTTACAATAGCCAGGTCATGGAAGCAATCTAAATGCCCACTGACAGACGAATGAATAAAGAAGATGTGGTACATGTATACAATGGAATATTACTCTGCCATAAAAAGGAATGAAACTGGATCCTTTGCAGAGTCATGGATGTACCTAGAGACTGCCATACAGAGTGAAGTAAGTCAGAAAGAGAAAAACAAATATCACATGTTAACGCATATATGTGGAATCTAGAAAAATGGTAGATGAACCAGTTTGCAAGGCAGAAATAGACACACAGATGTAGAGAACAAACGTATGGATACTAAGGGGGGAAAGCGGGGGTGTGGATGGGGGATGAACTGCGAGATTGGTATTGACAATATATACACCAATATGTATAAAATAGATAACTAATAAGAACCTGCTTTATAAAAAAAATAAATTCAAAAAAAAAGAGGAAGAAATAATAGCCCGTAACTGCCATAACTTGAAGAAAAACACAAATCTACAAATCCAAGAAGGTAAACAACTCCAAGTAGGATAAACCCCAAAACAACCATATTGAAACACATTATAACCAAACTGTCAAAAGCCAAGACAAAGTGAGAATCTTGAAAGCAGCAAGAGGAAAGTGACTCATCACATACACACTAGAAGACAGTCTCAATAAGATGGTCAGCTGATTTCTCAGCAGAAACTTTGGAGGCCAGTAGGCACTGGGATAATTACATAAGGGGCTAAAAGAAAAAACCTGTCAACCCAGAATTCTATATCTGGCAGAACTGTCCTTCAAAAATGAGGAAGAAAATGAAGACATTCCCAGATAAATAAAAGCAGAGAAAATTTATTACCACTAGATCTAGCCTACAAGAAATGATAAAGGGAGTTTTTTCAGGTTGAAGTGAAAGGAAGCTAGGTGGCAACTTAAAGTCATAAAGATATAAAGATCTCCAGTAAAGGTAAATACATAAGCACATGTGAAAAAGAGTATTATTGCAATTTTGGCTTGAAATTCCACTTTTTATTTTCTACAGTATTTAAAAGACAAGTGCATAAAAATTACAAATCTGTGTTAATAGGCTCACAAACACATTATTTGTGACATCAAGAACAAAGTGGGGGACTTCCTTGCTGCCGCAGTAGTTAAGAATCCACCTGCCAATGCAGGGGGCATGGGTTTGAGCCCTGGTCCGGGAAGATCCCACATGCCGCGGAGCAACTAAGCCTGTGCACCACAACTACTGAGCCTGCACTCTAGAGCCCTTGAGCCACAACTACTGAACCTGTGTGCCACAACTACTGAAGCCCATGCACCTAGAGCCCATGCTCTGCAACGAGAAGCCACCACAATGAGAAGACCATGCATTGCAATGAAGAGTAGCCCCCGCTCACCACAACTAGAGAAAGCCCGTGCCCAGCGACGAAAACCCAATGCAGCCAAAAAATAAATGTATTAAAAAAAAAAGAAGAAAGTGGGGTGGAGAAACAGAGCTGTATAGGAGTTTGTGTATACAACTGAAATATAGGCTGATATCAACTTAAACTGCTAGAACTTCAAGATGTTATAATGTAATTTCTGTGGTAACTGTAAAAAAAGTTACCCATAGAATATCTGCAAAGGAAATGAGAAGTGGATCAAACATGGTGCCACAAAAAAAATCAAACACAAAGGCAGTAATGGAAAAAATGAGGGACAAAAAAGCTATAAGACATGCATAAGACAAAGCAGCAAAAGTATGTCCTTCTCTGTCAGTAATTATTTTAAATGTAAATGGATTAAACTCCCCAATCTAAAGGCACAGCTGGCAGAATGGATAAAAACACATGATCCAACTATATTTTGTCTACAAAAACTCACTTACATTAGATACCAGGACATAGGTTGAAAGTGAAAGGATGGAAAAAGATATTCCATGCAGATAACCAAAAGGAAGCTGAGGTAGCTTTGCTAATATCAGACAAAAAAGACTTTAAGTCAAAAATGGTTCCAAGAGACAAAGGACATTATTAATAAATAGGTCAATTCACCAAGAGGTTTAACAATTATAAGCACATATGGACCAAACAATTGGAGTTCCAAAATATATGAAGAAAACACTGACAGAACTGAAGGGAGAAACAGACACTTCTACAATAATAGTTGGAGACTTCAATAACACACATTGAATAATGGATAGAACAGCCAGATCAATAAGGAATTAAGGACTTGAACAACACTGTTAACCAACTGGACCCAATAGACATAGAGAACATTCACCCAAAAACAGAACATATTTTTCTCAAGTGCAAATAGAACATTCTCCAGGATAGAATATATGTATGTTAGGCCACAAAACAGGTCAATGAATTTTAAAGGATCAAAATCATACAAAGTACCTTTTCCAATAACAGTGGAATGAAACTGGAAATCAACAACAGAAAGTAAACTGAAAGTGCAAATCAAACAGTACGCTCTCAACCAAAGGGTCAAAGAAGAAATCACAAGGGAAATTTTAAGATACCCAGAGACAAATAAAAATGAAAACACAACATATGGAAAGGTATGGAATGCAGTAAAAGCAGTGCTATGAGAGAAATTTATAGCTGTAAATGCCTATGTTAAAAAAGAAGAAAGCTCTTAAATCAACAACCTAACTTTAGACCTTAAGGAACTAGAAAAAGAACAAATTAAACCCAAAGATAGCAAAAGGAAAGAACTAATAGACTAGAGCAGAGATAAGAAAAATGGAAACAAATAGAGAAAATCAAGAAAACCAAAAGTTGGTTCCTTGAAAAGATCAACAAAATTGAAAAAACTTTAGCTAGATTGACTAAAAAAAGAAAGACTCCAGTTGCTGAAATCAGAAATGGAAGTAGGGACATTACTATTGATTTTACAAAAATAAAAGGATTAGGGCTTCCCTGGTGGCGCAGTGGTTGAGAGTCCACCTGCCAATGCAGGGGACACGGGTTCGTGCCCCAGTCCGGGAAGATCCCACGTGCCGGAGCGGCTAGGCCCGTGAGCCATGGCCGCTGAGCCTGCGTGTCCGGACCCTGTGCTCCGCAACGGGAGAGGCCACAACAGTGAGAGGCCCGCGTACTGCAAAAAATAATAATAATTTAAAAAATAAAAGGATTATAAGGAAGTGCCATGAGCAACTGTATGCCAACAAACTGGATAATTAGATGAAATGTACAAATTCCTACCCACACAACCTACTAAGGCTGAATTATGAAGAAACAGAGAATCTGAATAGACCTATAACTAGTCAGGATATTCAGTTAGTAATAAAAAACCTCCCAACAAAGAAAAGCTCAGGACCAGATGGCTTCACCTGTGAATTCTACCAAGCTCTTCATTACAATTAACACCAATCCTTCTCAGACACTTCCAAAAATTTGAAGAGAACACTTCCTAACTCAATCAATGAGGCCAGCATTGCTCAGATACCAAAGCCTGACAAAGACACAAGAAAACTACAGACTGATATCCCTTATGAATACTGATGCAAAAACCCTCAACAAAATACCAGCAAACAGAATTCAGTAGCATATTAAAGGATCATACACCATGACCAAGTGGGATTTTAGTCCTGCAATATAAGGATGATTCAGCATCTGAAATCAATTGATGTAATATACTACCATTAAAAGAATGAAAGAAAAAACCATGATCATCTAAAATGGTAATTTTGTTTTACCACAGTAAAACAAACAAAACCTGATAAACTGCTTCCCAAAGTGATGATGATTTTACAAATCATCACTGTGTGATGAACATTTTACACATTTTACACTGATGAATTAAATTTGTTGCACCATATCTTCACAAACATTTTGCTGTCAGTCTTTTTAATTTTTAGCCATCCTAGTGGATGTGTAGTGGTATTTCATTGTTTTAATTTGCATTTCCCTGATTACTAATGATGTTCAGCACATTTTCATACATCCTTTTTTTTTTTTGCTTGCGGTACGTGGGCCTCTCACTGTTCTGGCCTCTCCCGTTGCGGAGCACAGGCTCTGGACGCACAGGCTCAGCTGCCACGGCTCACGGGCCCAGCTGCTCCACGGCATGTGGGATCTTCCCGTACCGGGGCAGGAACCCGTGTCCCCTGCATCGGCAGGCGGACCCTCAACCACTGCGCCACCAGGGAAGCCCTTCATATATCTTTTGTGAAGCGTCTGCTAAAATATTTGGTAGTTTTGGACTTTCTTGGTGGCACAGTGGTTAAGAATCCACCTGCCAATGCAGGAGACACGGGTTCGAGCCCTGGTCCAGGAAGATCCCACATGCTGTGGAACAACTAAGCCCATGCGCCACAACTACTGAGCCCACGTGCCACAACTAACTGAAGCCTGTGCGCCTAGAGCCCATGATCTGCAACGAGAAGCCACTGCAATGAGAAGCATGCGTACCACAGTGAGGAGTAGCCCCCACTTGCCACAACTAGAGAAAGCCCATGTGCAGCAACAAAGATCCAACACAGCCATAAATAAATAATCTTTTTAAAAATTGGTATTTTTAATTAGGTGGTTTGGCTTATTATTGAGTTCTTTATATATCCTGAATACAATCCTTTGTCAGATATGATGTGTGTATATTTTCTTCCAGTGTGCCTTCCCTGTTCATTTTCTTAGCTGTGTTTAGATGAGAATAATTTCTGAATTTTGTTTCTCACCAAATTTTCTTTTTATGTTTGCTGTTTTCTGTACCTAAGAAACATCTATCCCATTCCAATTAATTGAGCATATTCTCCTATGTTTTCTCTAAAACTTTTGTATTTAGGTCTATGATCCACTGTGAACTGATATTCCTCCACGGAATGAGGTAGGAGTTGTGGTTCATTTTTTGTTGGATAGAGATATCCAAAATATTCCAACACCACTTGCTGAAAAAAATTTTCCTTTCCCCACTGATGGTATAATTGTGGCCTATTTCTGGGATTTCTACTGTGTCCCATCAATGTATTTGTTACCTTTATGCCAGTATCACACCAGCTTGGTTATTTTAAGTTCTGAAGTCAAATAGTATAAATCGTCCAACTTTTTCAAGTTTGTGTTCTTTATTCAAGGTCCTTCAGCTTTCCATATAAATTTTAGAATCAGTTTGTCAATTTTTACCAAAACACTGCTGGGATTCTGATTGGGACTGCATTGAATCTATACATTGATTTGGAAAGAACTGTATCTTAACAACATTAAGCCTTCCAATCTGTGGACATGGTACACCTCTCCCTTTACTGAAGTGTTCTTTCTCAGCAATGTTTTGCGGTTTTCAGTGTAAAGAACTGGCCTTCTTTTGTTAAATTTATCCTAAGTAATTTTTGTTTTTTATTGCTATTGTAAATGGGATTGGGTTTTTAGTTTCATTTTCCCATTGTTTGCATCTAGTACACCAAATAATACAACTGACTTTGTATAATGAGCTTGTATCCTATAACCTTGCTAAATAATTTCCACTTATTAATGCTAGTAATTGTTTTGTACACTCCTTAGAGTTTTCAACATTAAAAAGAATCATGTCATCTGCAAATAGAAACAAATTTACGTCTTACTTTCTGTTCTTTGTACATATTTCCCTTGCCTTGTTGCAATGGCTAGGACTGCCAATAAAATGTTAGATAAAAGGAGTCCGAATGGGTACCCCTGCCTTGTTTCCAATCTTAAAGAAAGTGTATTTAATATTTCACCATTAAATATAATGATAGCTATAAGTTTTTGAAGATACCCTTTTAAAAATAAGTTCTATTCCTTGTTTGCTAAAATTTTTTACGATGAATGGATGCTGAATTTTGTCAAATGCTTTTTCTCCATCTACTGAAATAATCATATGGTTTTTCTCCTTTAATTAGTATGGTGAATTATAATAATTGATTTTTATGATATTAAACCAACCTTGCATTTTGGAGGATAACTCTATTTAGTGATATATTAACCCTCTTTATATACTGTTCAATTAAGTACCTCTGCATCTGTGTTCATGAGGATTATGAACTGTAATTTTCTCCTGGTACTGTCTTTGTCAGTTTACATATCCGGATAACAATGGCTTCATAAGATGAGTTGAAAAGTGTTCTCACCTCTATTTTCTCATATAATTTGTAAGACTAGCACATTATTTCTTCCTTAAATGTTTGATAGACTTCTTCAATGAAACCATTTAGAGTTTTCTTTGTGAAAAAAATCTTTAAATAAAACATTTTGACAAAGAATTTCTTTACCGTGGGGCTTCTAAGGTTATTGCTTAATCCTATGTGTTTTGGTAAATTATAATTTTCAAGGAATTCATCCATTTCATTTGTCAAATTTATTCTTGTCAATTTGACAAGAATCTGTTATTTCTTGTGACTGTCAAATGAGGATACTTTCATTCCTGATACTGGTAATTTGCATTCCCTCTTTCCTCTTGATTATTCCAGCTAGGTATTCACCAATTTTGTTAATTCTGTCCAAGAATCAACTTTTGGCTTTGTAATTTTTTATTTTTTAAACTATTAATTTAATTTTTATTCTATATTCGAATATAGTTGATTTACAATGTTATGTTAGTTTCAGGTATATAGCAAAGTGATTCAGTTATACATATACATATATCCATTCTTTTTCAGATTCTTTTCCCATACAGGTTATTACAGAATATTGAGTAGAGTTCCCTGTGTTATATACAGGTCCTTGTTGATTATCTATTTTATATATAGTAGTGTGTATCTGTTAATCCCAAACTCCTAATTTATCCCTCCCCACCATGTTTCCCCTTTGGTAACCATAGGTTTGTTTTTGAAGTCTGTCTGTTTCTGTTTTGTAAATAAGTTCATTTTTATCATTTTTTTAGATTCCACATAGAAGTGATATCATATATTTGTCTTTCTCTGAGTTACTTCACTTAGTATGATAATCTCTGGGTCCATCCATGTTGCTGCAAATGGCATTATTTCATTCTTTTTTATCGCTGAGTAATATTCCATTGTATACATGTGCCACATTTTCTTTATTCATTTATTTATCCATTCCTCTGTTGGTGGACGTTTAGGTTGCTTCCATGTCTTGGCTATTGTAAATAGTGCTGCAAGGAACACCGGGGTGCACGTATCCTTTCGGATTATGGTTTTCTTCAGATATATGCCCAGGAGTGGGATTTCGGGATCATATGGTAGTTCTAGCTTTAGCTTTTTAAGGGACCTCTGTTACTGTTCTCCATGGTGGCTGTAACAATGTACATTCCCACCAACAGTGCAGGAGGGTTCCCTTTTCCCCGCACCCTCTCCAGCATTTATTGTTTGTAGACTTTTATTTTAATATAAATTTATTTATTTATTTTTGGCTGAGTTGGGTCTTCATTGCTGCGTGTGGGCTTCTTATTGCAGTGGCTTCTCTTGTTGCAGAGCATGGGCTCTAGGTGCACGGGCTTCCGTAGTTGTGGCTCACGGGCTCTAGAGCGCAGGCTCAGTAGCTGTGTGCACGGGCTAAGTTGCTCCATGGTATCTTCCTGGACCAGGGCTTGAACCCGTGTCCCCTGCATTGGCAGGCGGATTCCTAACCACTGCGCCACCAGGGAAGCCCGTGTTTATAGACTTTTTGATGATGGCCATTCTGACTGGTGCGAGGTAGTACCGCATGGCAGTTCTGATTTTCATTTCTCTAACAACTAGCGATGATGAGCACCTTTTCATGTCCTCTTTGGCCATCTGTATGTCGTCTTTGGAGAAATGTCTATTTAGATCTGCCTATACTTTGATTGGGTTGCTTGTTTTTTTGATATAGAGCTGCATGAGCTGTTTGTATATTTTGGAGATTAATCCCTTGTCAGTTGCTTCGTTTGCAAATATTTTCTCTGATTCTGTGGGTCATCTTTTCGTTTTGTTTATGGATTCCTTTGCTGTGCAAAAGCTTTTAAGTTTAATTAGATGCCATTTGCTTATTTTTGTTTTTATTTTCATTACTCTAGGAGGTGGATCGAAAAAGATATTGCTGCAATTTATGTCAAAGAGCGTTCTGCCTATGTTTTCCTCTAAGAGTTTTATAGTATCTGGTCTTACATTTAGGTCCTTAATCCATTTTATTTTTGTGTGTGGGGTTAGAGAATGTTTTGATTTCATTCTTTTACATGTAGCTGTCCAGTTTTCACAGCACCACTTATTGAAGAGACTGTCTTTTCTTCATTGTATATTCTTGCCTCCTTTGTTGTAGATTAAGGACCATAGGTGCATGGATTTATTTCTGGGCTTTCTATCCTGTTCCATTGATCTATATTTCTATTTCTGTGCCAGTACCATACTGCTTTGATGACTGTAGGTTTGTAGTACAGTCTGATGTCAGGGAGCCTGATCCCTCCAGCTCCGTTTTTCCTTCTCAGGATTGCTTTGTCTATTCAGGGTCTTTTGTGTTTCCATACAGATTTCAAAAATTTTCCTTCTAGTTCTGTGAAAAATGCCACTGGTAATTTGATACAGATTATAGTGAATCTATAGATTGCCTTGGGCAGTATAGTCATTTTGACAATACTGATTCTTCCAATCCAGGAACATGGTATATCTCTCCATCTGTTTGTGTCTTCTTTGATTTCTTTCATCAGTATCTTACAGTTTTCGGAGTACAGGTCTTTTACCCTCCCCCCTTAGGTAGGTTTATTCCTAGGTATTTTATTCTTTCTGTTGCAATGGTGAATGGCATTGTTTCCTTAATTTCTCTTTCTGATCTTCTGTTGTTAGTGTATAGGAATGCAAGAGATTTCTGTGCGTTAGTTTTGTATCCTGCAATTTTACCGAATTCATTGATGATGCCTTATATAATGAAGTACTCCTATGTTGGGTGCATATATATTTACAAGAATTATATCTTCTTCTTGGACTGATCCCTTGATCATTTTGTAGTGTCCTTCTTTGTCTCTTATAACAGTCTTTAAAGTCTATTTTGTCTGATATGAGTATTGCTACTCCAGCTTTCTTTTGATTTCCATTTGCATAGAATGCCTTTTTCCATCTCCTCACTTTCAGTCTGTATGTGTCCCTAGATCTGAAGTGGGTCTCTTGTAGACAGCATATATAGGGGGTCTTGTTTTTGTAACCATTCAGCCAGTCTATGTCTTCTGGTTGGAGCATTTAATCCATTTACATTTAAGGTAATTATCGATATGTATGTTAACTGTTTTAGATTTGTTTTCCTAGGTCTTTTTTCTTCCGTACCGCTTTTGTTCTCTTGTGATTTGATGGCCATCTTTAGTATTGTGTTTGGATTGCTTTTTCTTTTTTGTTTATCTATTGTAGTTTTTTGGTTTGCAGTTACCATGACGTCTTGATATAGCTGTCTATATATATACAAGATTGTTTTAAGTTGCTGCTCTTAGTTTCAAATGGATTTCCAATATCCTGTGTTTGTACTCTCCTCAAAACCTCTTTGCTGGTTTTGATATCATATTTGTGTGTGGATGATTCCCTACCTTTACTGTATGTTTGCCTTTACTGGTGAGCTCTCCCATTGTAATTGTTTGTAGTTGTGACTTTTTCTTTTCTACATAGAGAAGTTCCTTTAGCATTTGTTGTAAAGCTTGTTTGGTGGTACTGAATTCTCTTAGCTTTTGCTTGTCTGTAAAGCTTTTGATTCCTCCATCAAATCTGAATGAGAGCATTGCTGGGTAGAGTACTCTTGGTTGTAGGTTCATCACTTTAAATATATCTTGCCCCTCTCTTCCGGCCTGCAGAATTTCTGCTGAAAAATTGGGGATTCCCTTGTATGCTATTTGTTGCTTTTCTCTGTCTTTAATTTTTGTCAATTTTATTAATATGTGTCTCAGTGCGTTCCTTCCTGGGTTTAACCTGTATGGGACTCCCTGCGCTTCCTGGACTTGAGTGAGTGTTTCCTTTCCAGTGTTAGGGAAGTTTTCGGTTATTATCTCTTCAAATATTTTCTCAGGCCCTTTCTCTCTCCCTTCTCCTTCTGGGACCCCTATAATGTGAATTTTGGTGCATTTAATGTTGTCCCAGAGGTCTCTGAGATTGTCTTCATTTCTTTTCATTGTTTCTTCTCTTTTCTGTTCCGCAGCAGTGATTTCCACCAACCTGTTTTCCAGCTCCCTTATTTGTTCTACTACTTCATTTATTCTGCTGTTGATTCCTTCTACTGTATTTTTCATTTCGGTTATTGTACTGTTTATCTCTGTTTGTTCTTTAAATCTTCTAGCTCTTTGTTAAACATTTCTTGTATCTTCTCAGTCTGTGCCTCCATTCTTTTTCCATGATCTTGGATCATCTTTACTGTTGTTCTTCTGAATTCTTTTTCAGGCAGACTGCCTATCTCCACTTCACTTAGTTGTTCTTCCAGGGTTTTATCTTGTTCCGTTGTCTGGAACATATTTCTCTGCCATCTCATTTTGTCTAACTTTCTGGGTTTGTGGGCTCCGTTCCTTGGGCTGCAGGACTGTAGTTCTTCTTGCTTCTGGTGTCTACCCCCTGGTGGGTGAGGTTGGTCCAAGGGGCTTGTGCAGGTTTCTTCATGGGAGGGACTGGTGTCTGCCCACTTGTGGGTGGAGCTGGATCTTGTCCCTCTGATGGGCAGGGCCATGTCAAGGGGTGTGTCTAGAGGTGGCTGTGAGCTCAGGACGACTTCAGGCATCCTGTCTCTTGATGGCTGGGGCTGTGTTCCCACCCTGTTGGTAGTTTGGCCTGAGGCAACCCAGCACTGGATCCTGCAGGCTGTTGGGTGGGGCCAGGTCTCAGTGCAAAAATGGCAACCTCCAGGAGAGCTCACACCAAGGAATATCCCGTAGGGGCCTCTGCTGCCAGTGTCCTTGCCCCAGCAGTGGGCCATAGATGACCCCCATCTCCTCAGGAGACCCTCCAAGACCCACAGGTAGGTCTGGCCCAAGCTCATATGGAGTCACTGCTTTGCCCTGGGTTCCAGTGGATGTGAAACCTTGTGTGTGCCCTCCGAGAGTGGAGTCTGTTTCCCCCAGTCCTGTAGAGCTCCTGCACTCAAGCCCCACTGGCCTTCAAAGTCAAATATTCTGGGGGTTCCTCCTCCTGATGCCAGACCCCCAGGCTGGGGAGGCCTGACATGGGGTTTAGAACTCTCACTCCTGTTGGAGAGCCTCTACGATATATATTTTCCAGTTTGTGGGTCGCCCACCTGGTGGGTATGGGATTTGATTATATTGTGAAAGTGCCCCTCCTACCATCTCGTTGTGGCTTTTTGTCTTTGGATGTAGAATATCTTTTTTGGTAGGTTCCAGTCTTTTTTTGTTGATGGTTGTTAAGCAGTAAGTTGTGATTTTTGTGTTTTCGTAAGAGAAGATGCACTCGAGTCCTTTCTACTCCACCATCTTGTCTCCTATAATTTTTTCTACTGTCTGTTTTCTATTCCCTCATTTTTTGCTCTTATATTTATTATTTCTTTCTTACTTACTTTGGGTTTACTTTGTCTTCTTTTTCTAGTTTCTTAAAGAGAAATCTAAGTCATTAACTTTAGGGCTTTTTCTCTAATTATAAATGTCCCTTCTAATCACTTTTAGTTGTATCCCACAATTTTAATATACTTTTATTAACATTTAATTCTATATATTATCTGACCTATGGATTACATAGGAATGTGTTGTCAATTTCTGAATATTCGGTGTTTACCTAGATACCTTACTGTTACTGATTTCTGATTTAATTCCACTGCAGCTGGAGAACATATTCTGTATGATTTCAATTATTTTATCCTCTACAATGCAATGTTATAATTTGTGCTTAAAATAGTTCTATGTATTTAGAGAAATTAAAAGGAGGAAAAAATCTTTTATAGTTACCCAGCTGTTCACCATTTTTTGAAGTGTTTTGTCTTTTTATTTAGTTATAATTGACATACAACACTATATTAGTTTCAGGTGTACAACATAATGATTCAATATTTGCATATATTGCAAAAGGATCACCATAATAAACCTAGTTAACATCTGTCACCATATATAGTTACAGAATTTTTTTCTGGTAATAACAACTTTTAACATCTACTCTCTTAGCAACCTTCAAATATGCAGTACTGTATTAACTACAGTTGCCATGTTGTACATTAAAACCCCATGACTTATTTACTTTATAACTAGGAGTTTGTACCCTTTTGACTCCCTTCACCAATTTTGCACCCCAACTCACTCATCTGGCAGCCACCAATCTGTTCTCTGTAAGATTCCACATATAAGTAAGATCATACGGTATTTGTCTTTTTCGCTTAGCATAAACCCCTTAAGGTCCATCCATGTTGTCAAAAATGGCAAGAGTTCATTCTCTTTTAACGGCTACATAATATTGCGTGTGTGTGTGTGTGTGTGTGTGTGTACACACACACACACACATCTTCTTACCCACTGACCCATCAGTAGATGTTTAGGTTGTTTCCAACTTGGCTATTGTAAATAATGCTGCAATGAACATGGGGGTGTGTACAGCTTTTGGGGTTTGTGTTTTTGTTTTCTTTGGATAAATACCCAGAAGTAGAATCGCTGGATTATAGGGTAGTTCTATTTTTAATTTTTTGAGGAATCCTCCATACTGGCTGCACCAATTTACATTCCTACCAACAATGCACAAGGGCTCTCTTTTTTCCACATCCTTGACAACACCTGTTATTTCTTATCTTTTTGATAATAGCCATTCTGACAGATATGAGGTGATATTTCATTGTGGTTTTGCTAGTTACCATTTTTGGTGCTTTTCATTCCTTCCTAAAGATCCAAGTTTATATCTAGTATCATTTTCTTTCAGCCTTAAGAACTTCCTTTAGCATTTCTTACATTGCAGGTTTACTGGTGATGAATTCTGTTAGCTTTTCCTTGTCTGACAATGTGTTTCTTTTGCCTTCATTCTTTTTTTTTTTTTTTTAATAAATTTATTTAGTGGCTTCTCTTGTTGCGGAGCACAGGCTCTAAGGCGTACAGGCTTCAGTAGTTGTGGCGCACAGGCTTAGCTGCTCCGCGGCATGTGGGATCCTCCCGGACCAGGGCTCGAACCTGTGTCCCCTGCACTGGCAGGCAGACTCCCAACCACTGCACCATCAGGGAAGCCTGCCTTCATTCTTGAAGGATATTTTCATTGGATACAGAATTCCAGGGTGACAGTTTTCTCCTAACAGCATTTTAAAGATGTTGTTCCACAGTGTCTTCTGGCCTTCATAGTTTCTGACATGACTTTATAAAAGATGAGAATCACTGGTCTCTTTATAAGTAATCTATCATTTTTCTCTGGGTGGTTTCAAAATTTTTTTGAATTTTTTTCTCTATCTTTGGCTTGTAGCTGCTTGACTATGACGTGCCTGGGCATGGGTTAGGATTTGTTAGGATTTGTTGGGTTTCTTAAATCTGTATGTATGTATCTTTCACTAAATTTGGAAAATTTTTCTAATTTTTTTCTGCCTCACAAGAAATTTTTCCTACCCAGAGAGACTATGAAGGGCAGACAACAGTGTAATTAACATCTTTAAAGTACTATTAGGAGAAAATGTCAAATATCCAGTGAAAATATCTGGCAAGAATGAAGGCAAAATAAAATACATTTTCAGACAAGGGAAAACTAATAGAATTATAACCAGTAAGCCTGTAATACAGGCAAATGTTCTTCAAGGACAGAATTGCATTGAGAACTCCACTTCCTAGTTTTAAGTCCATTACTTCTTACGGTCCTTATGGTGTTTCTCTCTCTTTTACTTAAGGAATTAAGAAGCTGCATCTTACCTGAGAAAAATATTCTTCTGAGATACGTGCGGCCCACTCAATGCACTGCTCCAGGGGTCGGCAGGGATTGGACACATCAGCACACTTAATCAGCATTCGTTTGATCAAACTGCGGTTGTCTGGAGTTCTGAGCATAGTCATTATGGCTTCTTGATTTTTATCAGTTTCCTAAAACATGAGTGGAATTCAAAGCAATCAAAATGGGTCCCCAGGTACCAAGCTGTTTTACTCCTGCGGTCCCACTGTAACCACAATTTAGGATCTCACAAAACAGTGCTGAGGATACTCTGCGGATTGAGCTTGGCCCCTTACTCTACGTAAACGGGAAAACCAAGGCCTAGTGAGATTCCAGCAGGACCCAGAAGTAGAGGGTAGCGCTGGAGGTTGGCATGTCTGCCTTTCCTCTTCTTTTTGGCTCTTCCTCTTCCTCTATTTCTCACAGTTACCTTTTCTTTCTGTTCTATTATGTCTATCATGCTCCCTTGGTTAAGCACTCAAAAGACTGGCTTTATCTTTTACTATATTCACTAAAAAAAACAGAGTGAACTGAAAAATAAAAGATTTCTCTGCCCTCATAACAAAGCATCTTATAGTCCACCAGGGGCTCTGCTTCTCACATGCCAATCTCCAATCACCTAGCTCTGTGAGAGGTATGATCTTGGGAACTAGCTGTCCGTGTACCAAGGCTGTGTCAGATATAGTGATACGTCCTGAACACTGCCCTAACATTTTATGGTGTACAGAGGACTTAGTCATTCTCTTTTGGTCTGCACTCACAAAAAGGTCCTGTGGTAGGCATGAAAATCAGTATTATTTACTATTACATTTTACAGATGAGAACCCTGGGACTCTGAGAGGTGAAGAAACTTATCCAAAGCTACCCAGCTGAGCCAGGATAAGAACCTAAGTTCTACCTTTAGTCCTGGATTCTGTCTATTCACAGTACCACATGCTGTCTGATTCACAAGGAGCCCCTGTGGATATGGAATCTCAATCCACGGTGTGAGGGACTCTCTGCTTATTGGCCCCCTGAAGCAAATTCAGATTGGAAGAGGGAGTACTGGGACAAGGAACATGGTGAAAGGCACGAGCAAGCATCTCCTCATTCTGATTCTGTGCCCATCAGGCAACTTTCCAAAGGAGTCAGTCATGTGATTTCTGTGAGTAGTCACAGTAGTCTAAGAAGGCCTGATGATCCTATCTCAGTGGGGACAGATCTACCATCAAGATGGGTAGGAGGTATCCCAAGCCTAGGCTGCCTAGTCTCCTGGAGAGTGCCAGAGTGGACAGTGGGTGTGTCCTCAGTAGTTCTCCTTGTTTCCCACTGCCAACCAGGTTTGTGCTGACCCTTCTCTCTTCAGGTGTGTGACTAGAGTGACTCCAGTACTGCCAGCTGGAAACTATTTTCTTTCATGATACTTTGTCCCTGCTCTGACCCACTGGATTACTGATTTCCAGTCTCTCAGAAGTAACTCCAAGTACTGACAACAGAGATGAGAAACGTTAACTGTCAAGTGGAATGGAAGACTCAGCTAAGTCCAGGAACTTCCCAGAATAGATGGAGGAAACCCAAGTCTACAAGGTATGTGGTTTCTTTCTGCGGGAATGGGGTCAGCCAGGAGCAGTAGCCTAGGCAATAACCAGCCCTCTCCAGGATGGCAGGGCATGAGTCAATAAGAGGCTGGTGTGGGTGCCTCTGCTCTGCAAGTCCTTGGAAAGAGAGTGAAGTCAAAGGCAGACTGACAAACTGGAGAACAGGGAAGGGTGAAGGGAGCAGAGTTCTCAACAGGTTTCAAATCAGGTGAAACAGGAACAAGGGTGAAGGGTAATAAGCTAGAAAGCCAGGGACAGTCAAAAGTCATGGCCTAACACGTGAGTTGCAGAAGTAGAGTTAGAATACAAGGAGCTGTCATCCTAGCCTGAGGATAAGTCATCCCTGTGCGTGGTGACAGGCGCTGGGGAGGAGGAATGTGGAAGAGGCTGTGAGCTGATGCCGAGATGTTCAGTGCACATGGGGTGGTAGGGCAGGCACGTGGGCCTCAAAGGAAGAGGGTTCATGAGAAGAGCATGTTCTCTAGGTGCTGCTCTCACCATGAATCTAGTATAACAGATACCATCTATTCAGTGCCTGCCTTGTGCCATGCCCATCAGTCCTATGCCCATTCTACAGACAAGGAAGTGGTGAAGGAGACCTAGGATGAGAACTCAGACTGGTCTCCTTCTTCAGCCGTGGTCTCCTGCCTGGGGAAAGGGTTAATGTTCTCCTTGCCAGGAAGTTGTTCTGGGCTCCATGCCTCAAATCCAAAAATGAGGAGCTACGGTAATGTCACCCTTGTGGTCCAAATACAGAATCCTTCCCAACCCCACCCTCCTCTGACACAGACCAACAGAGGACAGCTGCTGCTACCACAGAATATGCACGGCAGGGTGTGGCTGGTGAGAGACCTCATGGGCTCCCACTGACCCCAGAATGCGCAAGAAGAGGGGAAGGGGGCAATTGTTGAGAAAGGGTGCAGGAATGGCCCACCCATCTAAAGGTAGTTTATCTAAAACCTGACCCTCCCTTCAGAGTTTTCATATCTATTTTTGTATATCCTTTTTTTTTTTTTTTTCCTGCCAAGTTTTTGTACCTTAACTTTTTAACCAATGGAAATTAAATTCAGTGAGCCCAATGGGGGTAATGATAACACTCGTGATATCCCAGGCCCATGCTTCCCCGCAACACATAGGAATGAGGGCCCCAAACACAGGCTCCCTTTGCAACCAGCTCGCTTACCCCATCTTCCTCTAATGCTGCCAAGGGCTTGTTGATGCTGTTGACAAATTTGCTGACGTGCTCAAAGTGCTTTGTCATTTCTGTGGCTAAGACCATGTGGATAATACTCTGGCGCAGCATCCGGTAGTCATTCCGGCTTCAGACAACAAACGAGATAGGCTGCTGCTGATTAGTGAGCCAGAC
>NW_006798027.1:83731-86934 GCF_000442215.2 Lipotes vexillifer | reverse complement strand
ATTCCTGCTTCAGACAACAAACGAGAGAGGCTGCTGCTGATTAGTGATCCAGACCAGACAGAGATGTTCCTGAAAACAAGCTATTATCTAGGACACATGTCCACTGTGGCTAAAATTCTAATGCACTGGAAGTCAGTGGCAGGGCATACTTTAAAAGAATGTGGAAGTTAAAGGTTTTACTGCCTAGATTGCTGTTAGCAAGGGGAACCTGAACAGAAGTTAAAATCATAAGCTTATGGGTGAGACTACAGACACAATGTTCATGATGTTGTCGTTCTGAAGTAAAAAGCACATAGTTCTTAAGATGGAATGCAGGAGGGGTGACCAAAGCCAGCTCTCTGAATGAAGACGGAGGTCTGGGTTATGAAGAATGTACCCTACACAGAGGAACCTTGAGACCCAATAATTTTAGTGCCCAGAAACGTAGAGGGCAGACCTTCTGAAAGCTGAGAGAATCACAGGGCATACTTAATACCTCTTCCTCCAGCCCTTGTTTTTATTAAATTACTTCAAAATTTTTATTTTTTGAGCATGGAAATGATATAATTAAAAATTCAAAAAGGTACAAAGAGTATAAACTGCAATCTCCATTCAGCCCCAGCTACCCTGCTCTTTTCCCAGGAGACAACCAAAGTTATCAGGGTCTAGTGAATTTTTCCAGAGGTAACTGATGTATATACAGGCAACTATGAATAAAACCAACTTTAAGTCCACATATGAAATTCTAAAACACGGCAAAAGGGAGTTTTTCTTTCTTTTAAATCCCTTAGAAGTTTAAAAGCCTTCCTTAAAAATCCAAATTGGTAAGTGTTCCTCATGAAAGATCACTTCTTCCACCTAACAGTTATCAGGCCCCACGCTAGACACTGAGGGCACAGTGAGGAAGAGAAGACATATGACACTGTGATCTTACAGCGCTTAAGAGTCAAACCAGAATCAGACAAACGAAGGAACCTGGGACTGAATAACTGATGTGAGGGGTCAGGGAAGGTTTCCGCAAAGAAGTGACTTGTGAACAGAGACAATGACGAGACGTCTGCTGGGCAGAGTGGAGTCCTCCAGGCAGAGATGTAAGGTGACAGCTTCTCTGGGTCTCTCGAGGTGTCAGCCTCATCCTTTGTCATCTTGGAATGTCAAGACACAAAGGAACTGAACCTTGAAAACATCGTGCTAAGTGAAAGAAGCCAGACACAAAAGACACATATTGGGGATGCTTCCATTTATATGAAATGTGCAGAACTGGCAAATCTATGGAGAGGGAAAGCAGACCTAGAGCTGTGGGAGCTGAGGGGGGAACGGGGAGAGACTGCTAATGAGCTCGAGGTTCTTTTGCAGGGTGATGGAAATGTTCTAAATTTCGACTGTAGTGATGGTCACACAACTCTGAATGTAAGAAAAACCACTGTACACTTTAAACGGGTGAACTGTAGAGGACATGAATTATATCTTAATAAAATTGTTTTTTAAAAAAAGAGAGAGGAAATATACTTGCCCCCTCATTGTTCTTACCTCTCCATGTTTTTAAAGATGTTGCATTTATCATCACCAGTGGTCAGCTGGAAGGCCAAGGCTGCGTGGTGTCTCTCGAGCACAGCAGTGTCATTATACAGAATGGCCAGCTCACTGCCAGCATTGCACAGGAAGGAGTTGGTTCTCCCGGGGTGGTCCAGGTCATGGACAGTGGCTGCAATGAGGGCAGTGACCTCATCAAGTGGATCTAAAGTTTGCTGAAAACAAGAGATCATTTAAAAATTGGGGCATGGCATTGAAAGCAAGGTAGCCTCCTGGGTAGTAGTTTTCTTTCTGCCCTATTACTTTAAGGTAAGGATATTTCGGATTTCTAAGAAAAGCATAATGTTGAGCAAACTCAGTTTTCCTATCTCCACTCAGACACAGTTTCATCTTTGCATGTTTATTAGGAAACATTATCTGATTCTCAGTCTCACACAAGTTAAGGACTTACCAAGCAAGACACAGGGTGTCCTCAACAGACAGGAGTCACCTCCTCAGAAAGTCTGTCTCTAGACCCATCACAAAAAAAGGTCTTTAGTCTGAGATATTGACTTAGACCAACATAAATTAGTATTACTGAATAAAAGAGAGAAATAATTTTTTATGTTATGCATTGCTTACATTAACTGGGGATTGGTCTATAGTTTTCTCCCCCCTTCTGCTGCTATCTTTGTCAGGTTGACTTCAGGGTTTTGTGACTTTGTAAAATGATCTGGACGCTTTCCATCTTTTTCAAGACTTTGAAACGGTTTATGTAACATGGAAAAATTCCTTAAAGGGCTAAAGAACTCACCTGTCCATCTGGGTCAGGAGCCAGGTTTCGAAGAAATTAGTTGATAGTTTAAAAACAACTCCCATGGTACTGATCTCTCTTTTGGTTTTCTACTTCCAGCATTAATTTGATTTAAAACTTTAAGTACAGAAATGTATGGTACTTTCTTCTATTCTCCATTTCAAATGCGTGTATTTCTGTGTTTACTGTGTTTTTGATTAGTTTGGCTAGAACTTAATTCTCTTGGTGTTTCAAAGAATCATTCTGGATTATCACTTTGCTCTTCCCATTTTACAGGTTTTGATACATAGGTTTCTCATTTTGTTGTTTTCTAAACTGTTATTTTTGGCTGTATTTCCTTGCTTATCCCTAAATTGTTTGAAATATTTTCTCATTTGTAGTGACTGACATTTTTTATTTAACTTTTAGTTATTAAATTCTAGTTTTTGTTGTGGTTAGAAAATACAGACTATGAAATTTTGAAGTTTATCAAGACAGTAATTGTGTCCTAGTATAAGATCATTTTTGGAAATATTCTACAAACACTTGAAAACAAGGTGTATATCTAATAAATCAGTCTTGTAAAATTTATTTAAATTGAAATTCAACAGTTTTATCTTTAAATGGGTGAATTTTATGATGTGAATTATATCAACAAATGCTATTAAAAATTAATAAGTTAGCTTTCTGAATATATATTTGCATGTCATCTATAGAGGAGTTCAAAATCAATAAATTACAGCAAAAGTTAGGTTGTCTTTATATGCTGAACCATATTGACACAGACATCTCTCCTATGCCATTTGTCTTCATGCTTTATAAAAACAGCCGCCCTCTCTTTTGACTCTTATTATGCCTACAGTCTTAGTCATGAGCTTTATTAAAACAACAACAAAAACAACAAAACCCGAAAAACCAA
>NW_006798027.1:50719-83721 GCF_000442215.2 Lipotes vexillifer | reverse complement strand
GGGAAAGAGAAAGCGCAAATGAGAGACCCAGCTCTGAGAAGATAGGATTTCAGGGTGGGGAGTGACTCAACATGTCCACGTGCTGGAATCTCCCCCGCACGCTGCTCTCCTCGCTACAACTAACTAGTCGCAGGTACAGATGAGGAAGTGGGACCGGGATGCACTGGCCCTCACTCTGCTGACTGCCAGGGCTGGTCCTGGCCACCATGTGGCCTTCCTCAGATGCCAGGACATCAGGCAGTGATGCCTCACTCTCTCATTCCTCACGAGGCCCTGTTTCCTTAGGTACAAAACCACGTTTGATTCATCTGCTCTCAAGTATACAATACTTCTGAAAGTGAAATGGCCATGCACTAGAGCTCCCTGGACCCTCTGTGCCATTTTATGATGGATGCTGAAGGAAATAACACAAATACTTTGGCAAATCAGTGCAGGTCTAGTTGCTGCTTCGAAAATTTCCCCAATGAAATAATTTACAACGTGAAAAGGCTTTCTAAGGAAGCTTGGTTTGGGAGTGGGCAGTGAGTAACATTCCTTGAATGGAACCTTTCTCCCGTGACGCCCTCCTTACTGGGACCTACTCCCATCCCCCTATGGCCTCAAAGCTGGAGCGAAAGCTGCTAAATGGCCCCTAGGCAGACCCTGGGCCAGTTGTGAATGGCCACCAGTAGGTTCCAATGGCCACTGCACCTGATGCTAGGAGCCTCGCCCTTCCTCCCCTGCGCCGACGAGATGGAGCAGGACAGGCCCTGGGCTATGAAAGGAGCCTGCCGTCCAAATGGAGTGGACGGTACAATCAGGAGGGTACCCAGGAGGGTGTGGGGACACGGAGGAGGGTGCCCCAGGGAGGGCTTCCCAGAGGAATGAAGGCTGGTATTGATTCCTGAAGGGCAGGGGGAGATGTGAGGGAAGCCGGCACCAGCAAAGGGAACGGCATGTCAAGGGCAGGAGCATTAGAAACCAAAGTGGCTCAGCACAGCCCAAACATGGCCTGCGTGTTGCAAGCGGTGCACACCATCTGTGGGGTTTAAAGCTTAAAGCCTGTGGGAGATGGGAGGCTGCTCCTGGGACCCATATGGTCAGAGCGAGTTCCCTAGGAGGCCGGGTAGCCAGGAGTTCTTGTTTGGCACCATCCAGATGACAAATGACGGGGCCCTGACCGGGACGGCGGCAGGGGCGTTGCGAGGAGAAGACAATTCTGCGAACACTTAGGGGTTGTAGTCAGCAAGGTCAGATGACCTACCAGGTGCTGGGGGCTGGAGGAGAGGAGAGAACTGAAGATGACCCCAGGCTTCTGACATGGGTATCTGCTTGGATGACGGGACTCTGGGCCAGGCAGGTGACCCGGGGTGGGAGCAGTGCTGGGCAAAGATGATGAACTTGGTCTCAAACCCGGCCGACTCTGAGGGATGCGGGGGGCCCTAAAGGGGCCATATCCAACCTTGCCTGCAGGGTCAGAGTAAGACCCCTTAGAAAAACAGCCTTCTCCTGTTCTTGCTGGCCTCCTCCCTGGGGAACGAACCCTGTTCCTTATTCTTCCAGAAATGGCTGGGGTCATGTCATGAATTCATTATCAACTCCCCAGAGCCACAGCGTGGCCTCCTGCCTGACTTCTCCTGTGGCCGCCCCTTTCCCGGGCCAGGCTGCACCTGTGCGGGGCCCTCCTGAGCAGTCACACTGCACAGCAGCCCGCCCCACTGCTCCTGCCTGTTAAGCGTGGAGCACAAACACAGCTCACCTTTATCCTCTCTTTGCAGAGAAAATAGGCAGTGGCGTGAAGCACATCGGCAGAATGTGTAGAATTGTGGTAGGGGTTAGAAGCATGATAATTGGCTTCGATAATTTGCAACCATGATCTCAGCGTTGTCTCAGAGCATTTTAAGACTTCACAGACTCCAAAGCGAGCAAATATTTTGAGACCAAGATAAATCAAAGGCCTACAGAGAAAAACATCCACAGTGTTAAAACAAAGCAAAGAAACAGGCAAAGTGTTGGATCTATTCAGATCCAACAAGCAAACCCGAGCCAGACTTCAGAGAGTGTGCAGGGCAGCAAAGTGGAGCCTGTGCAGGTGGCACATGGGTGGCACGTGGGTGGCGCTCTGTTGCCCTCTCTCCTGGTAGCCAATGCCAACCTTTGGGTGGAGCCCAGCTCCAATTCTGGGAGCATTCACCTGGTGCGCCCCACTGGCTGGGGCGAGGTTTGTTCACCCTGCCCTTCCTGATGCAGGCTCCTACTGACACTAGTAGAGTCTTCAAATCAACATGCTGCCAGGCTAAACCTGTTCCACCTTAAACCCTATCCTCTCCTTTGGACCTGCTGGACCTATGTCATTGGCCAGATGTCCTGTGTGGGAGAAAACAACAGTTCCTGATGACAGCCTATGAGCCAGAGGCTGTCACATGTCATGTGATGGTCTCGACAACCTGGAAGTGGGTGTTACAGTATGAGGAGGTTTCCCCAGAGAAGGTGACGAACTGGCCAGCAAAGCAGGCCCTTCCTTGAGAAGTCACCTTCATCCAGCATCTGGCCTTTGCTTGGAAGATCAAGAAACTTGGCTCTGCTGAGGCAGTATCCAGAGGTGGCCGGGCTCACAGGACTTGAACAGACCTGCCTTGTCCCAGGTTCACACGAATACAACGTACCAGTATGTAAACCAGGTACCCACAGCTCTGTTTGCCACGGGAATATTCTTTTCCACAGTCCTTGGCTGTGTGGGGTACCTGGACGCAGAATGTTTTAGAAGGTCGACTCACGGTGAGCATGAGCCACGGGTAGGGGCTGGCTTGGGGACCGTCACCCAGACTGGGATGAGACCTGACGAGTTATCCCATGGCCAGCAGAGCACCCCTCTCCTGCAGTGGCCTTCTGTCTGCCAGGGTCCGGACCTCACCCTCCTGAAGGTTAACGCTGGCTGGCATCAGGCCTGGACACCCTTGCCTGTGTGCCAAGCCAACCACACACCTTTGCTTGACCGTTCTTCTCCAGCAAGGTACAAAATGGAAGGTAAAATCCCAATCCCACCGTACTCTCGGTGACCACATTCAGATCAGGATGGCTGAAGTTTGGGGTGTCCCCATGCCTGTCACCAACACAGCAACCAAGATCTGGGGACAGCTCTTATCAATGTGTATGTTTGTGTATTTCTAATTTTTAGTTCTAGGCTCTGAGTGGGGCTCTTTGCTGCTATCTCAACATATCACAACCTACAGGAGAAATTAATAACCATATTTTACAGAAAAAAAAACCTCTGCTATTTGGAGAGGTTAGATCACTTGCTCAATTTCATGCTTGCTCTCTCTGCAGAAGTCACAGCCAGGCAGACTCCCCTCGGCTTCTCACTGATCCCCTCGTTGAGGTCTAGGCCCTGGTGACTCAGGGCACCTGCTGTGCTTTCCTGAGCCTCCTCCCTGACCAGGGACTGGCTCTGTGCAGAAACCATACTCCTTGGGTGGCTTTCTCTACACCGGCCCTTGGAATCAAGCTCTCTGTCTGCCGAGCTCCACGTGGACTCACCTTTTATGAGTGGCAGCCTCCAGTTCAAAAATATCAAAGTCCCAGGATTCCTCATTTTCCATGGCCTGAGTTATCTGTGATGGGATGTCGTGAAGGGAGGTGGGAGTGATCACACTGCTGGAAACCTGTTGAAGGTCTGCAAAGTGATGTGATTCGGAGAACAAAATTAATAGGCTTAACAGCATTAACTGTTCCTCAGGGAGAACAATTCTGCTTCAGGGGACGGTTGCTTTGTTTCTCATTTTTGATGATATACCAAAAAACTTCTTACTGCTAAAAAAAATTATCTTAAAACTTTTATCTGAAAAATTTATTTCCATCACTTAAGCATGGCTGTAATACTAATAGTGGTCCAAAAAACTAAAAAGGAGAAACTTACTTTTTGTTGAAAGGACATACTCATTCCTGGATGGTCTTCGAAAAACATCCTGATAAAAATCAAGGAAACAAGAGAAAGGGAAGTCACAACTATTCTTTACTCCTTGAAAACCCCAGGACGGTGGGTCCCAGAGGACGCTGCGGGCAGCCCTCTCCATTAATGCATGCCGAGGCTTCCCTGTGATCACCTCTGCAGCCAACCCCGAGCTCAGTCACTCACCCAGGAGCACACAGCCTGACGCTGCAAGGACCTGCTCAACTCCGGGGTAGGGGCATCACCAGGACAGCGAGCTCGGGAGACGCCCCAGAGCCCAGCGTCCTGCTGGCCCTGCTGGCACTCAGGACCGGATGACGCCCCTCTGCCCTCAACCCTTTCCCCCCATTTCCTGCCACCCTCCTCAATGCTCGTGGACACCAGCCTTCCTCAGGAAAACTAGATTCTTCCCTACTCTCTAAGGACCCTTGCTCCACCCCCAAGCCCCTGAGCGACCCCTCTCCTCAGCCCTGCGGTGCTTTCTCCCCATGCTGCCTCTCTTCACCCCTCACCCCCGGCACTATCCCCCCCCGCCCCTCATCCTTTCTCCCCACCCCCTCACCTACAGGCTGGAGGAGCCTCTGTCTCAAACAGACAAGACCACAACTAGACATCATCATCGCTGGGAACCCTCTACCCATCTGATTATTGCTTAAAACCTTATTTTTATGAAATCAAGTGACTTTAGAAAGCAGGAATTAGGAGGGGGGATGAATTTTTACTTCTGAATTTTGTCACCAAGACAAAAAAGGTGACAGATGGCAACGGAATGATCTGTTTTCCACAAAGTTGTTCTTCCCCTGTAAGGCCTCTATACTAGATGGGGTGGAGGAGGCATCTAGACCCCTCAAGAGCCCATGGTGTAAAGCCTCCTTCTAATGAATTGGTTCCAAGGCCTTCTTCCCCATGAAGTCACCAAACCTGTATAGGATGCTCTAGAGGGAAACCACGCCCCATTCACTGGTGCTTTTTTTTTTTTTTTTTTTTTGGGTGGGTGGGGGCGCCATGCTGTGCGGCTTGTGGGAATCTTAGTTCCTGGACCAGGGATCGAACCCGTGCCCTCTGCAACGGAAGCACAGAGTGCTAACCACTGGACCACCAGGGAAGTCCCCCTGGTGCCTCTTTAGACATATACAGTCATTCTGTTTTGTAATATGGTATGAAATATTTCATAAATTTTTCTTTTCTGCCCGTTTTCAAAATCTTAAAACTAGCTAGCTGTCTAGAATGTGCTCCTCCCTTTTCTGCTTCAAGCTGAGGTCCCCCTGGGTGGTAGGCAGCAGGTGGGTGATGGCTCGGCCAGAGGGCAGTAATGGAGGGCTTAGGCCTTGACTGAGCCCCACACACAAAGAGCGCTGTGTAGGCCAGCACATAAACAAATAACCTCTGAGAAAACAAATGAGAACAGCAGGATCTAGCCAGCAGCCTGGTCAAATATACTTACAGACATTAAGCCCCCAACAAGGTCGATGGCATGAGGATCATCATCCTTAGCATCGAATTGTGGTGAATATAATTCAGTGGTTCTTAGAATTTCCAGCACACGGTCTAAGGCTTCTGTCACAGGCATGGGACTGCTTTCCTGGGCAGCACTGATGATATTGATTGCCTATAATACGGAAAGAAAAAGACCTGAGTTTCATAATGTTAAATACAATGGGAAAGCAATCCAGAGAGTCAGGCTGGCAGTAGGGCTCAACGCTAACTTAAGGCTAGTTAAAGTGCTCATGTCACGCATCCTCTCTCTTCAGAAGAGGCAGCTCCATACAACTAGGAGAGCATCGTTATTGTCGTGGGTCCCTTGGTGGCTCTTCTTGCTGAAAACAATCAACCAGGAGAACAAGGGACTTCCATACTCAATGGAGACTGACCACAAACTGTTTCACCTTGGTGATGGGCGCCTCGATCTTCATGGAATGTATCCGGGCCGTGGAGGAGCGTCGTCTCTGGCTGGAAACTGTGGAGAGATCACGTGATACAGAAATCAGGGTGTTCACAGCCTTGGGTATCTGTCTCCCTTCCTGCCCCAGGCCCCATCCAGCATGCTCAGCTGCACAGTGAAGGGGTAGGACCAGAACTACCTGGTCGCTGAGCTTCCTTCCCATCCTAACAAGCCTGGGATTCTGGCATCACCACCTCTGCTTCCTTCAGCTCTAGGCACTAGGATGCACGTGCACCCATAGACTGAAATTCTGAGGTCACAGGCCAGAGAGAAAACAGAGGAAACAATCTAGCAAGTCAGGGCCAAACAGTTAGCCTCTTTTTGTGTTTCTAACAATAAGGCTTTATAATTATTCAGCTTGCTGCTCTCCAGGAGTAAAAATGTTCTGAAAGACAATGCCACAGAGGCTCCTTGTTTCATATATGGCAGGAGCAATAAATACAACTCAATTAACTGAAATACATGAATTTCTGGTTCAATTTTTCAAGGCATCCTTTGGTGCTTTCCACTGTTCTGCTCAATCTAGACGGGTTAGGTAAATATCTTAAGTGAGGCAGGCAGCAAATGTTAGACTCTAAAGTTCGTTTATTTTTTGTTGCTCCTGTCAAGATCCAGTTCCTTTGGGGTGGGGAGAAGCCTGGGCAGTGAACTGGCAGGAAAACATATTCACATAGTGTTCTGTGTCTCTCCCTGAAAGCCCCACTGTCAGGCCAAATGCTGTTTACCAAAGGTCTTAAAGGACCACAGACTGTTCCACAGCCTGAGGCATCAGCCTTATTTTACCAAACTGGGGCCCAAGGAGAAACAACCAAGATTAACCAACTCAGGGGCTCTCAAATGCTCTAAATTTCAGAGACCAACAAAACTCCTTAAATCTAATTTTGGTGATCAGCACATGGTTGCCATCTTTCCATTTTAACCAACAAGGTCATTAAACCAAAAATAAAAACCACTATTCTATCACTATGTCATAAAAAGACTTGTTCTCATTTAAAAATATAATGAAAGTGACATATACTTATAAAGACCAAACAATAGTGTGAATGTAATAAAGTAAGAAAAAGAAATAAAAGGTATAAAGATTGTCATGACTGTGTATGCAGAAAGTCTGAAAGAATCTACAAATGCTACTCTTATAATCAATAAGCTAGTTTATCAAGGTTACTGGGTACAAGGTCAATACATAAAAAGTCAATTATATTTCTATATACTAGCAACAAACAACTGGAAACTGAAATAAAAAAACACCATTATGACAGCATCATAAAAATCAATATTTAGGAATAAATCTAATGGAAAGCTATGTAAGATTTATATACCGAAAATGCAAAACACTGCTGAGAAAAAATAAAAGGCAACCTAAATAAAGACAAAAGCATGTTTACATTTTGAAAGACTCAGTGTTACCGAGATTTCAATTTTCCCCAAATTGTTCTATAGATTTAAGACACTCCCAAATAAACTCCCAAGAAGCTGTGTGTGTGTAAACTAACAAGCTGATTCTAAATGTTATATGGAAATGCAAAGGACCTACAATAGCCAAGATAATCTTGAAGAACTTTATACTACCAGGTATCAATACTTACCATATGACTGTAGTAATCGATCGTGGTATCGGTGCAAGCAAGGACTAACAGAACAATGAAATAGAGTCCAGAAACAGGCCATATATTTATAGTCAACTGGTTTACAATAATGATACTATTGCAAAAGATGGCTTTTCAATATGGTGATGGGCCAGCTGGGTTTCCCAGTAGGGGGGGATATTGATCTTTGATCTCTACCTTCACTAGATGTAAAAGTTAATTTGAAGTGGATCACAGACCCAAAGTGAAAGATAAAACAATAAAGCTTCTAGAAGAAAACATGGGGGAATATTCTTCATGACCTTGGGATAGAGAAGATTTCTTAAACAGGACACAAAAAAGCACTAGCTATAACAGAAAACACTGATAAAATGAACTTTAAGATTCATTAAGAACCTCTGTTCATTAAAAGACCATTAAGAGAGTGAAAAAGCAATCCACGGACTAAGAACAGTATATTTGGAATACTTATATCCGTATCTAGAATATAAAAAGAATTCCTACAAACCAACAAGAAAAAGATAAACAACCCAGTGATAAAAATGGGCAAAATATTTGAACATTCACATCACAAAAGAGGATATCCAATGGCCAGTAAGCTCAACCTCATTAGTCATCAGGAAAATTAAAGTTAAAACCACATCCAGTAGAATAGCTAGAGTTTAGAACACTGGTATAACCAAGTGTGGAAGGATGCAGAGCAACTGGAACTCTCATAGGTTAGTGATGGTACATGGTACAACCCACACTGGAGAATTGTTTGCAGCTGCACAAAGGCCCAGCAATTCCACTCCTAGGTAGGAGATGAACACACATGTCCACACACACAAAAAATACTTGCATAAAAATATTCACAGCAGCCTTACTCTGAACAGCCCCAAAGTGGAAAGGTGAACCCAAAGGGCCATTAATAAGAGAATGGATAAGCAATTTGTGGCACAGTCATACAGTGGAGTACTACCAAGCTATAAAGAAGAACAGTAGCACCTAGCAACAAGGATGAATCTCAAGAACACTAAAATGAGTGAAAGATGCCAGACACACAGACACTGCATACTATACGACTCCATTTCTATGAAGCACAAGAAGAGGCCAAATTAACTTATGGTGCAAGAAATCAGTGGATGCCTCTGTGTGGTGAAACGTGTGCAAGTGCAGGCCTGCACGTGTGTGTTTTCTGTATCTATTTTGGGCTGGGTGGTTACAGTCTATACAGTTCAATGTACAGAACTGTCAAGACCTATTGAACTCAACACTTAATATGAATTGTATTATATGTAAACTATAAGTCAATTAAAAAGAACAGTGGTTAAAACCCACAAACATTAAAAGAAAAGTGTTTAACTCTCAAAACTACAGAAATGGACAAAGTAATCCAAAGGATGAACAGAAGTCAGAGTGTGGCGGTAAAGACAGTTCGGGGCACGAGTGACCTCGCCTCTGCTCTGCCCGAGGGCCGTGAGCATGAGGGCCACAGTGAGGACGGTGACAGCGGCTGCCACGACCCTGGCGAGGCACCACGCTCACTCCTTTCATCCTTAAGTGGTCCTCTGTGGACAGCATAATGATCCCCATAAGATGATGAGGAAATGGAAGCACAAAGGTGTACCCCCAAGGTTGCACAGAAAGTAGATGAAGCTGGGACCTGAATCAAAGCAATGCTGAGGCCAAAGTCCACACACTTCCCTGTAACACCACTTTGCTCCCTGCCCTTGCAGCACGGGTGGGATCCGTTTCGTCTTTTCAGTGCAAGGGACACATGGAATATTTTCCGGTCCTCACGACAAACCCATGAGAGAAGTGAGGCACTGGATCTCCACTGTAACATCTGCAAAGTTTTCGCTGTTTATCTAGTAACAATCAGCTCCCCATTGCTTCCCAATTCATCTCTGAGTCAAAGAAAGTACATAGCTAGCAGTAATATTTGCCCCCACACTACATTTTTAAAACTCCTAGATCATTCAGGCCACATATCTACATAACCATTAAAAAATTATATTCCACTTAGAACTTAAATAATATTTGCTTATGAAAAGTCTTTCACATCCTCAAATGCAGCTCACTTGCTTCCCCACCAAAAGGTAAGCTTCCATGGCAAATTGCAACCCACAATGGAATATATCGTTGAGAACTTCCAAATGCATTACTCATACAATTACAACAGATAAACTGACATCTGCTGTTACAGTTTAGAAAATCAACTAGAGGACTTCCCTGGTGGCGCAGTGGTTAAGAATCTGCCTGCCAATGCAGGGGACATGGGTTCGATCCCTGGTCTGGGAAGATCCCACATGCCGCAAAGCAACTAAGCCCGTGCGCCACAACTACTGAGCCTGCGCTCTAGAGCCCGAGAGCCACAACTACTGAAGGCCCGGTGTGCCTAGAGCCCGTGCTCCACAACAAGAGAAGCCACTGCAATGAGAAGCCAGCACACTGCAATGAAGAGTAGCCCCCGCTCGCTGCAACCAGAGAAAAGCCCATGAAGAGCAGCGAAGACCCAATTCAGCCAAAAATAAATAAATAAATAGTTTGTTTTTTTTTTTTTAAAGAAAATCAACTAGAGAACAGACGGTAAAATGTATCTTTTTTTTTTCTTTATTCCCTGATTCCATCAAAAGGGTCAGAATGGAACCCACTGGCAAAGGAGTTGGGGGTGAGGGAGAAATGGACACAGACTGCTAGAGGGTCCCCTTCCCTCTCCTGAGCTGAAGGGGGGCAGTGACCCAGAGATAAGACTGGGGAGGGAGTGTCACACGTCTCCATGGGTTCAACACTCACAGAACCATGCTTTCTCCTCTTGTCTTTGTCACCTACCTTTGCTTGTTCGAGAGGCAGCAGTTCTGACATCTAGTGAGCTTTTTCTCCTGTCGTTATGTTTGCCTGACTGATTATCTGTGGAAACAATTAAATTATAAATTACCTCTGCAAAGGGATTTTAACGACATATTAGGAAACTTACCAATATAAAACTTTTAAAAAACAAAATTTAAGCATTAGAATACCATTTAGGATGCCACAAAAATCAACGGAGTGCAGAGATGAAGACTGTGAACAATTATGTTTTAAGGTAGGCTGACTTTCTCAAAATGTCCCACCTGGTACAGTCATAAAGTAGTGCTTTTCAGTTTCCAAATTATGTAATCACAGAGTCCCACGATGCGAAAACTAGCAGAAATGAACTCAAGAGAATTTCACCTATTATATTTCTATGTAATTGAATAAAGTGGTGGGAAAATTTTGATCTCCATCCACCCTTGCCCCAAAGGAAAAAAAAAAACTTTTTTTGTATTTTTTTTCTACAATACAAGCTCTAAAATGTCCCCGGGAAGAATGTGCCTCTCTTTGGGAGGGTAGTACAGGAGCACCAGTCCAGGGTGTACTTCTCTGCCCCCTCTTCCCGTGGATGGCTCCACTGCATTTCGAGGCCCAAACAGGGCTTGTCTTTGACACCTCTCTCCCTCACTCCACGCCAGTCAATGACAAGGCAAAGCTGGCCTTCCTTCCCGTGCCCTCCTCTGTGCACCTGCCGCGTGTCACATGTGGTGGCAAGCCTCTCCAACCTGTCCCCATTTCACAGACGACGAAACTGGGAGCCGCTGTGCAGACGAGTGAGCACACAGCTTGCGCTCGAGCTCAGCTCTCCGCACCTGCAGCTTCTTCTGTCTTCTCTGCCTTCTCCCGGCTTCCTCATCTGGATTCCTGATCACAAACAGGATCCAAAGGCAGGCTCTTGGTACTCCTCCCCACCATCCGGAACCTTCTCCACTTGCTATCTACCTTCTCTTCCATGTGGGCACTGGCAGTGACCTTGTCAAGGTCACTGATGACCTCCCTGTTGCTATATCTGAAGGACACCGTTCAGTTCTTACCTGACTTGTGGTACTAGACACAACTGATCATGCTTCCTGGAGACTCCTGGTTTGCACAAGTCCAACGCTGGCTTTCCTTGCATCTCTTATTGTTCCTTCCTAGTTTCCATCATGATTCATTCTCTCTCTCAGCACCCCTGGTATTCCCAAAGGTTCAGTCCTCTTAGCCCTCCCTCTCAGACAACGCAATCTCCTCAGGAGACCTCATCCTTTTCTACAGCTCTTCCTAATTCCTGTGTTGCTGTCTTAATCCCAGGCCTTTCTCCTGAGCTCCAGACTTACATCTTAACTGGCCACTCGTCACCTCCATCTGGACACCCTCAGGAGTTTCACAAGAGCTCACTACCCAAATGAACTCAGAATCTTCTCCTAAATCACTGCTTATCCCAGGCTGCTGAACGGCATCTACCTTTTTGCTTAAGTTGGAGACAAGTCATCCATGACTCCTCCTTGTTCCTTGCCCTCAAGTGGTCAGATAAATCTATGGATTCGACCTCCTAAATACCTCTTTAATCTACCCCTGTTCTGTCCCTGTCCTGGCTCAGACACCTGTCATCCACCTCTGGATTATAATGACAGCCTCCCCTCATTGGTCCTACCGGCCCCAACCTTGCCCCCTTCGACCCATTCTCCATAGGCAGCCAAGTGATCCTTCTGAAACAAAAATCTGATCAGATCACTCTCCCAATTAAAACATTTTAATGGTTCATCACTGTTTTTAGGATCAGATTTAAATTCCCCAGTGTGGCACCCAGAGTCCTGTGATATCTGGACCTCCTCTCTTCAGCCATCACGAACTACTTATGATGTGCTAGTTCACCTCCTAAACCTCTCTGCCTTGGTGCAAACTGCTTACCCCCACCTAGGAACGCACCCCTCCCTTGATGCCTCCTTCACCTGGTTAACTCTCGATCCTCTTTGAAGATGCAGGTAAGATGCGGCTCAGGTATCATCACCTCTGGGAAATCCTGCCCTAATGCCTCACCCCCAACATTGCTGGTAACCGCCTGCTTTACTGACTTGACTGACTTCCTCACCAGCTGTGAATGACACGAGGGCACTCAACAAACATTTACTAGGCACCTACCACGTGTCAGGCTCCAAGCCAGGCGCTAGGGGTGTGAGGATGAATATGGTAGGGTCCATGCCCTCAAAGGGGGTAGTCCGGAGGGGAGCAAACGCAGGTGAACTAAGAGTGACAGTCGTGATGCTGGGGAGCAAAAGGAGCCCCAGGAGGAAGGGGCAGGTCTCCTCTGGGAGGGGGGCAGAGAGGAGATGAGCCATGTTTTGCAGCTGGAGGCCGGCAGAGGAGGAAGGCACTTCCTGGAGGAGGACGCTGCCTGCGCAGACGGGCAGAGTTGGCTGGAGGGGAGCAAGGAGCAACGTGTCCCAAGGCCAGGGCTGTGGCAGGTGTGGAGGGAGGCAAAGCAAGCTTGAACTTCTACTCAGCGTTTAAGTGACTCCCCTAAGGCGAGACCAGACCTTCCTGTGACTGCCGTGTTCAGCCTGCTTCTCTTCCTCTGTCTGAGTCCCTGCAGAGCTCTGCAGCTGGTTCTTAAGGCACCTCCACCTGCCGGGCTGCTGCTCCTGCAGGGAGGGCGGGCCGAGGGGCTCACGGCAGGGTGACCTTGACCTCTCAACCAGCCCGCAGCCTGAAGGAGCCCGCGCACAGGCCCTCCTGCCTCCAGAGGGCTCCACACCCTCGACTGACCCGAGACCGGAGGCAGCCGCGCGCCGCAGGAGGGAACGCTCAACAGGCCTCGGCCGCAGAGCTGGGCTCGGGCTTCACGTGTCTGCGGGCTTCACCGCCCGCGACTTCACGTGTCTGCGCTCAGCTTCCTGTTCCAGAAAATTGCGATCCTTCGCACTGCCCATCTTTTTAGGAGAGGAAGGTTATCAGGGTTTCCTTGGCCTGCTGGGAAAATCCAGGAGACCCTGGAGAAGCCGTGAGGGGCAGGAACCATCCTGCAGCCCCCCGAACGGGCAGCCTCCATCCCAACACCAACACCGTGGTCCCCCGGGAGGAGGAAGCTGAGAACAAGGTTTCTTGCATGACTTGCCCCAAAGTCACTCTGCTGGGAACAGACTTTCAGAGAACTTTCTCAGACACTCTCAACCGTCCAAGCCTTTGAGGAGGGCCTGCCCTGTACCGGGACACCCCCTCCCCCCGCCTCGGGGTCTCACCGACCCCACACTGCCAAGCCTCCAGCCGCTGCCCAACCGCGGGCTCCCTGCGGCCTCGCACACGGGGAGCTCCCTCCTCCTGCGCCCGAGAAAGCTCACTTTCTCCAGGTCCAGAGTAACACTCCTTTCAGGTCTGCCCAGCCCCCGCCCTGGCAGCGCAGGAGAACACCTGTAAAATACACTGAAGCCCTGCTCCGCACCACCTGACCCAGAACCTGGCACGTTGCTGGCAAGGCCCTTCCGGACCCCCTCCTCCTCCCCTGTGCTACCCATCCCCCTGCTAAGAAGCACAGAAAGCAGGCTTCGCCAAGCAGAGACAGTCACTTGACCTGGCACGTGGTGCCCATGCACTGTTTTGGATGAATTATGCCCTGGCGTGTTTTCTCTCCTCTACACGATGGCAATGCTGGTATTCTCGTCCCTGGTCCCTCCTTCCATGTAATCTGTTACATACAGGCTCTAAAAGCTTAGAGCTCAGGCGTCATTATACTATTCCCTTGCTCAAAAATCCTCCACCTCCCACTGCCTACTGATGAAACTCCTGATTTCCCACCTAGCATCTAAGGATCCTTCACGATCCCAACTCCCTTCCACACTGACCTTTTTTATACCAGTCAGAATTTTAACCCTGCTCTTGCTCTTTCTAGAACACACTCTGTACTTTCCCTGTTCAGTAACTGTATGTATTTCTGGAATGCTGTTCCTCTCACACCCATCTTCGTACTCAAATCCACCTCTCCCTGTCTGGAACGTCCCCCTCCCTCTTCCTCTGCCTTTCTCACCCACTAACGATCACTTCTTATCACTTGCTATGTGTCCCTTCGTGTCAATACGTCTCTCCTCTTTTCAGATTAAAGCCTGATTACTCTTGGGGCGGCCACAAGAACTGTTCCAGCGTGTGCTTCAGAGCTTCTGCAGTTGGCCATCTGGATTTGAGTGCCAACTCTACCACTTCCTAGATGGATATCCCTGGGCAAATTAGGTAGCCTGTCAGTTTCCTTATCTGTAAAAAGGGAACTTCATCTATTAAGCGTCTACCCCTCTGGGTTATTGCAAGGTTTCAACTAAACACACCATAAGTTAAGCACTCAGCACAGTGCCTTGTACACAACAAACACTCAGAAAAACATGTGGGAAACATTCCTAGAATGTGAGTGAACTGTGCCGGGACTGCTGAAAGCACATCATCAACAGCTGAAGGTATGGAAGACAAAGTCTTCTCCTTGGAGGCTCTTACAGACTAGCTGGGCAACCAGAGCACTGCCTGGGCATGGCAGGGTGCTGTAAAGCGTCCACACAGGCTGGATGGAGAGCCTCTGGCATGGAGCCGGAGAGCACCTGCACCATTACAGGTAACGGCCAGAGTAGGAAAGTGGCTTGCTGAAGCCATGATATACGCTGGAAGGAAACAGGTGATTCCGGGCCAGGGAAAAACATCTGCAGTCACGTAGACATGGGGTGAGCGGATGGTGTCCAAAGCACATCAAGTCCTCACGAGATGGATATGACGTGAGGCAGGTCTGATAGGGTCCACCTACCTCCCCGTAGGCTGGTAGTGAAAGCATCCCTGCTAAAGCACTGTAGTCTGAAACCAACACAGTTGCCTCTTCGAGCACAGATCATGCCAACAAACCACACTCCACTCAACACATCTTCACATAAGTTCATGCATTGGAGGTGACCAGTTCTCTCCCCACAGGCTGAGACCCACCCCAGGACACCTGTCAGATCGCCCACCTGTGCTAGGGTCCTCTGACTCATAAATCAGCCTGGGAGTCAGGGAGAGAAATGCTGCCATGGTGCTAGGCAAATACAGTCCCACCTACGCAACAGACAAGCTCGTCAGAGGCAGGGCCCGTTTTTATTTTTTTATTTTTTCAAAAGCTCAGTGAACCCTAAGAATGAATATGGGGCACCATACCTGTATGAGTGTCAGACTGAACACATTCAGCTATTTTCGTAGCCTAAAAATGAATTTTAGAAGCCATTAGTTTTGAGTGCCTAGTTATACAGTAAGGGAAATCTGGCTGGGTCCCTGGGGTCCCAAGGGCTCTCCTTACATACCTTATTGTTGCCATTGCACGCTCTGACAATGGACACATAGTGTCTAATTTTTCTGCAAGTAGAAAACAATGTATTATTTCTCTCCTGGCTCTCTATTCTGGTGGGTATCTAGCTAACTTTTCATTATGAAAGGAGCATCTCTCTTTCACAATACATACAATGCTTGCTTGGAGGAAAGCAGTTCTATTTGTGTGTGGCCAAGGCCACCAATAAACAAACAAGAGTCTACAAGCATTCTCTGGTGTCTGTGTAGAAGAGAAGTTGACTCTTCAGTACAAACAACAAAATCCTTCTGAGTCATCACAACACACAATAAAAAATACCTAGGTTTTAAAAATGTACTGCATGTTAACCAACCCAAAGCCTCTAATTCCTTAACATGCTTTCACGGTTTCACAGCCCTTTTCTATTGATGCTCTTCTTCAAGTTTCAGCAAACAATCTGCTCACAGTCATTCATGGAAACAGCCACAGGCCACACTGGGCCGAATGTGCGAGTCTAGAACAAAGCAACCGGGGCTTATCACAGAAGATGCTGACTCTCCTCACTTATTTTCGATTTTTCAGCTTTTCCCCTTGATAATCCAATCCCTACAGTTATCCCCCCCGCAAATTTGGAAAGGCCATAAAAAGGCAGAGAATCAGAACAGAGAGCCCACACAGAGCCGTCTCCCTGAGGCAATCGCCAGCTGGCAGCAGAGCCTGGTGACCAAGCACGTGAGCCACGCGGTCAACGCAGAGGCCTGCAGCCCGGCTCCGCTGAGCGCTGGCCGCTGGCGGCTGGCGGCCGGACTCTGGGCCAAGCCTCAGGCTCCTCATCTGTCAAACAGAGACTGTCACAGTGCCGACATCACGGGGCTGTGGCCAGGACGAAATGAAGTGACACCTACCAGGCACTGAGAGCCTGCCCAGGGAGGGAAGGGCTCATGGACAGCGGCAGTTGTTACAACCATCATTGCTCCACCTCCTCCTGGTCTTTTTGTCCTTCTTTCATTTTCGCGACTGAGAGCATACACTAGGTATGATTTTACATTTTGACTTTTGCATTTATCAAAAACATTTTCCCCTATACTTCAATTTTCTATGATCAGCATTTCTAATGGTTGCGTATTTTATCGTTGGGTATTCTACAGTTCACATTCATAATTTTCCACTGTTCGTATTATTTAAGATAGATTCTGAGACAAACCATATGACATTTTCAGGCTCCTGATATACACTGCCTTCCAATCTGTGGTCACATCTGCTTCATATGCGTTTCCATAAATGAGAGTATTTAAAATACTTTTATCTAATTTGATAGTTATGTGCAGAAATAACACATAGGCTATCAAATTAGATAAAATCTTTTAAACATAGGGAGTCCACCAGTGAGTGTTCTTAGCACACAGCTCAGTAAAGTGGCATTCAGGTTTAAATACTTCAGTCTTTTATGTGCTCACACAGCTTAAGACTGTCGGAGTATGGCGACTCTGGGTCACCACCAGCCGGAGGGTCAGGCTGTGACCATGAGGAAGCCACCCTGGAAGGCCATTCTTTGATGGTACCTGACCTTGTTACAAGTCTTTCTTATAAATTTCTGCATGCAGTTCTCAACTTACTTAAGTATTCAAAGCAAATTCTGCAATAAGCCGAACATGGTATGTTGACTGAAGCACTCGTTTTCTCCACTTACCCTCCCTGTCCAATGACAGGTAGTATCTTCACATTTTGTTGTACATTATCTCCATTTTTCTCTTTGGCAGAGCAAATTCCTTGCCATTCCTATAAGTGGAATGTAGGCATCATTATACATTGTGTTCAAAACATACACCCAAGAGCATTTTCCACCTCAGGTTTCCACACCTTTACCATGGCCACTAAAGCTATTAGGATAATAAAAGCATCCCAACCCCAAAGGCAATTTTGGGTAATCTGACAATTCTTTCTCAACCTCCCAAGTCCATCTCCTCCCTAGACTGACAACAAAAGCCAGGTCACCACAGTCTAAATGGTCATATGTTTTCAGTGGCTTTCTGGTGGCAAGCGAGGCCCTGGGCCCATGAATGAGGAACACTCTTCTTGTCCAGGTTCCTCCTCTCACAACTCCTACCTGCCGCAGTGGAGGGGGGAAGTGTGGCCTCTGCCCCTGCATTTGGGACGGGAAGAGTCTCAGACTGGGGCAGAGAAGGGGCCACCCTCTGTGTTGAGTACCCTCTGCAGGTAGGGTGGGGATAATGAGGTAACAGCCAGGACTGGGCTCAGGCAGAATAACCAAGTGAGACCTTAAAAGCCAGAGCTGCCATTTCAGAATGGAACTGCAATGGGAGAGCAGGTATGCCCAGGCTATGACCACAGTGAGCAAACAGGGGCTACAGGTGGCTCCCCTACTCTGAGGGTGGTGGAGAGAAGCGTGGGACGGAGCTGGGTTTTGTGACCACCTAAAACATTCTGAATTTCTCCAAGAGTCACCAAGATCCTTAAGCTAGAAAAATCCCTAAAACCCACTGTAGGACCTTGAACTCCCAGGGTGTTTCATACCCTTCTAGACCTTCCAGAGTCTCACAGGAGCTAAAGCTGACCCAGGTGGGAAGGGGAACACCATGGCAGCCTGGCTCAAGTCTCCTGTCCATACTCTTACACAAAGTCAATTCTGAAATCTATGCTTGGGGCGTGGTGGCCTGCATGCAAATGCTAATGGTAAAATCTCATCTTCAGACTCCTCTGGGAAAGTGGATCCAAGAGAAACCAGGACATTGACAGAAGCAAAGGATGGTTACTGAGGCTTCCTGACGTCCTTCTGAAAACAATGGGCGCCAAGAAAGGACTAAATTAAAAAACAGCCCAAGAGCCCAGCTAGGTGCTTACTTGCCCTAGAGCAGAAGGGAGGTGTGGGCCTTCCTCACTACAGTTCTGAGGGGAGAGTGGCCTGTGCCCAAATTGGGCAAGGACTAGACAGGGATCCCTGGGCAGGAATCTGGAGCCTGTCCTCCACGCCCACAGCCCCATGCAGCCACCAGAGAAGGCTTTAGCAGACAGGTCTAAGAGTTACTTCTGAAGTTCACTATCAAGAGAAATATGGGAAGCTGACTGAGGTGATATTTGCAAAACTCTGAACATACCAACCACCACTGAACTGTACACTTTAAATGGATGGAGTGTATGGCATGTGAATTATCTCTCAACAGAGCTGTTATATAAAAAGAGAGGGAAAATATGGGAGACCGATTCAGTCAATCAATCAGCACTTCAAAACACATATTCAGGATTTTCTCCTCCAATCCTTTCTGAACAGAGTGGGTGGCTGCCAGATCCCAAGTCAAGGTGTAAGAAGCCATGTCAGCCAGAGCTGGACAGTCCAGCTAACGGAGGACAACTTAGCCAATGACTTTGCTTAGATAACTGAGTTGCCTGTAAGTTTTCCAGTTAACAATGGAAACAAAAAATATTCACTTAACACAGATCATATTTCTTATCAAAAATACATCAAAAATCGACGTTTCAGTTCCTAAAAATAGTAAAGTCCTACCTAGAATGCTGTTATGAAGATTAAATCTGGTAACACACATAAACTCTTAGCCAAGTCCTGACACACAGCAAATGTCCAGTAAGTGGCCTGTTTGGTTTTGCACAGGTGTCTGTTTGTCTCTCTCGGGCTGAGCTCCTCTCAGAACTACACTAAGGCGTGCACCTCCCTTCTACTCCGGGGCAAGCTCAGCACCGAGCTGGACTTCGCTGACTACTGAGACAGTTCCTTCTTGGTGTGTGCCCACTGGCTTAAGAATTAAATCATCAACATCCAGCTGTCCTATCCCAGGGGCTAGCACTGTGCTGGCAGGTGGTAAACAGCCAAAGAACACTTGGGGCTTTTGTTTACTGAATGGAAAAATGAGGCCAAAGTCAGATCACAGAATCCTGGCACCCAGGATAAGGGACTTGAGCTCTACACAGAGGGAGTGACATGATCAAAGTGGTGATCTGGTGAGACAAATCTCCAGTAGTGTAGGGTGGACTGGCCAGAAGTGGAGGGTCCTGGGACAGGGAGGCCTAACTGCATTCAGCCACCGCAGTCTCAGGGTGTGGGAAGAGGGCCCTGAACACGGTCAGGCCCAGGCAGTGGACCCTCAAAGCCAGGGGTTTAACAGACATCAAGCCTTGGTGATGGATTTGATGGAGGGGGCTAAAGGGTAGGGAGAAACCAAAACCATTCCAGGAATGAAAGTCCAGGCAACTGTGTGGATGGTCAACGAGCAGTAGACAGAAGAGGTGGAGGGGGAGCAGGCTTTTTGTTAATGGGGGGATGAGAGAAAATCACCGCTTTACAAGGTGATACCAAAATGACAGCAGGATGTTGAAACAGACCTTGGAAAAGACACTGAAGCTACAACTGGGAAGGTGGGAGACATCTACGCAGAGCAGGAAAGATGCTCAACAACAAAGGGAGCTTTCTGAGGAACCAGCAGGGGACAAAGAGCCCTGGTAAACCTGGGAGGAAAGAGATGGGGGAAAAGTGGGAGAAGCAGGGAGGCGGCGAGGGAGGAAAGCCCCTGGCTTCCCAGGAGCTGGGGAAGGTAAAAGGTGTGAAGAGCTGAAGGGCTCTGCGACTGCACATCATTATCAGAGGCAGCCAGCCGAGCAGCCAACATTCCTTCAGCACCTGCAAGACAGTTTCTGAGGGGAAAAAAATGCAAAATTTCTAAAAGCGAAGAGGCAATATAAGGCTCAGGTATCTGAGAAGATAGGAGGCCAGGGGTTCTAGGGCCCTGACAGAGAAGACCTGGGGAAGAAGAAACAGGAGCAGAGCCAAGAAGGACACATAAAGGGAGGAAGGAAGCAGGAGTGTGGGACTGAAAGTCAAGGTGCCTAATAGTATCAGTTTTACCTGAAAGGGGAGCCAGTGGCTGAGAACAGCAGGCAGAGGAGGTTTATAGAGAGTGGTGTTCGCAGTATTCTCTGTTTGAACATCATCAGAATTCCTCCTCTGCCCCCAAGAATATCCAACTGGTTGGACACCTAGAATCTGACACTCCAAAGCCCCTCCCGGTCATCTGACCACTTCCAAAGGCTCCACCCTGGTTCCCAGCACATGTCTGAACTCTCTCCACTGACCATGGTGCCACTGTTTGCCAAGGGCTGTGGCTGATTCTCAACAAGCCCTTCTTCTCCCGAGGGAGACTTGATTAGAAAGGCCATATATCTTTCTCCTCAAAAAACTGCCCAGCTAAGTGGTCTGTCCTGCTGCAGTGTTGCCTGTGAACCAGCAGGGTACCAACAAGGGACAAACGGCAGTTTCTGCACTCTCCCCAAGAACTTGCAATCATGCAAAACAAATGCCCTGGTTCCTTTTCTTTTTTTTTAAACATCTTTATTGGAGTATAATTGCTTTACAAGGGTGTGTTAGTTCCTGCTGTATAACAAAGTGAATCAGCTATACATATACAATCACCACCTGGTTTCTTTTGGAAATAAAGCAGTATAGAGGTTGACAATGCAATAACCTTTCGTATTCTCTGCTCATAGCAAATACAGACTTTAGAGAGCAGGTCCTGCTGTTGAGGCCCTTTGCGCCTGGTGCCCAACGGCATACCTCAGGAGGCAAGACGCCGCTCACAGGGATCTGGGTGAATCCCGGGGCCTACAGCTAATCCACTGGGTGCCCCCACCCCCATCTCAACTTGCTCTCCTCACTGCAAGGGCAGCTGCCAGATCAAGGAGCATGAGAGCCACCATCTGTTTCACACCCTGCTGAACCTCACAGCAGAACTGCTCGCTGACCCAGTGGCAGCACTGGACCAAACCGCCAGGACTGGGGAGGCCATGGTAAAGCGCCTCAAAGGCTGCGGGGGTCTGGAATGGCTGCTGTTCTGGAGCTGCCTTCCGAGGACGCCCCTCTCGGCCCAGGGAGGGAACACTGGTGGGCCTGAACACCTAAGGGTCTGTCTCTTCATTCATCTCAGCCTTCGTTTCTCTATCCAGAGGACCTGCCACTCTCTCTAGTAAGAAAATCATCATCCTCGACAGAAAGGCTGAAGGCAAAATAGGATTCAAGCAGTTGTGCCCATTTTTGTGATTCCCCTGAGAGTGCATTAGCGGGCCCCGCCGCTGGCCTGTTCTTTCCCTGTTCTCACTGCAAAGCCACCTCGTGTGCTCAGAGCCGCGGGAAAGCAAAGGACACCAGCCCACTCACGGTGTCTTCGAGGGGCCCAAGCCAAGTGGGGGTATAAGCTTTATAGCCCTTCTGCCCCCTCTGGCAGACTGCCCTTGTGTGCTAAGGGACAGGCACGGGCCAAATGCCACAGAGAAAGGGCATCACTTCCACAGGGCCTCCAGATAGCCAGCAAGAGAGCAGGTCACCAATTTTTCAAATGTTCTGAATAATCAGATTCACAGTCCCAACTTCTAAAAGTTAAAAAGAGCCCAGCAGAAAAGCCTAAGAATGACTATGGAAAGCAGTAGCCTTTTCCTCATCATATTTTAAAACCTAATATAACAGTGAGGTGCTGTCAGAAGCCACAGTTCAGAGAGAGAAATAACCTTTCAGACTGAGCCTGCCTTGCTTTGTCTACCCCTTCAGCACCAGGGTGCTGTAACTTCTCACATCACAATGCAATGACTACTTTTATCTGTCTGTTTTGCACCCTGGAATGAGTTCTCTAAGGGATTTTTGTTTTGCCCTTCTTTCTATACCAGAACCTAGCACACCTGGCATTCAAAAAATGCTGAATGAATGAACGAGGCTCAGAGAACTGATGGGCTCCAATGTGTTCTGAGAATGTGTTAACTCACTGGCAATCCTTTACCCAGACCATTTGCCAACAGCTACCACTTAGAAGATCAATTATTAGAAAGATCAACTTACTTATTACAAAAATGAAAACAATGATGTTAAGTGTCAAAGTTACTCTTATTGGCTGGTCAGGTTTTATATACTTTCTTGGCCTCAATTTCCTCATCTGCAAAATGGGCATAAGAGAGATAACACTACCTACACTTCCCCAGGCTTCTGGGAAGAATGAGACTGAGATCACCTGACTCTAGCAGCAGTGCTCAGTGAGCGCTAGGTCTCCTTCCTTCCTTCTTTGTTATGTGAGAGTAACAAGGGTAGTGACCTCTTACTTACCTTGCCTATCCTGATGCATGAATTTATAGTATCGAGCAAATCAGCCTTTTTTTCATTTACAGGCACTTCTGCTAAATCCTTCCCTATTAATTCACCTGACTCATAGCCCATTGTTGTTTCAAATGCTGGATTTGCATACTGGGGGGAGACAAAGGAAAAAACATCATGTGAATTAAAAGAAATTTTGAAAAGTGGACAATCAAAGATGTTCAACCTAAACCATCATATTTTTCCCCCAGAAAGCCCAGAAGCCTGGCACTCACTACGACTGTTCTAAAGCCACAAGAGCACAGCCCCAGAAAAACCTTGGAGTCTGGAGAAGCCTCTGCTCTGACACCAGGCTGGGCTTACTGCCTTGTTCTCCTGAGGCTGCAGGGAGGGCAGCAGGCCCACTCCATTTAAACACCAGCAGAGGAAAGAAGCTGCATGGAGACAGACCCAGGGCTGCTACAAAAGGGCTGTTGAGATTATGATACATTGGAAGAAAGCACCAGACTGGGAGTCTGAAAACCCAGGGTCTACTCCCACAAGTCAGTTAACCTCTCCAAGTCTCAGTCTGCACATCTGTTTAATGGGAATGAAACACCTATTTCGCCTCTCTCATATGATGCAAATGAATAATGAGTTTGGAAAGCAGGCTATGAACTAGGAAGTGTTTACAAATTCAAGGCTTTATGGTTAAATTTCAAATAGGGCTGTAAGACTAGAAGAAAATGTATGGGAAAGCTGTGCATGTGCTGATAGGAATAACAAATAATGACGATGACAAAACAATAATCATACTGTTTAAGGTTTGTTTTCCTTGCTAGGCACTGTAGTAAAAGCACTTCACACACAGTAACTCATTTAATCCTCAGAACATCCTTACAAAAGGTAAGTCGTTGTTAGCGTTAATATTATTCCCATTTGTACAGATGAGACAGCAAATTCAGACAGATTAAGTCACCTGCCTGAAGATGCCCAGCTAGGAAGGGGCCGAGGCTGATTGGAAGCCAGGCCTGACTGATACCAAGCCTGTGCCCTCAACCACCGGCCAATGTTGCCTGTCAGGGCACCATCCTGAATGCTAACATCATCAACTCTTTACCAAGAAAGTCACTAGTTCGATTAAAGTGAAGAACTGGAGTGCTCAGAACTAAAATCAAAGTGGGGCTCATTCTCAGACAAAAGGCACATTCCTCTGGCACAACTCCCTCTTTTGCTGTTATATGAAAATACATGTTACCTGTCTGCTGTTATCTGAAAGCCATGTTATCTTCAGTCACTTATATGAAGCCACTTTTCTAATAATGGATAATTTGTGAAGTAATTGCTAGTTTATTTTTGAAATTTTGAGTAGCTTCTAGTAAATTTCTATAGGTGTAAACTATCTTCAAAAACAGTAAGAAAGGTGAGAGCGTGCAGCCCTTATGGGCAGAGCCTCTCCTTGCTGCCAACAGTCTCTCTCTACCCCACTCTGCTGCAGAAACAATCCTCTGGATAAAAGTCCCTCCTTGCTAAGTAAATAAATATGCAAAAAAGTGAGAAATAATAAATGCTAATGCCATATTTCTACAGAATATTTTCTAGCACATTAAGCAATTATTGGAACATTTTCTTACCTATAGAGAACTTATTTTAAATTATATATTTTATAGATTTTGTTCTGATAATCCTCTAAGGAAAAACTGGTCCCTTGAACTTCAAAGAGAGGGAAAAGAAAACAACAACATACTGAAGGGGTTCAATCTTAAAAATGCAAACAAACCAGAAATTCAGCAGGACAAGCTTCCAAAACAACAAACCTGTACAATGTGGTCTTCACTTGTAATTTCAATTGCTTCTTGACTTTTCTCTAATGCAGTGAACATTGAGTTACAAGCCCTTTATGGGTAGAAGAGAAAAAGGACTGCTTAATGTAAATATTATAAAATGTAATACCATCTTGGAATATTACATTAACTTATTTAAATGTGTTCTTTGATTATAAAGGTAACTAATGCTAACTCAAGAAAAAGTAGGGGGACATATTAAAAAGCATAAGGAAGAAATAAGCGCCTCCTGCCACCTCAGTACTTGGGATCATGACTATGCACAATTTGGTGCCTTTCCTTCACTCTAAGGACAAGTGGACCAGGTGGAACACATCCCAGGGTCAGATCACAGCCCTTCGCTGGCTGTGGGACATGACTGAACCTCCCTGGGTCTCTGCCTTCTCACCATCTGAAGGGTCCTCGTGAGGACTCAATGAGAAAATGGAGTCAAGAAGCCCACACGAAGCCGGGTAGAAAGGAGGCGGCCCATCATCTGTAGCTATTATCACTTTCAACAAATCCTTTGCTCAAAACTGGGATCATCGGGATCATGAGCTTTGTTTTCTGCTTCCACTTAGCCTTACATTGTGAGCATTCTCCCTTGTCCTCAGTGTTTGAAAACATTTTTAAATTGCACAGGTAACTAAAGGTTTATTTTTAAAAAATTAGAAAATAATAATAAATGAGATACTACATCATACCCACTAGGATATCTACAATCAAAAACAGAGATAAAACCAAGTGTTGGTGAGGAACCCTCATACACTGCTGGTGGGAGTGTAAAATGGTGCAGCTAGCTGCTTTGGAAAACAGTCTGGCAGTTCCTCAGGCTGTTAAACATAGAGTTACCATATGGCCTAGCAATTTTACTCCTAGGTAGATATCCTACAGAAATAAAAACATACATCCACACAAAAACTTATAGCCCACAGGTGAAAACAACCCTAAAGTCCATCAATGATGAATGGATGAATAAAATGTGGTATATCCATACAATGGAATACTATGCAGATATGAAAAGAAATAAAGCCCTGATGCATGCCAAAATATGGATGAACCTTGAAAAACATTACGCTAAGTTAAAAGGACCACATATTGTATGATTCTATTTAAATGAAATGTCCAGAAGAGACAAATCTATGTATAGAGAGAAATTAGATTAGTGGTTATCTAGGGCTGGGGGTAATGAAAATGTTCTAAAATTGTGGCAGTGGTTGCACAACTCTGTGAATACATTAAAAGCCACTGAACTGTGTACTTTAAATAGGTGAATTGTATAGAATGTCAATTTTATCTCGATAAATCTGTTTAAAAATAAGTGAGATTAAATCGTCTGAAATCCCAACACCTACGCATATCAACTGGTGTTCTAGGCAATTTCTTGTGTAAATATACATGTAATACATATACTTATAAAAATAGGATCATACTTGACAGTTTTATCATCTGCTTGTACCAATGAACCATATACATTAATATCTTTCCATATCAATAATTAGTTCCTTATCATCACTCTTAATAACTATATAATATTCTATTGTAAAATTATACCATAATTTAGTCAAACAAATTCCCCATGACTGGGGAATGCTTTCAGTTTTTTTCTTGTATATGCCTCAGAAGACGAAAAAGAGAAAGCAACTGTCACTTGTTCATAAAGTGCAGAGATTACATTTATAAAACCAATAATTACAATGCTTTTACTTTATTCCTGGTATTACTAAACTGTCTAGCTAAATAAGACAAAGCAGCTTTAGCCAATAAAAATTAGCTCTTCTTTCTTGGCATATAAAACTCAAGTGAATTACCTCAATAAAGCTGTTATTTAAAAAAAAACAAGAACCAAAAAACAACGAGAAGTAAGTTCCCACCTCTGATATAACAAGCTTGGAGGAGATGGATCTGTGAGAAGCCCTACTGGGTTTTATCACTCTTTTTTAATTTTTGCAGATCTGGTAAATATAAAATGGTATATCATTTTCATTTCTTTGGTTACTAGTGAAGCTGAACATTTTTTTCATGTTTATTGGCCATTAATATCTCCTACAAACTGCTTGTTCACAACATGTCCTTTTAAATTTTTTCTACTGCGTGTTTCCATTTTTAAACTGATTCATCAAAGCTCTTTACGTATTCAGGATATTAACCTATCTGTCCTGTGTGTTAAGAATGTATTTTTCCCAGTTTGTTATTTGTCTAAATTTTTAACATTATTTAAGGTATACTTACTGAGACAAGCTTAACATTTTTATGTTGTCTAATCTGATTCTCTTCCTTTGTAAAATCTGGCTTTCACCCCATGCTGAGTTTAAAAAGACTTCATTATCCAAATACATATGCTCACTTACATTTTTGGTACTTATGTGGCCACACTTCTTAACATTATGCACACTGGAATTTATTTTGGGACTGAGTGTGAGATCGGGATATAACTTTATTTTCTTTCCAGTTAATAAGTTGTCACAATTCTATTCATTGAAAAGTCCACCCCTTCCTGTGTGGATTTAAATTGCCACGTTGAACACATATACTTATGTTCCTAATTCTTAAATACAAGCACGTCTATTTCTAGACTTTACATTCTAGTTTACTGATCTAGCAGTAACACAAAGATGCTTGTTATAGCTTTTTAGTGCATTTTAATATCTCTCAGAACAAGTCTTTCTCTATTGCTCCCAACTCTCTAGCCCCACATTTCCCCCTTCCCTTCATTATCAATATTTTCATATCTCCCTTCATAGTGGACATCTCCCTTTGGCTGTCACCTGGCACACAGAAAACAAAGTAGAGCATGAGGAGAGACAATGAGTGCAGTTTTGAAAATGGGGGTTACAACCTAAAGGACTACCTTTGCCATGTGCTGCATGCGAGATCTTGGATGTAAGTCAGTTAACCTCCCTGGGTCTCGGTTTTTGCATCGTGATTCATGATTTGATGAAATAAGCTCTAACATCACCTCCTGCTCCACAGTTCCGCTCTCCTCTCAGAGAGGGCAGCAGTCCAGCTCACTGTGGAAGTGCTGCAGCCAGGCTGTGGAAGACCCAGGAATGAGAAGGAGGCAGGCCCAAGGCCAACCATCCATCTCAAGTTTCCCTGAAAACTCTGGCAATAAAAAGGAGCTCTTTTGTAGACCTCACTGGCCCTGAAACATCTCTGCTCAGCAGCACTTCTTTGCCACCTCACACTTCATTTCATTTTTGTCTATGAAGTATTTTCTTCTCTGCATGTGATACCCCGTGCTGGTCCTTACCAACGTTAATACCCCAACTTCTAATCGCCTTATCTCTGCCTTGGGCACATACAAACAGAATGATTTCATTCTCTCTTTGATCCTGGTAAAGGAAATGTTAAAGAATAGTAGACCACCCAAGGAAGAGACCTAGGATGATACAGAGATACTGACATTTTTTTCACTTCTGTCAACCTCATATAATTTTACTAATTTTTCTGCTTTTCTCACTCTACAAAGAACTAGGTTTCCACTCATCAGTTAAAAAAAAAAAAAACTGTTGAGCAAGAGCAAATTACAAAATGCTTACTGTAGAGAAGAAAACATGTCACCTACCAGAGATGATAATGTTAACGGGTTGGGTGTATGTGTATATTAAAAGTAATTTTTTAATTAAAAAACGAAACAGATAATTCAGTATATATACTTCTGCATACTGCTTTTTCATTTGCTATTATTTTGGTGCCCCATCTTTTTTTTTCTTTTTCTGGCCACACCATGTGGCTTGTGTTATCCTCCCCGACCAGGGATCAAACCCAGGGCCCCGGCAGTGACAGTGCCAAGTTTTAACCACTGGACCGCCAGGGAAGTCCCCACTGGAGCCCCATCTTTAAATGCTGAGTCTCCAATCACTAACATGACCACCTATTAGACATCCAGGCAGACTCTGAAAGCATTCTGTGAGGAGAGATGCCTTCCCACCACCCCATCCCATTTTAGCAGGAGGTCAGTTACAGCCAAGATATAGCTGCCCACAATCGAAGTCCTCACTTGCAACAATGCTCTGTGTGGTATGGTCGACTTACCAGAAGCAGCAGAATTACCTGAGTTTCAGCTGTGGGCGCACCAATCCAAACTCCATCTGGAGCAGTTCATTGTAACAGGCCATAGCGCTGGGGTTTTCTACATACCTCTACAAACAGAAAGGGGGTTTTGTGGATAAACAAATGTGCACCTTTAAATGATTAAATACATATATAAAAAATAATTCTTTCCAACAGGCTTCTCAACTTGGTACCGGAAATCTAAAAAATAATTTACCTTTCATGATGAACAGGAAATGAGAGATGAAAACTTATGGGTACCAAATTAGCTTTTAAAAAATAGTACTTGCACATATCTGAGAATATATTAAGAAACCACTGAGTTGTACACTTTAAGTGGCTGAATCGATCAACTATACCTCAATAAAGAGAAAAAAAGGCAGAAAGAAGAAAGGAAGTGGGGAGAGAGAGAGGCAAGAAGGAAGGAAAAGAAAGGCAGAAAGGGCAAGGTATTTGCTGGAAAGAAAAAAATAAAATAATTTTTAAAATAAATTAATTTAAAAAACTATAGTATACTATAGTATAACCATTTAATGGAACAGCATGCAGCTATTACATGCACTTATATGGAATGATGTATGAGACACACTGTCAAGTAAAATGAGGAAATGGAAAATTGCATTATAATTATTTTACATTTTTATAAAAATATTACATCAAGTTTAAATAAATAAATAGCTGAATTACATGGTATATGAATAGTATCTCAATAAAGTAGTAAATAAATGGAATTACAAAAAATAGGCCTCCATTCCTGGGCATATATCCAGAGAAAACTATAATTCAAATAGATACATGCACCCCAACGTTCATAGCAGTGCTATTTACAATAGTCAAGACATGGAAGCAACCTCCTAATAGTCCATTGACAGAGGAATGCATAAAGAAGATGTGGTGTGTGTGTGCGTGTGTGTTTATATATGTACAGTATGTACAATGGAATATTACTCAGCCATAAAAAAGAATGAAATAATGCCATTTGCAGCAACATGAATGGACCCAGAGATTATCATACCAAGTGAAGTAAGTCAGACAGAGAAAGGCAAATATCATATGATATCACCTATATGTGGGAATCTAAAAAAAAAACTACAAATGAACTTATTTACAAAACAGAAATAGACTGACAGACATAGAAAACACACTTATGGTTACCAATGGGGAAAAGATGGGGAGAGGGATAAATTAGGAGTTTGGGATTAACAGATAGACACTACTGTATGTAAAATAGGTGAACAACAAGGTCCTACTGTATATCACAGGAAACTATATTCAATATCCTGTAATAACCTTTAATGGAAAAGAATCTGAAAAAGTATAAATATGTATATATATGTACATATGTATATATATATGACTGAATCACTTTGCTGTACACCTGAGACTAACACAATATTTAATTCCACTAAAAAAAAAGTTCAAGGAAAAAAAAGAGCGCTTAAGAACGCTTTTCTTTCACTGCCTTGAAGTAAGAGGATTTTTGATGTCTACATGTTACTAGCAGAGCCTAGAATATACAGGAGGAGGACATTTATTAACTAAAGTCCTATCTATATTAACTTTCAGAGTCTATTCACTTATTCAAGGGCAATATGTTGTCCTCTTTCGAGCTGTACAAGCTCACGGTAAGTAAGCAAAAATATGCTTGCACATCTCTTTGCAGTTGAGTTTCACAGAGGTAACTCGCACTCAGGCAACATTCTCCTACAGTCACTTCAAACAGCAGCTCAACTAAGCTGACAAAGGATTAACCCTCCACGGCAGAGGTACTGGCAGAGCCATGGCTTTGCCCAGTCTCTCTTATTGCTGTGGACAGTAACTGTTTTGTTTAATAACCTTTACATAATGGAAACATCTCAACAAAGCAAATTTACATGGGAATGGGAAGACTGAGCACCACCAAATTATGTATTTCATGAAGACATCTTACAGGTCGCTACATTCTGTCACGTAGTTACATTCAGATATAAAAAAATATTTGTGAACATTTACTCACCCCTATTTCTGTGAACAGCTCTTGCTTTCACCTGCTCAATACATGGATAATACTCTATCTGACAGAGGAGGAAGCTGAGGCTAAGAGGCAGGGCATCTGCAGGCCACCATCAACAAGCCAAAGCCGGACCAATCTAGGGGACAGGGCCCCTTGTGGAGCTCCTTCTACTGCCAGTGAAGGCAGATATCCCTGTTTGAACAGTGCTCACGGTCTTGTCTTTGTGTCAAGAAACCTAAAAACCCAGCCCCAAGTTCATGCCTTAAAAGCTGTATGATTCTCCATGAGGCCCTTAACCTTCCTAAGCCTGCTTCCTCACCTGCAAAACAAGACACCCTGCTCCACCACAGACGACCATGAGAAAGCACTCTAACTGTAAACTGTTGCACAAACATAAAGCACAGTGACTGCCGGCCCCTGGGAAGCAAGGCAAGGCCTGCTAGCCATGGGCATGATGGTTCCCGGGCCTGCAGGCCAAACACAGCCCTTCTTACCCACAGAAGTCTGAGAGAGGTGACATGCCTACCAGCTCCCCGCTGCTGAGAGGGGAGGACAGTGCTGGCCCTGCCGCTCCCTCCTCAGTCAGCCATGACCCCTCAGGCACATCCAGGAACACTGCCCATCTGCAGAGGCGCCCACTGCGGACCAGGCAGGAATAGGGAGGAGAGATTTCCGGGTATAGTGCTTGTGCCACTCCAGTAGACAAGGGGTGGGGGACTTGAGATGGACAGGTGTCTCCAGATGTCCACGCACTTGCCTGGCTTCACCTGCTCTGCAGGCGACATCTTGGGACATGGAGCCATGTGTATTATGTGTCATGGCCTCCCATGCATGCAACCAGAGTTTTCACTGGGTGTGAATGTACATATCCAAATATTTTTACCCCAAAGGTGGACATCATGGCTAAAAAACAAGCACATGTGACTAAAAGTACAGCATCTTGCTCCTGCTATCTGCCCCTCCCCCTCACTACCTCTGGTTTGCTCTGTGTATCTAAATATCCTGTCTTTCCTGCCCTTCTCCAACTTTCATTCATGTCCCAAGGATTCCACAGGGCATGGAGGGTGGAGAAGGGCAGCTGGTCCAGGGATCTTCAGGCATCAGGCTGCTATTCCCTCTGCTTGAACAGCAGCTGGTCTCCCCTCCCCAACCCATCCCACGAGAGGGGCCGGGGCCACAAGTCCTGCAGACTCCTGAGACGACTCGGCCTTGCTTTCTCCAGAGCATACCACACCCACCTTGCTGGGCCCCACCCAGTGGTTCTCAACCCTTAGCTGCATATTAGAATTCCCTGCAATCTTAAAAAATAATACCAACGTGCAGGCTCCTCCCCACACCAACTGAAACAGGGTCTCTGGGGAAGCCTTTCAGGGGGTTCTAACGCACAACCAGTGTTGAGAGATACCAAACCCTAACCTTTGAGATTTTAGTCAGCAAAAGCTCAGCTGCCAAGTCCAACTGAGGAGGCAAGTAGGTCTCCATCCATCCATCCTGAACTCCTGAACTATGGCCAATCCACAGAATAGCTGACTGCCCCCTGAATCCCAGAGTTCTCACTATGGTGATGGCTTTCAGGTCCAGGGCTGGGTTCAAGCATGGGCTCCACTGCCTCCCAGCCATGAGACTCTGGAGAATCACCTTCCCTCCAGGTCTGGATGCTCTGCTCTGTCTCCGTGCCCTCTGTCACCTCACTATCCTTTTGTTACCTGAGGGTACAGGACTCTGCATGAGAAGAGTTAGCACGTGTAGTCTCTGAGGACTGGTCACCGACTTGGATTCGTCACTTATAAAGTGGTGAGGCTGCTGCTATCTCCATACTTCCTAAGTCACAGACCTCTAAAACGACTACTTTAAATTAAACCCTTTGTGTTTTCTGCATGGGAGTGTTTTCGCAGAGACATGCACTTAACCGTGGTTCCCAGCAAACGCTTCGGGGGGACACCTTGATTAAGTTGTACGGGTAAGAGGGCAGGCAAAGTGTGTATGTCGGTTACTTCTGAATTTTCAAATTAGTTTCATGATAACTCAATTATACTAGGAAAATACAAAGTCCATGGTTAACTAGACTTTCTACCAGGACACGCTTCCCAGTCCACGAAGCTGTGCTGATGGACTTCCTTGTGCAGAATTTCAAACACACAATTTCCAACACTGCATCTATGACCTCGTACAAATAAAAAGCTTAATGACTGCTGGTGGCTGTAGGTAAGCAAACAACCCAAGGAAAGATGAATAATCTATCCCCTAAGTTTCACTAGTTTCACTGCAAAGTGGAAGCATCGAAGGTCCTTGTTAAGAATAGCCAGTTCCGGGCTTCCCTGGTGGTGCAGTGGTTGAGGGTCCGCCTGCTGATGCAGGGGACGCGGGTTCGTGCCCCGGTCCGGGAAGATCCCACATACCATGGAGCGCCTGGGCCCGTGAGCCACGGCCGCTGAGCCTGTGCATCCGGAGCCTATGCTTCGCAACGGGAGAGGCCACAACAGTGAGAAGCC
>NW_006798027.1:28942-50709 GCF_000442215.2 Lipotes vexillifer | reverse complement strand
TACCAAAAAAAAAAAAAAAAAAAAAAAAAAAAAAAAAGAATAGCCAGTTCTGCAGCTTAAGAGTAATAATATAAAGATCTTCAAAGTTATCTGGGAAAGTTTTTTGCCTCTTGTGAATGCTTCCCTAAGCAGTTTAAGGAGGGATGACCTAACGATTCCTGGGAATAGGTGATCCACAACTTCCAACCTGGGATTCTTAAAGGAATGCTCACCTTCATGCTGGCTGATGTGGTTTTTCTTGTACTAGCTCACATGGATTACTGGAGGTCAGGGAATGGGGACAGGCACTGATATCTGTGAATGTTGTGCGAGTGTCAAAATGCGAGAACCAAAAAACTATGTAACAATAATAATATAAAATTTTTATATAAAATTATGTGTGTATAAAACAAGGTCTTGGCGGGCAGAGATTGCGGGAGGCGGAGCGGGGGAGAGATGCCCGCACAGAGGATCAGGGCCGACCGGCACTCACCAGCCCGAGCGGCTTGTCTGCTCAGCCACCGGGGCGGGCAGGGGCTGGGAGCTGAGGCTCGGGTTTCGGTCGGAGCGCAGGGAGAAGACTGGGGTTGGCGGCTTGAACATAGCCCGAAGGGGTTAGTGCGCCACGGCTAGCCGGGAGGGAGTCCGGGGAAAAGTCTGGACGTACCCAAGAGGAAAGAGACCTTTTCTTGCCTCTGTGTTTCCTGGTGCGCGAGGAGAGGGGTTTTAAGAGCGCTGCCTAAAGGAGCTCCAGAGACGGGCGCGAGAAAAGCTCGGAAACCAGAGACGGGCGGGAGACGCTAAGGCTGCTGCTGCCGCCACCAAGGGGCCTGTGTGCGAGCACAGGTCACTGCCCCCACCCCTCTTCCGGGGAGCCTGTGCAGCCCGCCACTGCCAGGTTCCCGGGATCCAGGGACAATTTCTCAGGGAGAACACACGGCGGGCCTCAGGCTGGGGCAACGTCACGCCGACTTCTGCCGCCGCAGGACCGCTCCGCACTCCGTGCCCCTCCCTGCCCCCGGCCTGAGAGCGCCAGAGCCCCCGAGTCAGCGGCTCCTTTAACGCCGTCCTGTCTGAGCAAAAAGCAGACGCCCTCCAGCGACCTACACGCAGAGGCAGGGCCAAGTCGAAAGCTGAGCCCCTGTGAGCTGTGAGAACAAAGAAGAAAAAGGGAAATCTCTCCCAGCAGCCTCAGAAACAGCGGATTAAAGCTACACAATCAATTTGATGTACCCTGCCTCTGTGGAATACATGAATAGACAGCGAATCATCCCAAATTGAGGAGGCGGACTTCTAGAGCAAGATCTATGATTTTTTCCCCTTTTCCTCTTTTTGTGAATGTGTATGTGTATGCTTCTGTGTGAGATCTTGTCTGTATAGGTTTGCTTCCACCATTTGTCCCAGCGTTCTATCCGACCATTTTTTTTTTTAATTTTTTTCTTAATAATTAATTTTAATTTAAAGAACTCTGTTATACTTTACCTTCTTTCTATCTTTCCTTCCTTCCTTCCCTTTTTGAGACAACGAATCGTCCCAAATTGAGGAGGTGGACTTGGAGAGCAAGTTTTATGATTTTTTCCACTTTACCTCTTTTTGTGAGGGTATATGTGTATGCTTCTATGTAAGATTTTGTCTCTATAACTTTGCTTCCACCATTTGTCCTAAGGTTCTATCCTTCCCTTTTTTTTTTCCTCTAAATAATTATTTTTTTAATTCAATAACTTTATTATACTTTATTTTATTTTACTGTATCTTCTTTCTTTCTGTATTTTTTCCTTCCTTCCCTCATTCCTTCCTTCCTTCCCTCCTCCCTCCCTCCCTCCTTTCTTTCCTTCTTGCCTTCTTCCTTTCTTTTCTTCTTTCTTTCTTTCTTCCTTCCCTCCTTCCTTCCTTCCCTCCTCTCTTTCTTTCTTTCTTTCTTTCTTTCCTATTTCCTCCTACTTATACTAATTCTCTCTACTTTCTCTCCCTTTTATTCTGAGCCGAGTGGATGAAAGGCTCTTGCTGCTCCAGCCAGGAGTCAGGACTCTGCCTCTGAGGTGGGAGAGCCAACTTCAGAACACTCGTCAAGAAGAGACCTCCCAGCCCCACATAATATCAAACGGCGAAAATCTCCCAGAGATCTCCATCTCAACACCAGCACCCAGCTTCGCTCAACGACCAGCAAGCTACAGTGCTGGACAACCTATGCCAACCATATAGCAAAACAGGAACACAACCCCACCCACTAGCAGAGAGGCTGCCTAAAATCATAATAAGTCCACAGACACCCCAAAACACACCACCAGACGTGGACCTGCCCACTAGAGAGACAAGATCTAGCCTCATACACCACAACACAGCCACTAGTCCCCTCCACCAGGAAGCCTACACAACGCACTGAACCAACCTTAGCCACTGGAGACAGACATCAAAAACAACGGGAGCTACGAACTTGCAGCCTGCAAAAAGGTGAACCCAATCACAGTAAGATAAGCAAAATGAGAAGACAGAAAAACACACAGCAGATGAAGGAGCAGGATAAAAACCCACCAGACCTAACAAATGAAGAGGAAATAGGCAGTCTACCTGAAAAAGAGTTCAGAATAATGATAGTAAAGATGATCCAAAATCTTGGAAATAGAATGGACAAAATGCAAGAAGCAGTTAACAAGGACCTAGAAGAAATAAAGATGAAACAGACAATGATGAACAACACAATAAATGAAATGAAAAATACTCTAGATGGGATCAATAGCAGAATAAATGAGGCAGAAGAACGGATAAGTGACCTGGAAGATAAAATAGTGGAAATAACTACTGCAGAGCAGAATAAAGAAAAAAGAATGAAAAGAACTGAGGACAGTCTCAGAGACCTCTGGGACAACATTAAACGCACCAACATTCGAATTATAGGGGTTCCAGAAGAAGAAGAGAAAAAGAAAGGGACTGAGAAAATATTTGAAGAGATTATAGTTGAAAACTTCCCTAATATGGGAAAGGAAATCGTTAATCAAGTCCAGGAAGCACAGAGAGTCCCATACAGGATAAATTCAAGGAGAAATACGCCAAGACACATATTAATCAAACTGTCAAAAACTAAATACAAAGAAAGCATATTAAAAGCAGCAAGGGAAAAACAACAAATAACACACAAGGGAATCCCCATAAGGTTAACAGCTGATCTCTCAGCAGAAACTCTACAAGCCAGAAGGGAGTGGCAGGACATACTGAAAGTGATGAAGGAGAAAAACCTGCAACCAAGATTACTCTACCCAGCAAGGATCTCATTCAGATTTGATGGAGAAATTAAAACCTTTACAGACAAGCAAAAGCTGAGAGAGTTCAGCACCACCAAACCAGCTTTACAACAAATGCTAAAGGAACTTCTCTAGACAAAAACACAAGAGAAGGAAAAGTCCTATAATAACGAACCCAAAACAATTTAGAAAATGGGAATAGGAACATACATATCGATAATTACCTTAAATGTAAATGGACTAAATGCTCCCACCAAAAGACACAGATTGGCTGAATGGATACAAAAACAAGACCCATATATATGCTGTCTACAAGAGACCCACTTCAGACCTAGAGACACATACAGACTGAAAGTAAGGGGATGGAAAAAGATATTCCATGCAAATGGAAACCAAAAGAAAGCTGGAGTAGCAATTCTCATATCAGACAAAATAGACTTTAAAATAAGGACTATCAGAAGAGACAAAGAAGGACACTACATAATGATTAAGGGATCGATCCAAGAAGAAGATATAACAATTGTAAATATTTATGCACCCAACATAGGAGCACCTCAATACATAAGGCAAAAACTAGCAGCCATAAAAGGGGAAATCGACAGTAACACATTCATAGTAGGGGACTTCAACACCCCACTTTCACCAATGGACAGATCATCCAAAATGAAAATAAATAAGGAAACACAAGCTTTAAATGATACATTAAACAGGATGGACTTAATTGATATTTATAGGACACTCCATCCAAAAACAACAGAATACACATTTTTCTCAAGTGCTCATGGAACATTCTCCAGGATAGATCATATCTTGGGTCACAAATCAAGCCTTGGTAAATTTAAGAAAATTGAAATTATATCAAGTATCTTTTCCGACCACAACGCCATGAGATTAGATATCAATTATAGGAAAAGAGCAGTAAAAAATACAAACACATGGAGGCTAAACAATACACTACTTAGTAACGAAGTGATCACTGAAGAAATCAAAGAGGAAATTAAAAAATACCTAGAAACAAATGACAATGGAGATACAACGACCCAAAACCTATGGGATGCAGCAAAAGCAGTTCTAAGAGGGAAGTTTATAGCAATACAAGCCCACCTTAAGAAGCAGGAAACATCTCGAATAAACAACCTAACCTTGCACCTCAAGCAATTAGAGAAAGAAGAACAAAAAAACCCCAGAGTTAGCAGAAGGAAAGAAATCATAAAAATCAGATCAGAAATAAATGAAAAAGAAATGAAGGAAACAATAGCAAAGATCAATAAAACTAAAAGCTGGTTCTTTGAGAAGATTAACAAAATTGATAAACCATTAGCCAGACTCATCAAGAAAATAAGGGAGAAGACTCAAATCAATAGAATCAGAAATGAAAAAGGAGAAGTAACAACTGACACTGCAGAAATACAAAAAATCATGAGGGATTACTACAAGCAACTCTATGCCAATAAAATGGACAATCTGGAAGAAATGGACAAATTCTTAGAAATGCACAAACTGCCAAGACTGAATCAGGAAGAAATAGAAAATATGAACAGACCAATCACAAACACTGAAATTGAAACTGTGATTAAAAATCTTCCAACAAACAAAAGCCCAGGACCAGATGGCTTCACAGGCGAATTCTATCAAACATTTAGAGAAGAGCTAACACCTATTCTTCTCAAACTCTTCCAAAATATAGCAGAGGGAGGAACACTCCCAAACTCATTCTACGAGGCCACCATCACCTTGATACCAAAACCAGACAAGGATGTCACAAAGAAAGAAAACTACAGGCCAATATCACTGATGAACATAGATGCAAAAATCCTCAACAAAATACTAGCAAACAGAATCCAACAGCACATTAAAAGGATCATACACCATGATCAAGTGGGGTTTATTCCAGGAATGCAAGGATTCTTCAATATACGCAAATCTATCAATGTGATTAACCATATTAACAAATTGAAGGAGAAAAACCATATGATCATCTCAATAGATGCAGAGAAAGCTTTTGACAAAATTCAACACCCATTTATGATAAAAACCCTGCAGAAAGTAGGTGTAGAGGGAACTTTCCTCAATATAATAAAGGCCGTATATGACAAGCCCACAGCCAACATCATCCTCAATGGCGAAAAACTGAAAGCATTTCCACTAAGGTCAGGAACAAGACAAGGTTGCCCACTCTCACCACTCTTATTCAACATAGTTTTGGAAGTTTTAGCCACAGCAATCAGAGAAGAAAAGGAAATAAAAGGAATCCAAATCGGAAAAGAAGAAGTAAAGCTGTCACTGTTTGCAGATGACATGATACTATACATAGAGAATCCTAAAGATGCTACCAGAAAACTACTAGAGCTAATCAATGAATTTGGTAAAGTAGCAGGATACAAAATTAATGCACAGAAATCTCTGGCATTCCTATATACTAATGATGAAAAATCTGAAAGTGAAATCAAGAAAACACTCCCATTTACCATTGCAACAAAAAGAATAAAATATCTAGGAATAAACCTACCTAAGGAGACAAAAGACCTGTATGCAGAAAATTATAAGACACTGATGAAAGAAATTAAAGATGATACAAACAGATGGAGAGATATACCATGTTCTTGGATTGGAAGAATCAACATTGTGAAAATGACTCTACTTCCCAAAGCAATCTATAGATTCAATGCAATCCCTATCAAACTACCACTGGCATTTTTCACAGAACTAGAACAAAAAATTTCACAATTTGTATGGAAACACAAAAGACCCCGAATAGCCAAAGCAATCTTGAGAACAAAAAATGGAGCTGGAGGAATCAGGCTGCCTGACTTCAGACTATACTACAAAGCTACAGTAATCAAGACAGTATGGTACTGGCACAAAAACAGAAAGATAGATCAATGGAATAGGATAGAAAGCCCAGAGATAAACCCATGCACATATGGTCACCTTATCTTTGATAAAGGTGGCAGGAATATACAGTGGAGAAAGGACAGCCTCTTCAATAAGTGGTGCTGGGAAAATTGGATAGGTACATGTAAAAGTATGAGATTAGATCACTCCCTAACACCATACACAAAAATAAGCTCAAAATGGATTAAAGACCTAAATGTAAGGCCAGAAACTATCAAACTCTTAGAGGAAAACATAGGCAGAACACTCTATGACATAAATCACAGCAAGATCCTTCTTGACCCATCTCCTAGAGTAATGGAGATAAAAACAAAAATAAACAAATGGGACCTAATGAAACTTCAAAGCTTTTGCACAGCAAAGGAAACCATAAACAAGACCAAAAGACAGCCCTCAGAATGGGAGAAAATATTTGCAAATGAATCAACTGACAAAGGATTAATCTCTAAAATTTACAGGCAGCTCATGCAGCTCAATAACAAAAAAATAAACAACCCAATCCAAAAATGGGCAGAAGACCTAAATAGACATTTCTCCAAAGAAGATATACAGACTGCCAACAAACACATGAAAGAATGCTCAACATCATTAATCATTAGAGAAATGCAAATCAAAACTACAATGAGATATCATCTCACACCAGTCAGAATGGCCATCATCAAAAAATCTAGAAACAATAAATGCTGGAGAGGGTGTGGAGAAAAGGGAACACTCTTGCACTGCTGGTGGGAATGTGAATTGGTTCAGCCACTATGGAGAACAGTATGGAGGTTCCTTAAAAAACTACAAATAGAACTACCATATGACCCAGCAATCCCACTACTAGGTATATACCCTGAGGAAACCAGAATTCAGAAAGAGTCATGTACCAAAATGTTCATTGCAGCTCTATTTACAATAGCCCGGAGATGGAAACAACCTAAGTGCCCGTCGTCGGATGAATGGATAAAGAAGATGTGGCACATATATACAATGGAATATTACTCAGCCATAAAAAGAAACGAAATTGAGCTATTTGTAATGAGGTGGATAGATCTAGAGTCTGTCATACGGAGTGAAGTAAGTCAGAAAGAGAAGGACAAATACCGTATGCTAACACATATATATGGAATTTAAGAAAAAAAAATGTTATGAAGAACCTAGGGGTAAAACAGGAATAAAGACAGAGACCTACTGGAGAACAGACTTGAGGATATGGGGAGGGGGAAGGGTGAGGTGTGTTAGGGCGAGAGAGAGACATGGACATATATATACTAACAAACGTAAGGTAGATAGCCAGTGGGAAGCAGCCGCATGGCACAGGGAAACCGGCTCGGTTCTTTGTGGCTGTCTGGAGGGGTGGGATAGGGAGGGTGGGAGGGAGGGTGACAAAGAGGGAAGAGATATGGGAACATATATATATGTATAACTGACTCACTCTGTTATAAAGCAGAAACTAACACACCATTGTAAAGCAATTATACCCCAATAAAGATGTTAAAAAAAAAATAATAAAAAAAAAAAAACAAGGTCTTAAGTTCCACCTTATCTGATGTTAATATTGGAATTCCTGTGTTCCTTTTGTCTGCATTTATTTGCTACCTCTTTGTTTCTTTATTATTAAGCTCCTTTTATCACTGTCTTATAGACATCATATCATTGTACTTTTGTAACCCAATCTAATGGCTTATCCTTTAATGGGAGAATTCAGTCCATTCCCATGCACTTGATTTTACTCTTATCTTAGTGTTTATGATTGCTTTCACACTGTTGTTTCCCCTTCCTTGGATCTGCCAATTTGATCAAGTTGCTATAAATTCCATATGTTTTTTTTTTCTTTTTTGGCTGCGCTGAGCAGCTTGCGGGATCTTGGTTCCCTGACCAGGGATTGAACTCGGAACCTCAGCAGTGAAAGTGTGGAGTCCTAACCACTGGACCGCCAGGGAATTCCCGCAAATTCCACATTTTGTTAATTTGGAAGTTTACTTAAACTTCTCTATTAATGGTTACTTTCCTTTTCACCAATCTCAGAAGCAGACATAGATTTCTTTACTATTATTTGAAAACAAGATACCAATTACCTCCAGAAGAAAGTATCTCCCACCAGCACATTTCCCATAAAGAAGAAAACTTCAGAATTCTTTTACTGCCCACCCCCATTCCCTGTCTGCTAGGTGAGGTCACGAGAATCCTTTTACCTCTACTTCCTCCCCCCAAACCTTGAAGACACCTAGGGTTTGATCAGATAGTCTAGAATTTAAAATGAGCTATTATTGGATGTTATGTAATGATAATTACATATAAACATATATATTCTACATTGCACACACATACCCGTACCTGTGTATGTACACACGCAGACACAGAAAGAAGGAGGGCTCGAGAAGGAGGGAGGAGCAGGGGAGCACGTGCGCAGGGCAGGCTCACCTCCCATCACTTCTCTCTACTGCTCTCTCCCTCATCTTAGAGTTTCTGTTCCAGTTCATTTGTTCTATGATTGAAGTCCTTACTCAATTATTTTCCTCAGACAGGGCTACTGGGGAAATACATCTCTGAATTTTATGTATATCCCCCAAAAGGAATATCTCTTTTGCCCTAAAGGGTACGAACAATAACTTAGCTCGGTGTGTGACTCTCAGGTTACAGTCCTTTTCTCACCGTAAGCTCTAATCAGATGAGACATTATTACTGTTTTATACAGTAAATATGTGTTTATAATTACCCCACATTCACCCCTTTCTTGTTCCTCATTCCTTCTTGCCTTTCAGGCCTCCCACTTGGGATTTACCTTGCTTCTGTTTGAAGTACCTCCTTACGAATTTCCTTGTGAGAATCTTACAAGGCTACTTACAAACTGCCTCAATTTTCATATTTCTTAAAGTCTTTATTACACCTTCATTTTTGAAAGTATTTAGGCTTGGTATAACAATGTAGGTTGGCAGTTATTTTCTTTTATCACACTGAAAATCTTATTCCACTGTTTTCTATCTTCCGTTTATTGCTGCTGAGAAGCTAGTTGTTAGTCTTACTCTTTTGAAGGTTAATCTTTTTTCTCTGGCTGATTTTAAGATCTTCTCTTTGTTTTTTCAGTATGATGTGTCCTCTCTTTTTATTTACTCTACTTTGGAATTTTGGAATCTGTGGACTAAAGTCTTCCATCATTTCTGGAGAATTCTCTTCAAACACACTGCCCCATTCTCTCTCCTGTCCTTCTGGAACTCCAGTTATATATATGCTAAACCGTACATTCTACCCTCCACATTTCTAAACCTCTCTAACTTATTTTCTATTTTTTTATCTTTGTGCTACATGTTGGATAACTTCTTCTGACCTACTAAGTTTTCAAATTTTCAGTTATTATATGTACACTTCTCAAAATTCAATTACGTTCTACCTAAAATGTGTTGTCACTTTTTATACTTTCTTATTCCTTGCAGATATTTCCAAGCTTGTCTTGTCTTTATTTCTTTACATATAATAGGCATAATTGTTTTACAATTCATATCTGATCATTCTAATTTCTGAGGACTGTGAGGGTCTGTTCCTGCTGTCTTTCTCTCCCTGCTAGTTCTCACTTGCAATGCCTTGTCTCCTGGTGGACTGGTTAATGCTGAGTGCTGCCTGCTGCCCCTGACTGATTATTTGCAGAGATTCTCTGAGGCCAAAGAAGAAGGTGTCTTTCTCTGGGAGGATTTGTACTTTGTTTCTTCGAATACCTGGGAGTGCTACCATCCAGAATCACCTTATTTATTATTTTTTTAATACATTTATTTATTTTATTTTATTTTTAGCTGCGTTGGGTCTTCATTGCTGCACACGGGTTTTTCTCTAGTTGCAGCGAGCAGGGCTACTCTTCATTGCAGTGCACAGGTTTCTCACTGCAGTGGCTTCTCTTGCTGCTGAGCATGGGCTCTAGGCGTGCAGTCTTCAGTAGCTATGGAGCACAGGCTCAGTAGTTGTGGAGCACGGGCTCAGTAGTTGTGGCTCACAGGCTCTAGACGCAGGCTCAGTAGTTGTGGTGCACGGGCTTAGTTGCTCTGCAGCGTGTGGGATCTTCCCGGACCAGGGCTCAAACCCGTGTCCCCTGCATTGGCAGGCGGATTCTTAACCACTGTGCCACCAGGGAAGCCCCAGAATCACTTTAAACTAAGTTCAAGGCTTGAGGTTTCTGGACTACCTCACTGATAATATTAATTTGGGCTACAAATCTGCCCAACAATCAGCCTTACATAAGCTCTCTCCATCATGATTCCCAAGGCTCATTGCCAGCCAGCTGAGCAAAGCCTTCAGAAGCTTTTTGGCTTAAGAGAAACCAACAGACTGGAGCCAGTGGTGGAAAGAAAGGGAGCCATGTTGGGCAGGTCTTACTTCCAGAATCCTTGAACTGGCTTTAAAGTTGCATGTATACATGTAAGCATTATAACAACACATCCTATGGCATAATTTTTAATGAGTAAGCCATTAAAGGAGATTTTAATATGTTTACATGACTTTAGCAGGCATAGTTTTGAGAGACTAAGAAAGCAAAGTGTTGTGGATTATTAGATTACCAGATTATAAAGTTACACCAAACTGTAACATAGCATAAGGACAATTTTTTTTCTTCAACTTAATTCAAAACTATTGCTGGGCTCTAAACTGAGATAAAATAACTTCTCATGCTGAATTATACTTTTATAACAAAAAAGTGGGTACATACCCTTGTAAAGCCAGCCTCAATGAGGGACATTACAGATGACTCTTCTCTAACCGCCCTTCAAAAGAATACAGTAAATGGTTAGAGACAGTTTTTATCAATTACGTCTCACATCTTTAACTACTCATTAATTTACATAATATTATACTGTCATATAATGAGCACTTTTAGATGAATTAGATTAACATACAAATCAAACGTATAAAGTTGAAAACAGTTTTCTGTTTTAGTTTCACACTAGGCTTTTTTTTTTTTTTTTTTGGCGATTCGCGGGCCTCTCACTGCTGTGGCCTCTCCCATTGCGGAGCACAGGCTCCGGACGCGCAGGCCCAGCGGCCACGGCTCATGGGCCCAGCCACTCCGCGGCACGCGGGATCCTCCCGGACCGGGGCACGAACCCATGTCCCCTGCATCGGCAGGCGGACTCCCAAGCACTGCGCCACCAGGGAAGCCCCACACTAGGCTTTTTGGCAGTGTGTATTAATGCTTGAAATACAGATATTACACTAACAGCCAGGATACAGGCAGGAGTGACTGTATATCTATTTGATATGTAAAAATTTTAATTTAAACTAAATTACTTCTGTTCTTTCCTTACCTCCAATTTTAAAATGAAATATAAGATTTCCCCCAATTATGTATAATTCAAATCTTCATAGATATTTGGAGTTTGAAGTCCCTAGGAAATACGCCTGGAAAACATTCATACTTTAGGAATGGAATTCTCTCGTGGTTTGCCTATTTCTAAAGTGAAAGGCAGTCCAAAATCACAAAACCTAGTATGAGAGTACAAACTCCAGCCATGAATTTAACTGCCAAAGTGAAAGAAAATAAGAAAGAGTGAAGAAAAAGAGGCCCAACTAAAAAGGATGAGGCCTGTCACGGCCCACAAGCTGTTATTTGGGCCTCTGTTAAAAGCAAACATTACACTGACACCTGAATTTCAACATCAAAAAAGAAGGAAAGAAGGAAGTATCTTACCTGCGTACTACACCAACAATAACTGTGTTTTCTGAGAGTTCTGATGATCTGATAGACCTTTAAAAAAAAGTTTTAAAATAAATTTAAAGCAATTCTTTAAAAACTAAATATACCTAAACGATTTTGGTAGAACAATTAAAGTTGGGGGAGAGGGAGAAGGGAGAGCAAAAGATCCCTTCATACGCTGGAGTCACCTTCTTAGCTACTTCATCTTTCTCTCTTTGGAGGACAAACTCCTAACCCAAACTCCTAACCAGTGGCCTATGGTAACCCTAACAATTATGGAGTGTGAAGATAACACCTAGTGCAAATGATGTGCCTTCTACTTGTTTGGCCCTTTGTTAACCTAAGCTGTTTCAGGCGGGAAATTTTCCCTACCTGGGGCTTACGTGAAAGGGGTACTAGTCTCTTCCTACCAAAGGAAAATGCAAGTTTATGTATATTACCACTAGCTGATGGCGACAATTCCAGTGGGGGTGAAGAAGCCCAAGGGTCAGCTCTCCACTGTATTCTAAGCAGTGCAAAGAAGGGTTCCCAAGTAGAATGCAGGCAAAAACAGTAACAATAAATACTCAAAACTTGGAAATGCAAGATATTCTTATCAGTCAGAAAGAGGAGAATCAACACCTGACAGGAAAAATTAAGAAAGGAAGACTGGTTGAGAAAAGTAGAAGACACTGCTCCACTTAAATGACCCAAGGAGTATGAGTCTGCCCGCAGGGACTGGATTTAACCATCCAGAGAAGCAGCTGCCCAGGAAGTCACGGGGAATGAAAATCCAGCCACAAGATGAGAGAGGGCAGAGATGAATGTGACAGAGAGGAGAAGGAGGAAAAGAAGTTGCTCCCCTGGAGATATGCAATGGCTTTGACCCATCCTACCCTGGGGAAGAAAGCTGGCCTATCCGGAGAAGAGCCAGGCCACAGGAAGAGGGAGGAACTCAGCCGCTGGCCTGGAAGGAAGAGGACTCACACCGGAGGGTGACTTGCCCCAGCCAAGTCAGAAGCACGCTGGCCCCTGGACAATGTGTCCGGGATGGGACAGAGAGTAGCCCAGACTTACTGCCTTACTTCAGTTCTGCTGGTTCAAAAATCACTTGTGTCACTTCTGAATCACTGAACACAGAAACTGATTTGAGTGACTATTTCTCAATTCTCCCAAGGATGGTTCATAACATAACCATTCCAGATGCATAAGAGAAAAGTCAATTCATCATATACAATGGATGCCTCAGTTTTGGCAAAATTTCTCTGTAAAGGGCCAGATAGTAAATATTTTAGGCTTTTTGGGCCATCCAGACTCTGTCACAACTACTCAATTCTGCCACTGTAGCACGAGAGCAGCCACAGACAATACATAAAGGAATGGGCCTGACTGTGTTCCCCTTTGCCTATCCCTGCCTCAGGGCACTGAGGCTTAATTTTCTCATGGAGCTCAGGTTGAGAAAGGCTGAAGTCCAACGATAGATGCAGACTAGCTCTAGGGTTGGTTAGTTGCTCAGGGATGGAAAAGCAGCCCTAGGGACCAGCCAGTCTCTCTCATGGACCACGTAGCTCATAACACTCTCTCTCTCACTCTCTCTCTCTGTGTCAACACTTCTGCTTCTCCTAGGGTCCACTGTACTCCTCCAGCTTCTATTTGCCTACCATCTCCAGAGGGAGCCAACCTAAAGGGCACTGGCTACCTGGCTCTACCGGAAGAGCCCTCTCAACAGGTCGCTGAAGGGCTTGCTGACCAGGTGCCAGGCCCTGGTCCAAACATGGTCTCCCTGCCTAGAAAATAGCCAAGCTCACCTTCCTGGAGAAGGAGCCATGGGAAGGGCTGTTTCAGCTGGGGAGGATGACTGGCATGGCAGACCCTCACACAACAGACAAGGCCAGGTCACTTTTCAAACCTGTTGGCTAATACTCACCCTAGCACTAATCTTAAACAGGGAATGAAAGACATGGACTCACAAATGGTATTTCCATGACTTCTTAGGACACTGTAGTTGTTCTTACATTTATACTTCTATCCTATCACGAAGATTTAGAGGGAGAAAAGGCACTTTAAGTATGCAGCCAGCCATTTCAAACGAGCTCTCATCTTTTTACAAGAAAAACAGAGATCTGGGTGGTATAATAGCAAGTACACAACCATGTAGATGATCTCAGTTAAGTAGATTTGGATACAGAGAGGAGGGGCACTGGGCTAAGAACAAAGTAGAAGGAAAGATCATGTTTCCTGGAGACAAGCAGGTCCCTGCAAAGGAGGTCTAACACGGTATGAAAAGGCAGACATGTATTCTTAACTTTCTCTGGTCCATAAGAAGGAAGAACTGGCTAGGAAATAGAAATGTCAGGAACCCGGGTTGCAAAATAACACCCTTTACTTTAGAATTCAAGAAAAATAAGAAAGAAATGACATGGTGTCATCAAAATATACACCCGGACATTCGGAAGGAAGATTTCAAGAAGTCAGAAAAAAAGATGGGGCGTGAGGGACTTCCCTGGCGGTCCGGTGGCTAAGACTTTGCCTTCCAATGCAGGGGGTGTGGGTTCGATCCCTGGCCAGGGAGCTAAGATCCCACATGCCTCCTGGGCAAAAAATCAAAACCTAAAACGGAAGCAATATTGTAACAAATTCAATAAAGACTTAAAAAATAACACAGTCTACATCAAAAAAAAATCTTAAAAAAAGAGAAGAAAAAGAAAGATGGGGCGTGAGTCTATAGCATGAGATTCGGAAAGGCTGCACAAGCATACTGGGAAGCTCTCAGAACCATGCTACCTGGTGAAACATTTGCATTTGATTTGGTTATGCACAACAGAAAACTCCAGAGAAAGTGGCTTAAACAAGACTTGTCTCCCACATGCAAGGTGGGCAGAGGTGAGCAGTCCAAGCTGCAATGGCACTCTGTAGCATCAGGAACCGGGCTCCTTTTGTCTTACGTTTCTCTATTATTGTCTGTACATGGTTTCTTCCTCATGGTCCAAGACAGATGCTGAGCTCTAGCCATAACATCCACATTCCAGAGAGCAGGAAGAAGGGCATGCATATTCCCTTCAAGGACACTTTTCAGAAGATGCACATGACACTTCCATTGGCTAGCTACAAGAAAAGCTAGGGAATGCAGTATATTTTCTAGGTGGTTGTATTCCCACCTAAACACTAGATATTCTGCTATTAAGAAAAGAGTAGAAATGGATATTGGGGGGCAACTACCAGTCTCCAGATACACTAGGAAACTACAAGTAATTCTGATGATGGTCTTGATACAAAACTGGAAAAAAGGCCACATGCTGGAGGCTTACTGTATGAACATAGCAAAGCTCTTAAATGACTTAAATTTTACGAAATCACAACTCCATTACTTGTACTATGCCACTGTTCCCTCTGCCACGTGGAATGAGTTTCACATTGGAAAGAATGGAATTTACAATAGTAAAATGGATGTTCAGACCAAGGTAAATCTAGAGATTGTTATGAAAGCACCCAGCACTCTGAGTTCAATCTTGCTTCTGCATTCAACACAGACTTTTTTTTTTAAACATCTTTATTGGAGTGTAATTGCTTTACAATGTTGTGTTTCTGCTTTATAAAAAAGTGAATCAGCTATACATATACATACATCTCCATATCCCCTCCCTCTTGCGTCTCCCTCCCACCCTCCCTATCCCACCCCTGTAGGTGGACACAAAGCACCGAGCTGATCTCCCTGTGCTATGCGGCTGCTTCCCACTAGCTATCTATTTTACAGTTGGTAGTGCAATATATGTCCATGCCACTCTCTCGCTTCGTCCCAGCTTACCCTTCCCCCTCCCCGTGTCCTCAAGTCCATTCTCTACACCTGCGTCTTTATTCCTGTCCTGCCCCTAGGTTCATTGGAACCATTTTTTTTTTTAGATTCCATATATATGTGTTAGTATACGGTATTTGTTTTTCTCTTTCTGACTTACTTCACTCTGTATGACAGACTCTAGGTCCATCCACCTCACTACAGATAATTCAATTTCGTTTCTTTTTATGGCTGAGTAATATTCCATTGTATATACGTGCCACATCTTCTTTATCCATTCATCTGTCGATGGACACTTAGGTTGCTTCCATGTCCTGGCGACTGTAAATAGTGCTGCAATGAACACTGTGGTACATGGCTCTTTTTGAAATATGGTTTTCTCAGGGTATATGCCCAGTAGTGGGATGGCTGGGTCGTATGGTAGTTCTATTCCTAGTATTTTAAGGAACCTCCATACTGTTCTCCATAGTGGCTATACCAATTTACATTCCCACCAACAGTGCAAGAGGGTTCCCTTTTCTCCACACCCTCTCCAGCATTTATTGTTTGTAGACTTTTTGATGATGGCCATTCTGACTGGTGTGAGGTGATACCTCATTGTAATTTTGACTCGCATTTCTCTAATGATTAGTGATGTTGAGCATCCTTTCACGTCAACACAGACTTAATTCTGTTAACGTATGTTGGGTTTCTACGCAGTGCTTTACTTCCTCCATCTCCCTTTATAAAAATCTTCCCTTTCATTACAGAGCCCTGCTCCTGCTGCACAGAGGACTAGCTCTGAGTACACTAAGCATATGTCTTCTAAAAGGTTCTTCAGTTTCTTACAGAAAACAATTTTCTTTGTCTTCAGGCTGTTCTTTCCCCCTCCATAATTTGGCAGCTTTTTGGTCCCCTTCTTTATCCTTTAACGGGAGCAACATCAACCCAGGCAGACTGTCTGCAGCAGAGATGGTCAGAGGAGTCTCCCTTGCACCCCCCTTTGCTGGACCCTTGGGGTTAGCAGCCGTCCTCCTCTCAGGTCTGGACCTGCAGATCAGGTCAACAGGTGCAAGTGTGTGCTCAGAGAGCGCTGCCAGCAGGCAGGCATGGCTCTCCTGCACAGAGGGGACTCCTGGTCTGCTCTCTGCCATTCTCTGGCTAAACCTGACAACTGATGCAGTTTGTTGTTTTGAAACTGCAATATGTGAAGGAATGTTTACAGGCTCCTTATGCCTCTGCCCCTTCTTACAACATGGTGAAAACCACGTCTTTGTCCATCTCCCTCTGCTCCCTGTCTTGGGTTTCCTAGTGGATGTAGAAAGTAAATCACAGAAGTGATGGTGCTCGGCTCTGGTCAGTGCAACTCCAGCATCCCAGGCTCAGCAGGACACAGTGGGAGTAAAGCAAAGCCTCTTCCCACTTCCTTCCTGCAGGGCCACTGGAATTTCAGCTTCAGAGGCTGAAGTATGCAGAGGACATTCCAGGAACAGGCTTCTTTATTGGTGCCCATAGCACAAGAGATACAGTGAGAATCCCTGTCCTTTTCTGTCTCCCAACTTCTGGCATATCTGTCATCTTATCTTTGGTTCGTTCATTGCTGTGGTCAGTTTTTGTCTCTACGGGAAGTTGGGAGGAGGCCCCGACCTCAGCCTCACAGCGGGCTGACAGGCCTTGCTCCTTCCATCCCCTTCTCCACTCTCCAGGCAGAAGCCACAGTGCTCTGGCAGCACACTCCGGACACTCCCCTGTGTAGAATACGTAGACTACACCAGGGTCTCAACTGCCTACAGGGCAGACGCCAAAGCCTTTGGCTCAGCACACAAGGCCCTCCAGATCAGGCTCATCTGCTGCTCCAGCCTCACCCTGAGCCAGGGCCCATACCTGCTGGATCCAGCAGCCACCTGACACCAGGCAGAGGAGCCCTGGACACCCTGCCCAGTCCTACACATGCTGCTTCCTCCACCCAGAATGTTTTCTCCACTGTCCTTCCTTTCAGAACTCCTGCTTATCCTTTGTGACTCAACTCAAACACCCCCTTGTGAAGCCCTCCTAGACACAGGCACCCGCAGCATACCTCCTCTGTGGGCATCCATGAGCTGTGCTGAAATCGCTCGCTTGCCCCCGCCAACAAAAGCATTTGTTCCTCAGAGGCAAGAACCATGTCTTATTCACCTATGTAGCTCTGGTAACAAGCACAGTGTCCTGAACCAAGAAGACCTGCCAAGTAGGGTTCCCTCAACTGGTGAGTTTGAAAATATCGCAGACACAGAATATCTAACCTCTAGGAAGGCATCTGATAAGAGTGTAAGGAGTTCCACATGTCCCCAGTAGAGAGATACAGCTGAATGCTAATCATTTAGACAAATCAGCAACTGATGAAAAACCCTTCACAGGGGGTGTTGATCAGGTATCCCACAAGGAAGAAGAAGGGACAGATGGGGCTCTGCCAGGGCTAAGGTCTCTTAGCGAGCCGTGTAAGTGGAGAGAGAGGGCGAGCAGGTTCAGGAGGGATGGCCTGGAAAGATTCCTTGAAGGAACAGTCCACAGTGGGCAGGCACCCTTAAAAGGGATGATCTTAAGGGAGATAAACCAGGTACGGGCCAGAACGGAGATGAAACTGACTAGGAAAATAAATCAGGGCCCACTCTTGCCTCTAGAAAACTCACTACAAATGGCACAAGGACTCCCCCCACCCGTTGTCCTCCAAATCCTCAGCCAACAAGACAAAAGTGATGACGTGGTAGAACACAGCTAGCAAGAAAGACTTCAGATTCTTGGCCAGGGCTGTGACACAGCTGTCAGGAAAGGAGCGTGACCAGGGGTGCCTTTGTAGAGGTCTGCTCTCTGGCTAACACAGCGGGGGGTGACGGCTCTGCTTACTCTACGCTCATCTACCCAAACCCGTGAGGTTTTCAGTTCAGGAGCCACGCCTATGAGAGATCTTGATTGGAAGAAGGTACTCAGAGGAGGCCTCCTTGATGGGGCTGGAATATGAAACCACACTCTGTGAGGAGCCGCTGACAGCAGTGAGGATGTGCTCCAACCAGAAAAGACCACTCCTGCCCTCAAATGTCGGAAATCTGGGGCCAAATATGGACAGAGCTGGACTCAGCATGGAGGAGAACGTATGAAACTCAGAACTCTCCCCTGGGAAACCCTAACCCCCATCAGAGGCTGGATGGAGGGTGGTGGGGACTTGGTAGAAGACACACTCATGACAGCCTAAGCTTCTCTAAAACCGCATGTTAAGCAACCCAGGTCACTTTCTCTGTTTTAAAACTGTATAAGTTGTAAATTTATAAATTTGCTGAATGAGTTACCCTATTTGTTTAGAATATTCCCAAAATGTGTAACAACAGTACTTTCTCCTTCAAAAAGTGGAGCATAGGGCTTCCCTGGTGGCGCAGTGGTTGAGAGTCCGCCTGCCGATGCAGGGGACGCGGGCTCGTGCCCTGGTCCGGGAAGATCCCACATGCCGCGGAGCGGCTGGGCCCGTGAGCCATGGCCGCTGAGCCTGCACGTCCGGAGCCTGTGCTCCGCAACGGGAGAGGCCACAACAGTGAGAGGCCCGCGTACTGCAAAAAAAAAAAAAAAAAAAAAAAAAAAAAGTGGAGCATAATTGTATGTTATGTGTATCTTACTGCAATAAAAAAAAGTAGACCATAACTACCACAACTTAGTTTTTCTTTTATTTGTTTTGTTTTTTCTTTTTTGTGTGTGTGTGTTTTTTTTTTTTCCGGTACGTGGGCCTCTCACTGTTGTGGCCTCTCCCATTGCGGGGCACAGGCTCCGGACGCGCAGGCTCAGTGGCCATGGCTCACGGGCCCAGCCGCTCCGCGGCATGTGGGATCCTCCCGGACCGGGACATGAACCCATGTTCCCTTCATCAGCAGGCAGACCCTCAACCACTGAGCCACCAGAAAAGCCCAGTTTTTCTTTTATAACACAGGACGGTCTAGCAGAGCCACCTTTATGAGTATGAATGTCATTGTCCAGCACATACCTGTGGCCAGGTTTGGACCTGGACAAGACTGTGAAGGAAGCCAAGTTGTCCTCAGCACCTCACCCTGCTTTACCTTTTCTGTTTGAGCTCTTTGGCTCTCCTTAGATATTTCTCCGGCCTAGCAGCAGTCTACCAAGACTAAAAGCACCACGTAACTAAGATATTTTCTTCCCTTCCTCTGAGTGCTATCCATCAAATGCTAGAGAGATAAAGGATCTTGGAAACCAAGTGTTCCAAATTTACAGCTGAGAAAACACATCCTCAGAGAAGACAGAGAGTTACCCAAAGGCAGCTGGGCAAGGGAAGAGCCGAGCATAGGACCCAGGGTCAGAGCTCTCTCCACAACTCCACATCCCTCATGGGTGTGCTGTCAGATAACACGTCAAACAAATCTGGGCTACAGTGACAATGGCTAACTGCCATCAACCAGACAGAAATAGGAAAGGAACACAGGCAGCATGGCAGGCAACACAGATCAAGGCCAGAGGGAAGCTTTACTGGAGGTGGATCACACCTGGGTAAAAGCCACCTCATCTGACTACCTGAAAGGTGAACTCTCAAGTACATGGAAATCACCATGTGCCTGTAAACAACCTTCTGATAGGATGTCATTTTCCTGTCAGCTCAGTTTTTAACTCCTGTTATATTTGGTTTTCCACCTTTTCTATCTCCTAAAAGTCAACATTTAAATGTCCTTAAAATTAATACATTATAAAATTTTACATTATATTAAAATTATGATTTGTCTTCCCCAAAATAAAAGTTTTCTTTCAAATAAAATTGATATTTCACTTTCGCCTTGCTTCCATCAGCAGCAAATGACTTTCTTTAGAAATTACTTTTCTTAGATTTATGTCTGCTACCCAAATTCTCTCATGATATTGATATTCTGCAAGTATGAGAAACAAGGCACATACACCTAACATTAGAAGACAATTTTCAAAATTTTTATAACTTTAAAAACATCTAGAAAACTACAGTAACTCTTGTTGCAGTACTATGCAGGTGACAGTTCTGGTTAATTACATACAGGATTTCATCTTAATCCTTAACGGTTCACATTCAGATTTTCTTACTGTTTTAAGCAAAGCAAAACAAAACAAAAGAGATAGAGATCCCTCCTAGAAATAATAATATTCTAATGTCTTGCTTATTTTACTTGCATGGAAGGCAACTTAAAAGACACTGAATTTAACCTAATGTATTTGGGGCTGCGTTTACTGTCACAAATGCCAGCGAGACTCTTGAGGCCTGAGTCTCAGGCTTACCTGCACAGCACCTCCCCGTCCAGCTGCTGGGGATTTCTGTGGTCAATGATGATGATGTCATGATGTTTGTCCAGGAAACAGGCAAGGGCCATCTGAGCCTCCTTGATAACTGTACACTTAAACCCTGCTTTTTCACATGCCCTACAGAATCCATTACACTGCTTATCTTCTTTGGGAAACACTAAAAGTACCTGAATCAAAAAAGCATGAACACTTTTAAAAAAAAAAAAAAAGGTGTCGTTAGAATTGTCATTTCTTAACAAGCCACAGAAAACTCCCAAGTGTTTACAAGGCAAGTACACAGATGTGAGCATAACAATCTGTTGAGTAAATCCTTTTCCTACATGTAACTCTGGGATGTTATCACTCAGCTCCCTGAAATGAGTGCTATTCTATCTGTTCTTAGTCTGGAAGTCAGTGCATGGATCATATGCTTATTTCTTTTGCTAATAAGCCCACTGGAAGAACTCAACAAAGACTTGATTAAGTACTTTATCTTAAAACTGAATCAATTAAAAAACACAAATACTTATTTTAGTTAACAGTAAGTTAACTAGGTAAGTCCTTAGATGGCAAACACCAATATTTCAGTCAAACTCCCAGAATACTTAATACTTTAAATAATACATTTAAATATTCTGACTCAAGACTTTATGTAATTCCTCCCAGTTAAAAAAAAAATTACTTTGATTATAAGAGAGGAGACTTAAAGTAGACCAAAACGTTACAATTCAAAAACTGCCCGTTTAGTGACACAAGAATAGCACCAGGTGCAAGAGACAGCTGGCTGTCCTTGAGCCTGGGCTGGATGGGTGAGGCCTGTGTCTGCTGCCCTTTCCCCTGCGCGGCCAAGCCCCCACGCCAAACCTGGGGCAGGAGCGCACTGCTCCATCCCTTCACACTCACACTGACTAACAGGGGGCAACTGTGGTATGTGGTACAGTCAAGGTGGGACAGCCTAAGGGAA
>NW_006798027.1:0-28932 GCF_000442215.2 Lipotes vexillifer | reverse complement strand
GGAAAGAGACTGCAAAGCTGACAGAAACCCCATTCCCCAAGACTCAGTCCCTCTAAGCTTACCCAGGTGCACAAATACCACAAGTGCAAAGAGTTAAGAGAGCACATTTCTTCTGTGCTGCGCAGCATGTGGGATCTTAGTTCCCTGACCAGGGATCAAACCCAGGCCCCCTGCATTGGGAGTGTGGAGTCTTAACCACTGGACCACCAGGGAAGTCCCAAGAGCACATTTCTGCCAGTCCTTTTCACATTTTAAAAAATGTTAACAGTGAGCATGCGTTTGTGTACAGGAAGCATCAAGTAACGCTGGAGCTAAATTTCAATTGGTTATTTTGTTTAATATTTTGGATTAGAAAATTTATAGATATTTTCTCTCTGCTACAGCTGATTCAGTAACACAGAGTAGACCATGCTTTTACTCTCTATATTGGAAAATTTCAAACCTACAAAAAGTCATGAATGACAATAAATGCTAGAACACCCTTCTTCTAGCTTCATCAATTGTTAACATTTTGCCACCTTTGCTTTCTCTCTCTCTCCACATACATACTACACACGTACACACACACACAATTATACATATTATTTTATTGCTGACCCGTTTAAAGTAGGTTGCAGACATTTCATCTCTAAATACCTCAATGTGTATTTCTAAGGAAAGTACATTCCCTTATATAACTGTAGTACTGCTATCAAGTTCAGGGAATTCAATATTGATCCAATATTTTATCTAAAACAGAAGATTATTTTCAATGTATAACTTTAGACCCTCTCCCTCCCCATCTTTAAAGAAAATCAAGGTGAAAATTACAGCATGGTATATTATTACCTGGAGCTGATCTGGATGAAATCTCATGGGGCCAAATTGTATATCAGCTACTGCTACCTGCAAGAAAAAGATCTGCTTAAAAATGAAAAGAAAAAAAAGATAAGCTTGCTTAAATTTTTCTCTCATCAGTGCCACAGATGAAAATGAAATTTCTACTCTAGAGAAAAATTACGTAAATACTTATTAGACACAGGGATCTCAGTTATCTCCTTATAAACCCCAGGAAAGGTGGAGAGCAGAGAAGGACACATAAAATGAGTCTGATCCCGGCTTTTCTTTTCCTAGCTGTGTGACTCTAAGTGAATTACCCAACCTTCGGCCTCAATTCCTCATGTGTTACAGAGATCACGTGAGATTACAATATAAAGAGCCCCCAAAGATTAGACACCGAACGAACATTGGCTTCTTCCACGTCTACTCCCATCTTTCCCCTGATGGACAATGAAATCTTACATCTAAAATGGCACACAAAAAAATGAAATCCATGGGACCTCAAAGACCCCTTGTTGAGAAACGGTTAACACTTTCATTTCACAGACAAGCACAGTGCTTATCAATAAATGCTTATTGGGAAATTCCCTGGTGGTCCAGTGGTTAGGACTCTGTACTCTCACTGCTGGGGGGCCCGGGTTTGATCCCTGTTCGGGGAACTAAGATCCCACAAGCCTCGTGGTGCAGCCAAAAAAAAAAAAAGAAGCTTATCTATTTGAGAACTTAACACCAACACAGAAAGATAAATACAGTGTCATAACCAAACCCCAACAAGTAATAGAATCATAGCGCCAATGGAGGGCTCAGCATATACTGGGCACTGTGCTAAGGGCTGAACATACGTTATCTCGCTGAACCTTTGCAACATGCTGAGAGTTTACATTGGAAAGCTGAGGTTCCAAGTACTTTGTTTAAGGCCACACAGCAGCAAGTGGCATCTGGGATTCCACTGATCAGTCTGTTTAGTTTTATAAACTGTGCTGCAAACCCAGTGCCACTGGAAGGTTTGGGAAGTCTGTGCACTGCACAAAGGAGCACAAGGGATGGAGAATGGAGAGCTAAAATCCAGCCCTAAGCCATGAACCCTGGCCTTGGGTTGCTACCTGGAGGAAGAGACACATTTTGCAATTTTTCTAGAAACACAGTATATATGTGTTGAGGGGATCCCTACCCTACTCCAGGCCTCTGGGTGACGGGTGTGATTTCATACCTAAAACACAGCAGCAGCAGAACTAGATCTATAAACCTTCCCACAAGATACTTCCTAACTGCCTGCCACCTCCCATCTCTCCCCTCAAGCAGTGATCTCTCCCCTCAAGCAGTGATCTCTCCTACAGTAAACACAGGCAACAAAACCTGCTTAGTGATGGAGGAAGTCCATGTATATTTTTAACTGCTAGAAGCTGATGTCTACTAATTATGGGACACTGGCTCAGTTTCTGATTTGCTTTGTAGTAACTTCATCTCTCAGAAGGTGTAGAATGAGGGTCGCTACTACTCTAGACCTGAGACTGAGGAGGAAGGCTTTGCAGTAGGGTGGAAGGGTGAGCACAGACATCCCACAGCACTGCCTATCCTCCAGAGCTGGGCAGTCACCGGCCTCATCAAGAGGCACAGCTGGATGCCAAAGCCAGAATTTCCGACGGAATACGATCCAGGAGGTCCAAGAGAGTCTTAAAAGAGAGAGATGTGCTCTACATAATCATACTCCCAATGACTTTTTTGTTTGTTTTTATGAACAAAGTTTAAAGAACAATGACTTTTTTGTTGGTTTTTATGAGCGAAGTTTAAAGAAATGAATGAATGAAAGAACAAGAAATGATACAGGCCTACTGCTTGGAGAAGACAGTGAAACTACTCAGGAAAAAGAAAGAGAAGGAAGAAAATGACAGGAAAAAGAAAAAGAAGGGAAATCATTTTGCTAATTTTCTACAGTGTTGGGGCAGGGTGGAGTTGCACAAAAGAAACCAGAAAACCCATCAACAGGAGGGCTGTGCCACTGCCTAGGATGAAGTGGTTGTTGGACACCACTTGGGTCCTCTGCGTGAAACGGCGGCTGCAGCCTCTCACAGAGGATACTCATGAAATTTGCTATGAAGGATCAAGGAGACAAAAGATAAAGTCTGAACAGACAGAAAGAAAATATTTATAAGTATCGTAAAAACATATACTAGGTCACAAAGAAAACTTTAAAACATATTCCTTATACAGCTTTTATTTCCAACCATAAGGCAATCAAACCAAAATTAAAAAGAGAAGAAATACCCCCTCCTTGGAAATTTTTAAACTCATATAACTGCCGGATCAGAGAGGGAAATGCAAACTATGCCTACAGATTGCTTGGAAAATAATAAAAATGAGAATGTCATGTAATAAAACCTACAGGATACTAGTAAATTTTACTCAGAGGCAAAATTCACAGTCTTAGATCTTTCTGTCATGAAACAAGAATTAATATACTAAGCTTTCAAATCACTGAATTTGAGAAAGTCAACAGTACAAACTTAAGGAAACCAGGAGGAGAAAAATAAGCTAAGGGCTATAATAATTAATAAAACTTTAAAATGTTAACGACTAGCTTGATTTTAAAAAACACATACATAGTGTCGGTCACAAGCTGAGGGACGAGATAAAAGAATGGACAGCTATATGATAACACATATATATGCAATCTAAAAAAAAAAAAGTGGTTCTGAAGAACCTAGGGGCAGGACAGAAATAAAGTCATAGATGTAGAGAATGGACTTGAGGAAACAGGGAGGGGGAAGGGTAAGCTGGGACGAAGTGAGAGAGTGGCACTGACATATATACCCTACCAAATGTAAAACAGATAGCTAGTGGGAAGTAGCCGCATAGCACAGGGAGATCAGCTCGTGCTTTGTGACCACCTAGAGGGGTGGGATAGGGAGAGTGGGAGGGAGACGCAAGAGGTAGGGGAGATGGGGATATGTGTATACGTATAGCTGATTCACCTTGTTATACAGCAGCAACTAACACAACAACATAAAGCAATTATACTCCGATGAAGATGTTAAATAAATAAATAAATTAATTAATTAATTAAATACATAAAAAGAATGGACAGCTAAGGGCAAAAGTCTCATTCTTCCTGGGAAAACAATTCTGAGTACATGGTCTACACTCAAAGTGGGTGAAATAACTTATACAAACAAAGGACAGCGTAACTTTATGATCTCAACTTGTAAAAATAACTCACTGCCGCATTAATTCTAAGAAATAAAAGAAGCTATAGATTAATTTTTTTAAAGAGCATGGATTCTACCTCAGTATAGCTTTAGCAGTATCATTTTAAAACATTAATGTTTCAGCAATTCTATTTTACCATTGAAGACTTTCTTTATTTACTTAACTAGATTGCATTTTAACCTTACATCCTGTCTACGGGGTATATCCGGCTCTCAGGACCTCTGTCAAGCGGTGTCCCAGCAGAGCCGGACAATTACTTACCACCGCCCCCCCCCAAAATAACCACCACCAGGAAATCTGATGACATTACTCAGTGAGCAGACGTCAGCAGTGGGCCCTCAAGGAGTAAACAACTTCCCAACTGCTCTGGATAAGGGGATCGGAACTACTAGAATTCGTGCATTCATCCTTTCTTTGTGTATGAAAATCAGAATCAAACTGACCTAATGCTTCAGGCCACAGCCCTCTTAATAATTATTTATTTTTCACATTAATATTTAGAAGGGAATAGTCATTTTCAAATCAGTTTTAATAATAGCTTTCAGCTTCAAAAGCAACTGATATTCTTAGGTAATACAGGAACAATAATATATTCATGAACTGATATCAGTAATTATACAAGTTGTTGAATTTAGTCCTTTGGGTTTTTAAATATTTATATATTTATTAAGATTTATTGTTAAAAAAGACTGTTAAATTGGGATATCAGATGAGGATGATGTCTGTATTTTATTATTTTAAAGTAATTTTTTGTTAATATGGCTGATGGAAATCTGAAATACATTATTATTAGACACCTTGATGAACCACCTATCAGTTTTCTTTTGTTTGCCTAACTGACCTAACTGCAGGGCAAATTTACTATGTTACCAATCTTGATCACCAGTGGGGGTAGGAGAGGAAAGAGATATATAATTCCAACCTGTCTAAATATTCTACTCCCCTGACCCTCCCTTATCCCTTGCCTGCTTTTTTTTTTTCCTGCAGCTTTAGTTACCATTTGCCCCACTACATATTTTATTATCTTCTTATTAAAGGAGTGTCTCTCCCATGAGAATGCAAGTTCTACAAAGACAGGGATTATCTGCTTTATTTATTGCTATATTTCCAATACCCAAAACAGTGCCTAGCACATGGCAGACATTCAAAAAATACTTTTGAATGAACGTTTACTCAACAGCTAATCTTTTTTTATCTCTGTATTTAAATTTTTATTTTATTAAGTCTTTTGAAAATGTAATATATTTATTTTTTAACATCTTTATTGGAGTATAATTGCTTTACAATGAGCTAATCTTTTTGAACCAATCATTTATCTACAAATCATACTCATACCAGCTTATACATATATACATGTATATAATATAGCACTTCCAGTTTTCAGAGTATTTTCATATATATTTTATATTGTAAAGGAACAGAAAGGAAGGAAGCAATCTTAGGAAAAGCCTAAGCACTAGGAACCACAAAAGAATCATGTGATCTATCTTTTTCCTACATCCCTTTATTAGAAACAGAAAGTTATGCTGGGATCAATTTATATTAATTGTTTACAAACCTAGGAACTATAGCAAAGGCATAAATCAGATTTTGTCTCGAGCCATACTGTCCCTCCAGGCTTTCCCTGTACAGCCAGTGGCCATCTTGTCTCTCTCTGGGCAAAGAGTGGTAAACTGATCAAAGGGGCACAACCTGGACAAGAGTCAAGAGACACCAGTTCTTAGGTGGGGAGAGTCAAAATTAACCCAGACATTTGTGGACCACCTACTTACTATGTTATAATCCAAGCACAGAGGTAGGTACTGGGAATGCAAAGACCAAATGCCTACCCTGTCCTGAGTAGGAGAAGGGGAAAACGTAAATTATGACAACATGGTGCAGATTTAATATAGAAAGAAGGTGTCTAGTATGTGCTAAAGACTTTGCTTCCAATCATATTTACATCCAATTTAGTCCTTACCCTATGAGTAAGGGAAGCTCATTAACTCCATTTTATTGATGACCAAACTGAAGCTCAGAGCCATATTATTAAAGCGCTGGTAAGTGGCAATGGTGGGAACTGGGCCCAATTCACAGGAACTTAATTCCTGTGGTCTTTTTTTTTTTAATAATAAATTTATTTATTTATTTTTGGCTGCATTGGGTCTTCGTTGCTGCGAGCAGGCTTTCTCTAGTTGCAGCGAGAGGGGGCTACTCTTCCTTGTGGTGCGCGGGCTTCTTATGGCTGTGGCTTCTCTTGCTGCAGAGCACGGGCTCTAGACGTGTGTGCTTCAGTAGTTGTGGCTTGCGGGCTCCAGAGCGTAGGCTCAGTAGTTGTGGCACACAGACTTAGTCGCTCCGTGGCATGTGGGATCTTCCCGAACCAGGGTGTGAACCTGTGCCCCCTGCACTGGCAGGCGGATTCTTTTTTTTTTTTGTGGTATGAGGGCCTCTCACTGTTGTGGCCTCTCCCGTTGCGGAGCGCAGGCTCCAGACGCATAGGCTCAGCGGCTATGGCTCACGGGCCCAGCCGCTCTGCGGCATGTGGGATCTTCCTGGACCGGGGCACGAACCCGCGTCCCCTGCATCAGCAGGCGGACTCTCAACCACTGCGCCACCAGGGAAGCCCCCTGTGGTCTTTTCATGCTTCACTGGGAAAGGCCTAAAGTTACCTGACCCTAACCTGTATCTAGCTGAAATAAGACCAAGAACCTGGAAAGCAGCATCCATCCATTTGACAAATCTTTGTTGAATACTCACTATGTATCAGATGGTTTCCTAGGCACTGGGCATTCAACAGAGAACAAGACAGATAATATTGCTACACAGCAGGGAGGGGTTTGACGGAGAGTAACTGGGTTGCTGTTTTGAATCAGAGTCAAGGAAGGCCTCTCTGAGGGCACTGTGGAAGGCGAGATCTGAATGACGAGGAGTCAGCCATGCCAGGAGTGGAGGAGAGAGCACCAGGCAGAGCACAGGACCTAAGGTGGGAACAGGGTGGACATCTGAGGAAAGGAGGGGGAAGAGTGCCGAGATGAGCTCACGGCTAGGCAGGAGCTGTAAGATGCGGAGCTTTCTAAGCCAGAACAAGAAAACTGGGTTTTATTCTAAATTTCATGAAGAGCCACTAGAAAGTTTTATACAAGGGAATGATATGATCTGATTTTTATTTTTTTAAGATCCCTTTGGGGACTTCCCTGGCGGTGCAGTGGTTAAGACTCCACGCTCCCAATGCAGGGGGCCCGGGTTTGACCCCTGCATACCGTGCAGTGCAGCCAATAATAATAATAATAATAAAATAAATGAATGAATGATCCCTTTGGCTACCTGTGGAGAACAGTCAGTGAGAGAGTGAGAGTAGAGGCAAAGAGACAGTGAGGAAGCTTCTGTAGTAGTCCAAGTGAGAGAGGATGGTAGCCTGGCCTAGCAGTTGCCACGGAGATGAGTAGATGAACCTGGTGTGTGTTTTGCAGGTGGAGTGATCAGGACTTGCTGATGGACAGAACACAACCAAATCCACCGATTCCAAGACCAGAATTCTGATATCTGACTTGGAGTTTTATGTCAGTGTTGTGTGGAAATTTGGGGTTCTGCAGGGCATCCTAGTAGAAGCTGGTGTGGATCTGCTTGGTCCTTTCCAGATCCACCCACAAGATGGCACCAAGATCTACCCTGAGGCAAAGCTCCTTCCTAGCCGCTTCCCCTGGTCCTTCTCCCAGAGCAAGCAAAATACTCCGTTATCCATCCTCAATGTCCCAGTCTCTTTTTTCTCCCCTTACCTGGTCTTAATATGCCCTTCAGTCAATTTAAACAGCACATATTTACAAGAAGCCTTTTATATGTTACCTCAATTGGATGCCAAAATCAAGTCACATGCTAGGGTGAAACTGTTCAGGTCCTTTTTTCCCAAACCCATAGTGCTGGGCAAAAAATGGTGTCTGGATTAAATGAACTATTTAAAGAGCTTATCATGGGGCTTCCCTGGTGGTGCAGTGATTGGGAGTCCGCCTGCCGACGCAGGGGACTCGGGTTTGTGCCCCGGTCCGGGAAGATCCCACATGCCGCGGAGCGGCTGGGCCCATGAGCCATGGCCGCTGAGCCTGCGCGTCCCGTCCGGAGCCTGTGCTCCGCAACGGGAGAGGCCACAACAGTGAGAGGCCCGCGTAACGCAAAAGATAAAAAAAAAATAAAAATAAAGAGCTTATCACAATTCCTGACAGTGAGCAAATGCCCAATAAATTCTAAATATCTACAGAAAAGGTTTTCCAAGAAGTTTTTTGCTATGAAACTATAATTTTACACACACACAGGCATTTTTGAAACTATATTTTTCCAAAGAGCTGTTTCTTTCAGAGCACTTAGGTAATCTCTAATAAGAACCATTAACATCACAGTACTTGAAATACTGTACAAAATAGGACCCACTTCTTAAATATTACATTAATGTAGTTGATACAGGGGACAAATAAAGGTTTTCTAGAAACCCTGCAAGAAGACTGCCTCTGAAGGTGAAAACAGAATCAACCGAGAAAAATTGATGATAGCCACCTGAAGGATTAACCCAACCCATGAGCCTCTCTTTCACTGTGTCAGTGAAATTTAAGAATCCTCAAATCCAGCTGCAGAAATCTAGCTATAACATCATGGAGGCAAGACCAGAATCTACTTCTTCCCCACCCCCTCCAAAAAGAGAAGACTGACCACTTGGATCTTCTCGTCAGAATGAGGAGGGTGTACAGGCAGCCCAGCAGAGGGAAGCCAGAGGTTGAGAACTCAGTGCTATTGATTCAGCTCCCTCCCGGAGAAAAACTGAATCCAGCAGGCATGGATGATCTAGATATCAAAAGGCATATTCTTAACTTATAAATTAATAAATTAGCATCCTGCCTCTCTCTGGGACAAGTCTATTTCAGGCGTATTTACATTTATCAGTCATGTTTATCTCACACCCTGCACACTCAGACAGCAGTGAGCCTTATTCAGAAGGTTCCACAGCTGCTTGCTCGCCTACCTGACCACTCCCACCAACCCGACTGCAAGCCCCAGCCTAGATTTTACTGGGTTTACTTAATGGACCTCAGTGCTGTCTGAAGGGGATTACACTGAGAATGACAACCCATGCAACACAGTGAATTATCCAGAATCATCCAAACTTCCCTTCACCAGTATTCCTGAGGTGGGACACATAGGGATTTGAACTCTGACCCCTCTCCCCTAAAAAACTGTAACTTCAGGCAAGTTTCTTCACTTTGCTAAATCTCACCTGGAAATTAGTGACTGTGAAGATGAAATGAGTAACAGATATGCAGCTCTCTGCATGGTGCCTGGCATACAGTTAAGTGCTCCATAGCGAGTAGCCATTATCACTAGTGAAAGGGGATGCATGAGCATTCAAGATGCCCCTGGTTCGGTTCTAGAGCAATGAAGAAATCCTTACTAGGTATGGAAGCTAAAAACGTAGGTTTTGACAGAAAGTGCGTTTCCAAACTGAGTGTGGCCCTAGAGTGTGCAGACTTCAGTAGTTGCAGCGCGTGGGCTCAGCAGTTGTGGCTCGCAGGCTCTAGAGCGCAGGCTCAGTAGCTGTGGCGCACGGACTTAGTTGCTCCGCGGCATGTGGGATCTTCCCAGACCAGGGTTCGAACCCGTGTCCCCTGCATTGGCAGGTGGATTCTTAACCACTGCGCCACCAGGGAAGTCCTAAGGTAAAACCTTGACCAGAAGTTGTCTGGTATTTATATTTTTTAAATGTGTATCTACATCCTCCAAACTAAATATATTTTTAAGACATTTTTCAGAGTAGTTTTAGGTTTACAACAAAATTAAGAGGGAGGTACAAAGATTTCCATTATACCCCCTGCCCCCAAACAGGCACAGCCTCTGCCATCATTAACATCATTCACCAGAACAATACATTTTTTAACCAAGGATGAACCTACACTGACACATCATAATCACCCCAAATCCATACTCTACCTTAGGGTTCACTCTTGGGTACATTCTATGGGTTTGGACAAATATACAGTGATGTGTATCCATTATAATATCCTATAGAGTATTTTCACTGCCCTAAAAATCCTCTGTACTCTACCTGTTCATCTCTCCCCACCCCCTACCACTGGCAACCAATTATCTTCTTATTGTCTCCATAGTTTTTTGCCTTTTCTAGACTACCATATAGTTGGAATCATACAAGTATGTAGCCTTTTCATATTGGCTTCTTTCACTTAGTAATACGGATTTAAGGTTCCTCCATGTCTTTTTTGTGGCTTGATAGCTCATTTCCTTTTAGTACTGAATAATATTCCACTGTCTGGATGTACCAAAATTTATCCATTCACCTACTGGAGGACATCTTGGTTGCTTCTAAGTTTTGACACTTATGAATAAAGCTGCTATAAACATCCTTGTGCAGGTGTTTGTATAGATATGTTTTCAACTCCTTTGGGTAAATACCAAGGAGAGCAATTGCTAGATCGTATGATAAGAGTATGTTTAGTATTGTAAAAAACTGCCAATCTGTCTTCCAAAGTGGCTATGCCATTTTGCATTCCACCTAGCACTGTTTGCACCCTCCAACCCCGCTGCTCCACATCCTTGTCAGCATTTGGTGTTGTCAGTGTTCCAGATTTTGGGCATTTAAATAGGTGTAGAGTAGTATCTTACTGTTGTTTTAATCTGCATTTCCCTGACGACACATGATGTTGGGCATCTTTTCATATGCTTATTTGCCATCTGTATATCTTCTTCGGAGGTGGCTGTTAAGGTCTTTGGCCCATTTTTTAATCAGATTGTTCATTTTCTAATTGTTGCGTTTTTAAGAGTTCTTTATATATTTTGGACACCAGTCCCTTATCAGACACATCTTTTGCATATATTTTTCCCAGTCTGTGGCTTGTCTTCTAATTCTTTTGGTATTGTCTTTCACAGAGCAGAAGTTTTTAATTTTAATGAAGTCCAGTGTATCAATTATTTCCTTCATGGATTACATCTTTGGTGTTGTATCTAAAAAAGCATCACTATAACCAAGGTCATCTAGGTCTTCTTCTATGTTATCTTCTAGGAGTTTTATAGTTTTACATTTTACTTTTAGGCCTATGATCCACCCTGAGTTAATTTTTGTGAAGGGTGTAACATCTGTATCTAAATTCATTATTTTGGATATGGCTGTCCAGTTGTTCCAGCACCATTTGTTGAAGTGACTATCTTTGTTCCATTGTATTGCCTTTGCTCCTTTGTCAAAGATCAGTTGGCTATTTATGTGTGTCTATTTCTGGGCTTCCAACTTTGTTCTTTAATATTGTATAGCTATTCCAGGTCTTTTGCCTCTCCATGTAAATGATTTAATCAGTTTGTCAATATCCATAAAGTAACTTGCTGAGATTTTGACTGGGATTGCATTGAATCTATAGATCAAGTTGGGAAGAACTGACATCTTGACAGTATTGAGCCTCCCTACCCACAAACATGGAATATCTCTCCATTTACTTGGTTCATCTTTGATTTCGTTCAGAATTTTTTAGTTTTCCTCATATAGATTTCGCACATATTTTGTTAGATTTATACCTATTTTTTTTTTGTTTTTTGGGTGCTAATGTAAATGGTATTGTGTTTTTATTTTCAAATTCTGCTTGCTCATTGTTAGTATATAGGAAAGCAATTGACTTCTGTATATTAGTCGTGTATCCTGCAACCTTGCTATAATCACTTACTAGTTTCTGGAGTTCTTCTGTCTGTTGTTTTGGATTTTCTATACAGACAATCATGTCATCTATGAACAATGACAGTTTTATGTCTTCCTTCCCAAGCTGTATTCCTTTTATATCCTTCTCTTGACTTTTTGCATTAGCAAGGACATTCAGTATGATGTTAAAAAGAAGTGGTGAGAGGGGACATCACTACCCTGTACCTGATCTTAACAGGAAAGCTTCAAGTTTCTCGCCATTTAAGTATGATATGAGCTGTAGGTTTTTTGCAGATATTCTTTAACAGGTTGAGGGAGTTCCCCTCTACTCCTAGTTTGCTGAGCAACTTTTATCATGAATGGGTTTTGGATTCTGTCAAATGTTTTCTCTATCTACTGATATGATCATGTGATTTTTCTTTTTTAGTCAGTTGATGTTGTGGATTAATTAATTTTCTGATGTAGGACCAGTCTTGCTTACCTGGGTCTGTTTGTATCTTTTTTATTTGATTTGCTAATATTTTGTTGAAAAATTTTGCATCTATGTTCAGGAGAGATGTTGGTCTACAGTTTTCTTTTCTTGTAATGTCTTTGTCTGGTTTTGGCATGAGGGAAATGCTGGCTTCATAGAATGAGTTAGAAAGTATTCCCTCTCCTTCTATCTTCTGAAAGAGATTGGAGAGAACTGGTATAATTTCTTCCTTAAATGTTTGGTAGAAATGATCATATGGTTTTTATTCCTCAGTTTGTTGATGTGGCGCATCACACTGATTGATTTGCGAATACTGAAGAATCTTTGCATCCCTGGGATAAATCCCACTTGATCATGGTGTATGATCCTTTTAAAGTATTGTTGGATTCACACTGCTAGTATTTTGTTGAGGATTTCTGCGTCTATGTTCATCAGTGATATTGGCCTATAATTTTCTTTTTTGTGGTATCTTTGTTTTTTGTATCAGAGTGATGGTGGCCTCACAGATGAGTTTGGGAGTATTCTTTCCTCTGCAATTTCTTGGAATAGTTTCAGAAGGAGAGGTGTTAACTCTTCTCTAAATGTTGACAGAATTCGCCTGTGAAGCCATTTGGTCCTGGACTTTTGTTTGTTGAGAGGTTTTGGTTTTTGTTTTTCTTTGGCTGTGCTGCTGCACAGCTTGTGGGATCTTAGTTCCCCGACCAGGAACTGAATCCAGGCCCTTGGCAGTGAAAGCGCAGTCTTAACCATTGGATTGCCAGGGAATTCTCTTGTTGGGAGTTTTTTAATCACAGTTTCAATGTCAGTACTTGTGATTGGTCAGTTCATATTTTCTATTTCTTCCTGGTTCAGTCTTAGAAGGTTGTACCTTTCTAAGAATTTGTCCATTTCTTCCAGGTTGTCCATTTTATTGGCATATAGTTGCTTGTAGTAGTCTCTAACGATCCTTTGTATTTCTGTGGTGTCCATTGTAACTTCTCCTTTTTCATTTCTTATTTTATTGCTTTGAGCCCTCTCCCTTTTTTTCTTGATGAGTCTGGCTAAAGGTTTATCAATTTTGTTTATCTTTTCAAAGAACCAGCTTTTAGTTTCATTAATCTTTTCTATTGTTTTCTTCATTTCTGTTTCATTTATTTCTGCTCTGATCTTTATGATATCTTTCCTTCTACTAACTTTGGGTTTTGTTTCTTCTTCTCTCTCTAGTTGCTTTAAGTGTAAGGTTAGTTTATTTATTTGTGATTTTTCTTGTTTCCTGAGATAAGATTGTACAGTATTGCTATAAACTTCCCTGTTAGTACTGCTTTTGCTGCATCCCACAGGTTTTTGGATCATCATGCTTATGTTTTCATTTGTCTCTAGGTATTTTTTGATTTCCTCTTTGATTTCTTCAGTGATCCATTGGTTGTTTAGTAGCATACTGTTTAGCCTCCATGTGTTTGTGGTCTTTACAGCTTTTTTCTTGTAGTTGATTTCTAATCTCAAAGTGCTGTGGTCAGAAAAGATGGTTGATATGATTTCAATTTTCTTAAGTTTCCTGAGGCTCGCTTTGTGGCCCAACACGCGATCAATCCTGGAGAATGTTCCATATGCACTGGAGAAAAATGTGCATTCTGCTGCTTTTGGATGCAATGCTCTATAAATATCAATTAAGTCCATCTGGCCTAATGTGTAATTTAAGGCCTGTGTTTACTTATTGATTTTCTGTCTGGATGATCTGTCCACTGATGAAAGTAGGGTGTTAAAGTCCCCCACTATTATTGTGTTACTGTTGATTTCTCCTTTTATGACTGTTAATATTTGCCTTATATAGTGAGGTGCTCCTATGTTGGGTGCATATGTATTTATAATTGTTGTATCTTCTTCTTGAATTGATCCCTTGATCATTATGTAGTGTCCTTCTTTGGAAGAATCAATACTGCCAAAATGACTATACCACCCAAGGCAATCTACAGATTCAATGCAATCCCTATCAAATTACCAATGGCATTTTTCACAGAACTAGAACAAAAAAATCTTAAAATCTGTATGGAGACACAAACGATCCCGAATAGCCAAAGCAATCTTCAGAAAGAAAAACAGAGTTGGAGGAATCAGGTACCTGGACTTCAGACTATACTACAAAGCTACAGTCATCAAAACGGTATGGTACTGGCACAAAAACAGAAATACAGATCAGTGGAACAGGATAGAAAGCCCAGAAATAAACCCACACACACCTATGGTCAATTAATCTACAACAAAGGAGGCAAGACTACACAATGGAGAAAAGACAGTCTCTTCAATAAATTGTGCTGGGAAAACTGGACAGCTACACTTAAAAATAAATGAAATTAGAACATTCTTTAACACCATACAGAAAAGTAAACTCAAAATGGATTAAAGACCTAAATTTAAGACCAGATACTATAAAACTCTTAGAGGAAAACATAGGCAGAACACTCTTTGACAAAAATCACAGCAATATCTCTTTCAATCCGTCTCCTAGAGTAATAGAAATAAAAAAATAAACAAATGGAACCTAATTAAACTCAAAGGTTTTTGCACAGCTAAGGAAACCATAAACAAAATGAAAAGACAATCCACAGAATGGGAGAAAATATTTGCAAACGATGTAACCAAGAAGGGATTAGTCTCCAAAATTTACAAACAGCTCATGCCGTTTAATATCAAAAAAACAAACAACCCAGTCAAAAAATGGGCAGAAGACCTGAATAGACATTTCTCTTAAGAAGACATACAGATGGCCAAGAGGCACAAGAAAAGATGCTCAAATCGCTAATTATTAGAGAAATGCAAATCAAAACTACAATGAGAGAGCACCTCACACCAGTCAGAATGGCCATCATCAAAAAATCTACAAACAGGGCTTCCCTGGTGGCGCAGTGGTTGAGAGTCCGCCTGCCGATGCAGGGGACACGGGTTCATGCCCCGGTCCGGGAAGATCCCACATGCCGTGGAGCGGCTAGGCCCGTGAGCCATGGCCACTGAGCCTGCATGTCCGGAGCCTGTGCTCCACAAAGGGAGAGACCACAACAGTGAGAGGCCGGCGTACCACAAAAGAAAAAAAAAATCTACAAACAATAAATGCTGGCGAGGGTGTGAAGAAAAGGGAACTCTCCTACACTGTTGGTGGGAATGTAAACTGGTATACCCACTATGGAGAACAGTTATCGAGGTACCTTAAAAAACTAAAAATAGAGCTACCATATGATCCCACAATCCCACTCCTAGGCATATATCTGGCGGAAAACACAGTTTGAAAGGATACACACACCCCAATGTTCACTGCAGCGCTGTCTACAATAGCCAAGACATGGAAGCAACCTAAATGTCCATTGACAGATGAATGGATAAGAAGATGTGGTACATGGACTTCCCTGGTGGCGCAGTGGTTAAGAATCCACAGGTTTGAGCACTGGTCTAGGAAGATCCCACATGCCGTGGAGCAACTAAGCCCGTGTGCCACAACTTCGGAGCCTGCACTCTAGAGCCCGTAAGCCACAACTACTGAGCCCGTGTGCCACAACTACTGAAGCCCAAGTGCCTAGAGCCCGTGCTCCAAAACAAGAGAAGCCACTGCAATGAGAAGCCTGCATACCACAACGAAGAGCAGCCCCCTCTTGCTGCAACTAGAGAAAGCCCACACGCAGCAACAAAGACCCAATGCAGCCAAAAATAAATAAATTAATTTAAAATAAAACAAAGAAGAAGATGTGGTACATATATACAATGGAATATTACTCAGCCATTGGAAAGAATGAAATAATGGGACTCCCCTGGTGGCACAATGTATAAGACTGCATGCTCCCAATGCAGGGGGCCCCAGGTTCGATCCTCCCTGGTGAGGGAACTAGATCCCATGTGCCTGACACATCTAAGAGTTCGCATGTCACAACTAAGGAGCCTGCGTGCCGCAACTAAGGAGGTGGCAAGCCACAACTAAGGAGCCCACCTGCTACAACTGAGGAGCCTACGTGCTGCAACTAAGTAGCTGGTGAGCTGCGACTAAAGAGCCCACAAGCCGCAACTAAGGAGCCCACCAGCCGCAACTAAGACCCGGTGCAGCCAAATAAATAAATAAAAGAATGAAATAATGCCATTTGCAGCAACATGGATGGACCTGGAAATTATCATACTAAGTGACGTAAGTCAGACAAAGACAAATGTCATATGATATTGCTTATGTGCAGAATCTATTTTAAAAAACGATACAAATGAGCTTATTTACAAAACACAGACAGACTCGCAGACTTAGAGAACGAACTTATGGTTACCAGGAGGGAAGGGTGGAGAGGAGGGATAGACTAGAAGTTTCGGATTGACATGTACACCCTCCTATATTTAAAATAACCAACAAGGACCTATGGTATAGCACAGGGAACTGTGCTCAATATACTCTAATAACCTAAATTGGAAAAGAAGTTGAAAAAGAATAGATACATGTATATGTATAACTGAATCACTTTGCTGTATACCTGAAACTAACACAACATTGTTAATCAACTATACTCCAATAGAAAATACAAATTAAAAAAAAAATGTTTGGTAGAATTCACCAATGAAACCATACGGGATTGGTGTGGAAGGTTATTAACTACTGACTCAATTTCTTCAATAGATATAGGTCTATTCAGATCTATTTCTTCTCAATTCAGTTTTGGCAGATAGTGTCTTTGAAGGAATTTGTCCATTTCATCTATGTAATCAAATGTGTGGGCATAGAGCTGGTTCACAGTATTCTTTTACTAACCTTTCAGTTTCCGTGGGCTCTGCAGTGAAGTCTACTCGTTCATTTCTGATATTAATCATTTGTGTCTTCTCTCTTTTAGTTAGCCTTCTATAGAGGCTTATAGATTTTACTGATCTTTTCAAAGAACCAGCTTTTGGTTTCAAGGATTTTCTCTGCTGATTTCCTGTTTTCAATTTCATTGATTTCTGCTCTAATTCTTATTATTTCTTTTCTTCTGCTTACTTTGGATTTAATTTGCTCTTCCTTTCCCCTAAGTTTTCTAAAGTGAAAACTTAGATTACTGATTTTAGATCTTTCCTCTTTTCCAATATATGTATTCAATGCCACAAATTTTTCTCTAGGAACTGCTTTTGCTGCATCCCACAAATCTTGATAAATTGTATCATTTTCATTTAGTTCAAAATATTTTAAAATTTCTCGAGATTTCTTGTTCGACCCATGTGTTATTTAGAAGTGTACTGTTTAATCTCCACATATTTTGGGATTTTCTAGTTACCTTTATGATATTGATTTCTAGTTTAATTCCATTGTGGTCTGAGGACAGACATTGTATGACTTCTATTCTTTTAAATTTGTTAAGGTGTTGTGGCCCAGAATGTGGTCTATCTTAGTGAGGGTTCCATATGAGCTTAAGAAAAATGTACATTCTGCTGCTGCTGGATAAGCAGTCAATAGATGTCAATTTTATCCAGTTAACTGATGGTACTGTCGAGTTCAACTATGTCGTTCCATAGTTTTGCCTGCTGGATTTGTCCATTTCTGAAAGGGGGTGCTGAAGTTTCCTACTGTGATAGAAGAATCCACTCTCTCTCCTTGCAGTTCTATCGGTTTTTGCCTGATGCAGTTTGATGCTCTGTTGTTGGGTGCATATACATCAAGAAGTGTTATGACTTCTTGGAGAGTTGACCTCTTTGTCATATGTAGTACCCTTCTTTATCCCTGATAACTTTCCTTACTTTGATGTCTGCCCTGTCTGAAATTAATGTAGCTAGTCTGCTTGCTTTTGATTAGTGTTAGCATGGTACATCTTTCTCTATCCACTTTACTTTTAATGTATATGCGCTTTTATATTTAAAGTGGATTTCTTGTAGATAACATTTTTTTCTGCTATTTACTGTGGGAATCTGGTCAAGCTCCTGCAGGTAAATCTTACAATGTTGTGGGGGCCGCCATGCCACGGTTCCCCTGGAGATTTTAACTCTGAGTTACCTGCACTGAGCTGCCAGCAATTCACTAGTCACAGTTCAGGTTTTCCTACCTGGCACTGTTTGGTGTGGAGGTTTCTCTGCATGAGTCTCTGGTAAGCAGTGACTCCCTGTATTTGCCTAGCTATCCAATCTCAGGGGCAACAGTTTACCCTGTGTCTTCCCCTCTATTATGGATTTAAGAACAGTTGTTAACTTTTCAGTCTGTTCAGCTTTAATTGTTGTTAGGACCGAGTGTTGACTTCCAAGCTCCTTATGTATAGAACTGGAAACCAGAAGTCTAATACATTTTGAAAAAAATTATGTGCAGGAAGTCTCAACTTACAATCCAAATATACTTGTTAGATCATAGTAGTCATAACTGCATAAGCGTGTTGGAAAGCAGGGAGTGTCAAAGGGAATGTCATCTCTGAAACTGGTGCAGAGAGGGCATCCCAGCACCATTTTCCCTGAGACCGCTCTCTGCTTCCTTTCACAGGTTATGGGGGGGGGAGGGGAAGGGGGGCAGGCAAATGACCTTATTAGTACATTCAAAGCAACCACTTGTTAATAACTATTGGTGATTAGAAAGCGTTATTTTATGCATTTTACATTCTAATATGCTAGACTGTTATTCATGTACAGTGGTTTAGTAAGTTACAGTTATGCTTTAGGAAATAAGTTCAGGGTTTTGAGTTGACTTATAATGAATTGTAATTTTTCCCATTCAAAACAGTAAGAAATGACTCCTAGTTGAAATTTTCACTTAGAGTATGTGATGTTCAGGAACCAATTACTAAGGTTAAGCCAAAACTGCCTATGCATACCCTATGCCCCAGAAGTGAGAATTTTGGGTCTATTCACATAGATCTTTAAGGGGACATGAGCAAAGATGCCTGTCCAGGGTTATGCATAGTGGCAGGGAATTACAAGCAATATGGGCATGTCTAACTGGGGGACAGTAATATAGTAGATCTTTTCTTTCCTTTTTTTTTTTTTGGCCACGCCGTGTGGCATGCAGGATCTTAACTCCCAGGCCAGGGATTGAACCCGTGCCCCCTACAGTGGAAGCTCAGAGTCCTAACCACTGGACCACCAGGGAATCCCAATATGGTAGATCTTAAAAGCATATGCTAAGTGAAAGAAGTAAGAAAACAGAATGGGATCTGTAATACAATACCACTTACGTAAATTAAAATACATAAGCACATTAACAGTACATACTTTATAAGAACACATAAAAACAAAATGACATACATTAAACACATTACAATGGTGGGCACGGAGGAAGTGGAGAACCAGATATAAAAAAACAAACAACAAAAAAAGAGAGGAACCTTGGGAAGTAGGCAAGGATTTTTAAACACAAAAAGCAATAACCATAAAGGAAAAGATTGATAAACTAGATTTTTAAATTAAGAATTTTGTTCATTAAAAGACCCCAGTCAGGGACTAAAAAGGTAAGTCACAGAATGGGAGAATGTATTTGCAAAACATATAACCGACAAAGGACTCATACCCATAATATATAATGAATGCCTGAAGATCAGTGAGACAAAACTAGACAACCCAACTGGAGAGAGCCTTGCACAGGCAGATGATGTTAATATGCTAAGAACTAAGAAGGATAATTCAATCCTCTGCGTCAGAATTTCAATCAGGAAAAGAAAGTGAGCTCATCAACAATTTTTAAGTCTTAACAATTTTACAAAAATGCATGTAAGCAGGAAATATGAACAGTTATTTTAAACTTTATATAAAGTGTAAAGTTATATATAAAACATATAAACAAATGTCATTGGCTAAAGTCTCTTCTATTTTAAGAGAGTTCTTGACAGAATGGAAAAAGAAGCATATGCATCTACAATTTGTGTATCTACCAGGGGAAATGAGTTATTTATGCAATTACTACACAGTAGAAAGCTTTGTTTCCATAGAGATTATGACACAACTGATTTATGCCTTAAATTAGAATATTCTGATTTGAATTGAGAAATGATCCTTTTGTCTAAATGAATAGTGTATTCAGTGCGAATAAAAGCTCCACACATCTGCTGATATCATTTCCTCTTCACTTCAGTAATAATTAATAATGAGAATACATCCATACAAGTCCTAAAAAGGAATTCATACCCCTAAAGTTTCACAAGTGCCTGGAAACATATAGGGAATGACATTTTTACAGGATGTACAAAAATACATAAAGAACTAACCCAAAACATTTCAAAATATCTTTCTGCTCATTTCATATCTATTACACTTAAACAGTCTCTTGTACTAATGGTGTGAACAGCAAGACAAAAAAGTCAGTTCTATCCTCCTTCTGTCATCACTACCTGAATTTAATAAACTGTACACTGTTGGTGTTGGGAGGGGGTGAGTAATGCATGTTAATCCAAAGCAGAAAAACATCAGAATGTTACGTTTCAAAAGGAGTGAAATATATGACCCATAAATGTAGTACATGCAAAATCCTTCAGGGGCTGCACATTGCCATACATAAAGCCTGGACTCTCTGATATAGCATTCAAGGCTCCTGTAGTGCTTGAAGCCTAAGCTTCAGCTGCCCCAACCACTTAGAACTCCTTGAAAGCCCATGTCGCTTGCTGTGGCCATGTCACTCATTCAGTGTGGCACACACACTCCTGCTTTCTTCCTCTTCTCCTCTAATTCCTCCTCATCTTTCTAAACCCAATCATGGGGAAACTCTACCTATGCCTCTGGCCCCAACCCTTATCTGGATGAGCTGCCACACCTATGTGTTTCCAAGGCATCCTGGGTTTATCTTCATCACAGTGGGATTATATGCACTTGTCTCCCCCACTACCAGACTGGCTTCTGAGTTCTATTCACTTTCATAAAACTGGAACCTAAGAAAGTACAGTGCTCAGTAACTGCTGAATGAATTACTGAATTCTGAATTCAATTACTAAATAACTATAATCCCCAACATTTCCCCATGTTTTCATAATAAATGTTCCTAAAGGAAATACCTAAGAAAAAAAGAAAAGAATAAATCCCAGTTGTTAGAGTAAAATCAAGATTGAATAGGTTTCCTGATAGGCTTATATTATATCATTCTGTTCTCTTTCCAATTTCACTGTGAGATCTTTCCAGCTGAATGGCTATTCTATCTCTCTCTCAAAGGTCTCCAAAGAAATGATCCATTCTTTAATTTTGTTACAGTTGAGTGTCTTCTCAATTAGCCAAATACTCAAGAGAAGTTCTGCTTGATTAAATTCTTGTCTTGTTGCTACTCTGGCTATTTTGGCTCCCCAGGTCAACTGCTATTGTCAACATTTCATTTAGATATCATAGAAAGTGCCTGACCTCCTTCTGAAAACTTGTTTGCCATTAAATTATAACATATAATAAGTGAAAAACAGCACTGGTTTTGAGCACACGTAATTGAATCTCAAAAGAAAGCATGATATACAAAAAACTGGAAGTAAGCCTTCTCTAGTTCATTCAAAGGCACAATTCTCATATAAAAATGTTAGGATGTGGGCTTCCCTGGTGGTGCAGTGGTTGAGAGTCCGCCTGCCGATGCAGGGGACATGGCTTCGTGCCCCAGCCCGGGAGGATCCCACATGTCGCGGAGCGGCTGGGCCCGTGAGGCATGGCCGCTGAGCCTGCGCGTCCGGAGCCTGTGCTCCACAATGGGAGAGGCCACAACAGTGAGAGGCCGGCGTACCGCAAAAAAAAAAAAGAAGGTTAGGATGTGACCACGTGATTTTGTAGAAAAATTTGTAAGACAAATAACAAATAACAGCAAAACTTTTTTGGAGATTAATAATAAATTTTGAATGTATATCTATATATACTCAAAATATCTTTAAGTATCAAGCTAAATGAAACTTTATCATGCTGATTTAAAATTTTCCCAGTAAAAAGAGTATTAGAGGGCTTCCCTGGTGGCACAGTGGTTAAGAATCTGCCTGCCAGTGCAGGGGGTCACAGGTTTGAGCCCTGGTCCAGGAAGAAACCACATGCTGCGGAGCAACTAAGCCCATGCACCACAACTACTGAGCCTGCGTTCTAGAGCCCATGAGCCACAACTACTGAGCCCACGTACCACAACTACTGAAGCCCACACACCTAGAGCCTATGCTCTGCAACAAGAGAGGCCACCGCAATGAGAAGCCAGCACACCATAAGGAAGAGTAGCCCCAGCTCGCTGCAACTAGAGGAAAGCCCACGTGCAGCCCACGTGGTTTTGTTTTTATGACCTTTTAACTTGGATTAGCTTTATGTACTGCATGGCAGAGAGGGCATGTGAACTTGCGGGCCTGTGACCTGTGGTGGGTCTGAGGACAGGGCCCCATCAGGAATCCCTGAAGAACTTCTCACAGAACCCACTTCCAGAGGTGAATGTGCTTGGGAACATGGGACTCAGAATAAAGAGCTTGGTAGTGACTGCAATGCATGAAATAAATCTGGGGAAAGTCTTATCTCCACTGCCCTTCTGGAAGGTGAACATTTGAGAGTCTGATATTCCAGTGAGCCAATAGTTTGCTTCTATAATTGGTACGTTGAATATGCAAGGCTCTTGCAGGGTAAACAAAAGGGTCTTTAAGCCATTTTCCGGGTTTAAACCTGTTTAATGGAAATAGTGCTTCCTCCACTCCTAAAACAAGGACAAGTCTCATAAATTTTCTGCCCCCTCTTTCTTAATACTCAGTCCTAGAGTTGCATTTTATTAGTTTCCTAAGGCTGCTGTAACAAATTACCACAAACTAGGTGGTTTAAAACAAGAGAAAGTTATTCTCTCCCAGTTCAGGAGGCCGGAAGTCCAAAATCAAGGTGTAGGCAGGGTTGCTTCCTTCTATAGGATCTGAGGGAGAAGCTATTTCATGCCTGTCTCCCAGCTTCTGGTGGTTGCCGGGAATGCTTGGCTTTCCTTGGCTTGTAGCTGCATCACTCCCATCTCTGCTTCTGCCATGGCATGAACTTCTTATAAGGACAACAGTCACTGGACTTAGGGCCCAGCCTAATCCAGTATGACCCTGTCTTAACTAATTACGTCTGCAAAGACTATTTCCAAATAAGTCACATTCTGAGGTTCCAGTGGACATTAATTTTGAGAGGACACTATTCAGCCCCGCACACTCATTAAGTCACAAATACAGCCTCAATTTAGTAATTAAAAGTGATCAGTCTACTTCATTTACATAAAGTTCAAATCAGGCAAAACTAATCTACAGTATATTTTGGCGGGGGTGGGGGCAGCCTAGTAGGTGACTGAAAGAGAATATCAGGAAGCCTTATAGGTTCCTGGAATATTCTACTTCTTGATCTGGATGCTGGTTACATGTACAAGAATTCATCGAGTTGTACACTGATGAGTTATGCATTAACTGCATGAATTTTCAAAAAGAGTTTAGGTACTTTAAAAAGAAAACGATCAGTCCAGTAGCTTAACGGCACTTCAGTTTTCATCTGAAGAAGATTCTCTCTCCACCAGCAGGGCCAGTTGCGGGGCAGCACGCCTTTGGGGAAGCAGGCGCTGCTTCTCTCCCCCTTACTTCCTCCCCTACCTGCCAGCTGCTGTTTCTGAGGCAGGGAGCATAAGAAAGGACCAGAGAGAAGGTCTCATGTAACTGGTTCTATTAGACGATTTCTCACTCTAGGAGCCTGATGGATTTTTAAAGCTTTTCCTCTTACGGAGGGAGCATTTTTGTGGTTTCTCTGGAGTGTCCTGCTGTGTCCCTCCCACTGCAGTGCCTCTTCTGTTAGGGAACCATATTAGTGGAGTATGTGATTCGACTTCCTGATGACCAAGCTGATGACCTCCAATTTCCATTTATATTTACTGATATGACAGATAGTGGCCTTAGTTCTATCAATTATTTTTGTTATCCTTTGTAGAGACTGTTCATTTTCATTTGTGTGTATATTTTGATATTTAAGATGGTTTACTTTTTAATCTATTGGTTACTTTTATTAATATCTGAAAGCCTTTATTTCTTTAGACAGTATCTATTTAATCCCCCATGAGAAATGATAAAATTAAGATATTTTCTTCTCTTGCACCATCCCTCCACTGTCATATTTTAGTCCATCATACTACATCCGGTTTAACTTTGTAAATATACCTAAACCTCCAGTAGTTTGTCTGTTAGCTTTAAACGATACCCTTTGAACCCTACCTATGAAAGATGAGGAAAGAATATTCTAAATTTACTATCATCTTCTTTCCTCTTCTCCTCTCAAATTCGGTTAGATAATTTCATATTGTCAGGTCACATAACTGTCACATTCTGTTCTATTGCACTAATCTCCAAATTTGTTTTGACCTACAGGTAAACAGACTTGATCAATGCTTTTAACGGTTCTTTTGCTGGAGTTTTTCCAGTTACCGCTTGGTGGACTGAAGTTTGTCTTTCACTAGATTCCTCAAGAAGAGTTCATGGGGATAATCTTTCTCAAGTTCTTATATTTAAAAACTTGGGTTTTTTTGTTGTTTGTTTTTGCAGTACGCGGGTCTCTCACTGTTGTGGTCTCTCCCATCGCGGAGCACAGGCTCCGGATGCGCAGGCTCAGCAGCCATGGCTCACGGGCCCAGCCGCTCCGCGGCATGTGGGATCCTCCCAGACCGGGGCACGAACCCGTGTCCCCTGCATCGGCAGGCGGACTCTCAACCACTGCGCCATCAGGGAAGCCCAAAACTTGTTTTCAAAAAAAATACAAGTTCAATGAATATAAAATCCTTGGGTCGGGCTTCCCTGGTGGCGCAGTGGTTGAGAGTCCGCCTGCCGATGCAGGGGATACGGGTTCGTGCCCCGGTCTGGGAAGATCCCACATGCCGTGGAGCGGCTGGGCCCGTGAGCCATGGCCGCTGAGCCTGCTCGTCCGGAGCCTGTGCTCCACAATGGGAGAGGCCACAACAGTGAGAGGCCCACATACCGCAGAAAAAAAAAAAAAAAAATCCTTGGGTCAATCTTACTCTTCTTAAGGATTTTGTCAGTCTTCTCCCATGTTGATTGATGATAAGCAACAGCCAAATTTTCCCCTTTTATAAGTTAGTTGATCTTTTGGCCTGGCCGTCCAAATAATTCTTTACATTTTAAGTCCAATAACTTTACTGGGATACACTGCAATGCTGACGGTTCTATGTTAATTTTTCCTGGGTATACAGTGCATCCTTTCAAACTGTAGATTCAAGTTCTCCTTTCTGGAAACCTTTAAATTTTTATTTTGTCTATTATTTGCTTCCTTCTTCAGGGAATTTTTGTACTTTTCATTCATATGTCTAAACTATTTCTGTTTTCACTTTGCTCACTCCTTTTCTGTTTTCTATACACTGTCTTAGTTAACTTTTCTTTTTTTTTGCGGTACGCGGGCCTCTCGCTATTGTGGCCTCTCCCATTGCGGAGCACAGACTCCGGACGTGCAGACTCAGCAGCCATGGCTCACGGGCCCAGCCGCTCCGTGGCATGCAGGATCTTCCCGGACCGGGGCACGAACCCATGTCCCCTGCATCGGCAGGCAGACCCTCAACCACTGCACCACCAGGTAAGTTAACCTGTCTTGGTTAACTTTTAATTTGCCTTCATTTCTTTGATGGGTTTTATTTTTCCCCTTCACTTTCTTTCTTGAACTTAGGTGTTTCTGTCGACTGACTTGCCATTTCTTCCCTGAACTCCTGTACTTCCGATTTGTGCTCCAGCTCTTTACAGCAGTAAGTTGACATTTTTCTTTAATTTGTGAAATATTTCATCAAAATATTCACTTGTTCTGTGCCAGTGTTTTCCTAGTGAGTGTTGGTCATCATCATCTTTCTGTTTTTTCATGTTTCTTCATCTTCTTTTAAGTAATTGTTTGACTAGATCCTGAACTGGTCCATTTTTGATTACTCATTTTTGAAGGTGGTTTATTCTAGACCAGTTATTTGAAGAAGACTCACTTGGGAGAAGAGCCAGAGCCATGTTCAGGGGAACGGGAGTGTTCTTTCTTTTTCTGGTGGGATGGTATACGTGGACACACAGAGTGGGGGAAGGTATTCCTGAGCTTCTCTCTCTCTCCAAAGAGACAGGCAGCTGTGAGAGCTGTTCACAGCGCAGAGTCCTCTCCTTCCTGTCACCACAGCTCAGCCTGCTCCCCACAAACGTTACTTGCGATAAGTCCTCCTTCAGTACATGCTCCTCTGCATCCTGGTATCAAACTGGATCCAGCGAAGCTTCTGCCACCAGCCTGTGCACTCATTTCCACCATTTCAAACCAAACATTTTGGTTTTGAACCCCAGGATGCATCCCTCACCTTGTAAAGTACTATTTGCTACCTGAGTTTTCTTTTCCTAAGTTCCACAGCTGCAACTGTCTTCTGTCTACTTCCTCTCATACTCCTGGTCCAATCTTTCAAAAACCCTTACCACTTATTTTCTGGTTTGGGGTTTCAGACATCTCCTAATTTCTTCAAAAACAGAGTTTTCATTTCTGGGTTTTTCTTCCCCCTCCTAGTTACTTGGGGTAATTTTCCAGGGGAGAAGGAAGAAAGGCTTACTTCACAAACTGTCCCAGTAAGAATGCTTAATAAAAAATTAACTTTGTTCTCCTGAATGCTTCAAAAATCGGGTTTCTGATACTATTTTCTAATTACATATGCTTCAAGTACAACATGCATGCTAATGAAAGTGGACCTCAAATACATGTGCAATGAAGCAAAGCTGATGTTCCAGATTACATTTTAATAGTCCCAAAGAAAATGGAAAACTGAAACTGCATGCTTGTGCAAAGCTGACAGAGGGAAAACGCAACACGGTAGTAGGGTCCAGTAACCGGGCTTCACAGTGCTAGCCGACTTTCCTCTTTCCACCTCGAGAACCAAAGGAACAAAGTTCACACTGACTTAACGTTCAGGGTCGCGCCAGAATCCCTTGGGGGGGGGGATATGCTTCAAGTACAACATGCATGCTAATGAAAGTGGACCTCAAATACATGTGCAATGAAGCAAAGCTGATGTTCCAGATTACATTTTAATAGTCCCAAAGAAAATGGAAAACTGCAACTGCATGCTTGTGCAAAGCTGACAGAGGGAAAACGCAACACGGTGGTAGGGTCCAGTACCCCGGCTTCACAGTGCTAGCCGACCATCCCTTTCCACCACGAGAACCAAAAGAAGAAAGTTCACACTGATTTAACGTTCAGGGTCGCGCCAGAATACCTTGGCGGGGGGAGGGGGGGGTGTTCCTCTGTACCCGCTGTTTGGGAGGTAATGGATTCAGGAGCCTGGGTCAAGTTCACATCGGTCCCTCCTGCTCGACACGTCGGGTCGGATGTGTCCCAGGAACCGACGCTGCGGCTCGGAAAACTTCCTAAGCACAACTCTACTAACCACGGTGCCCAGGACCAGTGTTGGTACGCCTCCAGTCGCTACCCTGGCAAAAGGTCCGCTGGCGTCCGTCAAAGTCATTCCAAAGCCGGGCGACAGGGCACAGCGGCCGGGGAGGCAGCCCCACCAGTCCCTGTGGGAAAGCTGCCGCAACGCAGGGCCCGAGTTTCACCGCGGACCACAGCCTCGGAGCCCACGCCCGCCCGGCACCCCTTACCGTGTTGCCGTTGCTGCTGCCGCTGCCGCCGCTTGGCTCAGACTCCACGAGGCTGGAGCCACAGGACCGGGCCGAGGCGGCCGTCGTCTGGCCGGGTGGGACGCGCGGCCCGCCGAGCTGCAACGGCGGCGCCGCGGGGCCCCGCGCGTCCTCGGCCTCGTTGCCGCCGTAGTACGCCGCCCGGCTCTCGGAAGCGTGGATGCTCTGGGCACAGCCCATGCTAGAGGCGGCGGCGCCGACACGCTGGCGGGGAGCAGCGAAACGGTCGGTAAACGGCCAGCCTGGCGCCTCGCGGCCGCCTCAGCGGTCGGCAGCGAGCACGGGTCTCGCGCCGGGAAGTGCTGCCGCCCCTTTTATCGCGGTGCTGGCGCAGCAGCTGCGGCGGTGGGGAGGGGGCGGTGGGGCGGGCAGCGCACCGCGGCCGCCCCTCCGAACATGCCCTTCCTGAAGCGGGAGCCGCTGGCCTCCTCTCTCACATCGCCGCGCTCGCCACGGCCGCGCCGCGCTTCCGGGGAATTTCGGGGGAGGAGATTTGAGCTCTCCCGACCCGAGAGCAGGCGAGTCCGCGCCGTGGGGCGGCACGACCCCCGACGGAAGTGAGCTCCCTGCTGCGCCCGCTCACGGCCCGTTCCCGCTCCGCGGCGCTTTAGCAGCAGACTCTCGAGGCTCGGGCACCCACGCCGCTCCGCCTGCCGCCCCGCGAATAAATGCTCCTGGTCCGAGGGCTGGTGGCGGAGAAAGCTAGCCTAGATCTCTCGCCGTTGAGGGGTAGGGGCCGGAGGAGGCCGGTCGGGGCGGCGAGGCAGCGTCCGCCCGGGTAGGAAGGAGAGACCTCGGCTCCAGTGGGATCTGAAGTCGTGCCGTCGAGAAGGGCTGAAGCGGCAGCGCTCACCCGGGAGCTGCGGGCGGAGCGGCTCCGGCTCCGTTTGCCGGGCCGGGTCTTCCGGGCAGCACGCCGCACCCAGCCCCCGGCTGTGACCTCCAGCGGGTGCTGGCGTCAATGCAAAGCAGCTGGGGCGCCCGCCTCCTCCTTCCGCTGGGCCCCTCCCGCCACTGAGCCGGCGCGGCCACGACGGGAGGGGGCAGGCTGCCCGGCTGCGGGGGGAAAAAGACTTGCCCAAGGCCACACACAGCCACCCCGGGCCGGTGGGCTCGGACCTCGGGCCTGCGGCAACCAAAACCCAGACCAATGGGTTCGAAAACCTGCTCCGGCTCCATAACTTAGCAGCGCATGACTAATAGATACGTAGAGATAACGGTCACTATCTCTGAGGTATTAAAGAGGCCGGTGG
>NW_006798026.1:0-1698 GCF_000442215.2 Lipotes vexillifer | reverse complement strand
TTTTTTTCATTATTATTAAGAAGCAGGGAAGAAAAAGACAGACTGAAAGAGAAAAGGGGGAAGGGGGCCTTTGGGAAAATTCTTTTAGATTACTCCTCCCACCTCCCACCCCGTCTTCCTCTCAGCTGGTTTGTGTCAATGGACAGGCTGCGGGCTACAGAGGAAAATTTCCTTCTCCTTTTCCGTTCCCCACTCGCCCCTGCGCTTTCACCACACACCGAACCTTGGTTGGGCAGCGTCCAATCACGAACCATGGAGCGCTGTGTTCCCAGGTTTTTCTCGGTGAAGGAGTGTTTAAGATACTGTCCATGGGAAAGACGCTTCTCACGAAACTCAGAGGCTTCCAAAATCCGTAGTTGAAAAAGTTACTTCCAGTGTTGGAAAGGGCAGCTAGTCTCTCTCAAAGCCAGACTCGGGCAAAAAGGGTTGCTCCCTCCTGTGGCACAAACGCTTTTAAGCCCGCTTCCCTTAGGAGGAAGATAACCTTCTGGTTTCCTGCATCCTTAGAGGGAGCAGAGGAGACAGAGGCAACACGGGCGCAAATTACCTCCCGGGCCAATCAAATAGTGGGCATCGTAAAGACCTAGTCCCAAGCCTTCTTTCGCCCTTTCCTCTTTTAGTTCCTCCTCCCCAACCGCAGCCACCTGCCTCCTCCTATCCCCCCCATCCACTTTCTTCATCACCTGCTGCTTCACCTTCTCCTTCACTTTCCCTTCCCATCTCTCCTTTCATTCTGTTTCACCGCTTCCTCCAGGCTAGTTGTTTCCAAGCAGCTCACTTCAGTTCCCGCAGCTCCACTTTCTTGATTAACAGTTCTCAAACCTGGATGATCAACAAAATCATCTGGGGAGGCATTTCCATCCTATAGATCTCCACCCCACACCCCCATCCCGTGATTCTGAGTGCACTCAGGAGCTACAAGGTAGAAATGGGCATACGTATATTTACAAAGTTATCCGACGGTTCCCCAGGCTCGGGAACATTGCATTCTAGTCTAAAACCTTTTATCTCTGTGTTAGTAAGTCGCTTCAGGCTGCCTATATTATTCACCAAGTTACTTTTAAAAGTCTTTTCGCCTCTAAGTGCCCATTTCAGTGACTTTCCAGAGCCAACTAAGCCTCATTCGGGCTTTTTTTTTTTTTTTTTGAAGGAGAGAAGCAGAGGAGGAATGGAAGAGTTGATATATATGTAATTGATTCCGATATTCAGGAAAATACAGATTTCCCACTCGTGAGAAAAAGTGAAAGAGAAGACACAATGATTAGGATTACTCCTAAAACTCACCTTTGGTCACCACAGATTTTGGCAACAGGAGGAAAGTGTCTACTCCTTGCATCTCTGTGATGGCTGAGGTTTGAGTATTTGTCCAAGAGCATCGGGTTGGAGTGGGAAGGTTGTTATAAAAGTTTAATTTGCTTCACCGTTCTTGCTTAGCCTCCGAAGTGTCTCCCTTAAGCGTCATTGTGGATCTCAGAAACAGAGCTGCACAGTCCCCAAGACAAAGCCACTGAGGTGCACGGCTCCAGAGTTTGCAGTTTCGCTGGGCTCCAGAGTTTGCTAGAGTGACCTGTTTTCTCTTTCCAGCTGGATCTATATTCCCCAGGGAACTTTTCAGGTTCTGCTCCTTTGCACCCTTGTTCTAGCATTTCCAGCTGGGGTTGACAGCCAGAAGCACTAGAGGTGCAGGCCCCCCCCCCC
>NW_006798024.1:0-217 GCF_000442215.2 Lipotes vexillifer | reverse complement strand
CTTGATGAGTCTGGCTAATGGTTTATCAATTTGGTTTATCTTCTCAAAGAACCAGCTTTTAGTGTTATTGATCTTTGCTATCATTTCCCTCATTTGTTTTTCATTTATTTCTTATCTGATTTTTATGATTTCTTTCCTTCTGTTAACTTTGGGGTTTTCTTGTTCTTCTTTCTCTAATTGTTTTAGGTGCAAGGTTAGGTTGTTTATTTGAGATGTT
>NW_006798022.1:0-2053 GCF_000442215.2 Lipotes vexillifer | reverse complement strand
TTCACTTTGTTATAAAGCAGAAAGTAACACACCATTGTAAAGCAATTATGCTCCAATAAAGATGTTAAAATAAATAAATAAGAATAAAATGCCTGCTACTTTCTCCTACTACTAACAGCTCCTTTTGTGTCAGGCACCATGCTGGACTCTCTGTATACTTCCTTTCAAATTCTCATGTTTTGTAAATGAGGAAATGGATGCTCTGAGAAGTTAATTTGCCTGCGGTCACACCATTTTTAAGTGGTGAGACCAGAAGTAGAACACAGGTCTATCTGAATTCAAAACCTGGGCTTGTTACTATAAACCTACTTTATCTACTCTGATATAGCAGAGTAGAAGGATGTAGTGCTTTGTTTAATCAATATTCTGGTTAATAAAATGTTACAGATATATCATTCATAATTTACTCACAGTTCAAATATTAGAATAGGGCAAGTAAGTAGCAAGGAAATAGGGATCAACTCAGGGTGGGGGAAAAGAACTAATGTTACAAGAGTAAGAGTCAGAGCCACCCCAAAATAGTATGGGTGTCATGTGAAGTCGTACGCCCCCTTTCTTGTAATTAGAGACTAGAGACCATATGTAAAGCATAGAGCTGAAGAGGCTTCTGCTTTTTCATGAAAGATGATCTTGAAACTCCCTAACAGTTTTGAGACTATGAATCTGGACAACAGAGACCCACAGCGAGTAAGAGTTAATCTTTGCTGAATCAGAAGGTACTTCAAGGCTTTTCAGTGTTTCATGGACATCACTGTGACCATCTATCATGAGTCCTGAGATGAGAGGAAATATTGGATTTCTGGCTAAAAAAAGACCAAGTCAAATAAGCCTTTTTATTTTTAATTTTTTTAAGCTATTGCCAGGACCTAAAGTTCCTTCTAGATCAGAAGTCTGAAAACTTTCTTTTAAAGGGCCAGTTAGTAAATATTTAAATATTTAAGCTTTATGGACCATATGGTCTCTGTCCCAACTACTTGACTCTGCCTTTATAGGGTGAAAGTGGTCATAGACAATATGTAATGAGCATGCTGAGAATAGTTTTATTTATAAAACCATTTGGTGACCTAGATTTGTAATTTTCCAACCCCTGCCCTAGATTAAACACACCAAAATTGTTCTCCATATTTCCTTATCTAGTGGCTAGACAAAAATCCAGATCCCAAAACCTAATCACAACGGTTTAAGATCACCTAAGCGTCTTTTTCTCTTGATTTACATCAGAGATAATGCAATCAAAGATAACACAATTGTCAGTTGGTTTCTTAGCAAACGACAGCCAACAGAATAAGTGTATTTGGAAATATTTCCAACATTAAAAAGAAATACTTGGTAAAAAGAAAAAAGGTCTCAGAACAGCCTTTGGGAAATTAAGTAGGGCCGTGAATTACGCTAAAATAATCTCTAAGGATTTACTCGACACATAGCCAATGTTCAATATGATGACTGTGGCCAAACATTATTTGTGAAAGTAACTATAAATGAATTTAGAGAAAATCGTAATTTTTCCCTTTAGTTATTTAAGTGGTAAGAAGCCCATCAAAATAACGACCAGTGTTACAATCTGCTTTTGTTCCATGGAAATGATGTTCAAATAATACACTGCCTGAGCACCACTACGTAATTACCTAGGCACTATAGTGACAGATAGTTTAGAAATACTGACGTAGTTATTGATAAAGCACATGGAAAATGTGAATATTCTTCAAGTTTCTGACAGCAGAGGTAGACACTAGACTCCTTGGTTTAGATGGAGAGCTCATAACTTTCTTTCAGTTGCTTGACGCTTTCTCTGGATTCTGCTCATTTAGGGTCCATTGAGCACGCATTCGAAACAGTTGGGGGTATTTCTGTGGGGCATCATTCTTCCCCTGGATCTAGAATATTGTCAACCACTCTCTTTTTTCTTTTTGAAGAAAGCAAGCCTGCCATTGACTCACTTGTGATTTAAAAATACCTAACATAGGGCTTCCCTGGTGGCGCAGTGGTTGGGTGTCCGCCTGCCGATGCAGGGGATGCGGGTTCGTGCCCCGGTCTGGGGGGGTCCCGCATGCCG
>NW_006798021.1:0-233 GCF_000442215.2 Lipotes vexillifer | reverse complement strand
TATAAAAATAAATTTCAAAACCAAAACACAATGACAGTGAAATAGAGAGACATTCTTACATAAATCATTCATGGCTTGTGATGAAACCTAGATTTACCACATCTACACCCACTGCTGTGTGAGACATAAGGCTGGACACTTGGGGCTGATATGATTGGTGAGTTTGGGATAGCAAAGGCAGACCCTTTGAAGTCATACTGCATGGAACTCAATCCATGGGTCCCAAATCCCCA
>NW_006798020.1:0-2638 GCF_000442215.2 Lipotes vexillifer | reverse complement strand
ACCCAAAAAAAAAAAAAAAAAAAAAAAAATCCAAACGCATGATCCATCTCTCGTTTCATTTACTTGGTTGTGAATTTCTCTAGGCAATTCCTACTGTGTATCATTTTACAACTTCACTCACATTTTGTTAAACTCACCTGTAAGTCGTTCATGTTTTGCATGAATTATGAATGACATTTTTGTTTAAAATTCTAGTTGCTTGTTTTCACAATAGATAACTGTAACTGACTTTTGTTTACCAACCTCATATCCTGCAACCTTGCTTATCTCATCAGTAGTAGTTCTAGTAATTTTTTTAAAAGATACTTAAAGATTGTCCATGTAGATGGTTTATTTCATCTATGAATAAAGACAATTTTACTCCTTCCTTTCCACTTTGTATACTTTAAAATCTTGCCTTAATGCCCTAGTGAGGACTGCCAGTCCAGTGCTGATCAGCAGTGGTGAGAGATCTTAAGAGGAAAGCTTTCACCTTTTAACTGTGAAGTATGTTTTAGGTGACCTTTATCAGGTTGAGGAGTCCCTCCTATTCCTGGTTTCCAGAGAACTTTTCATCTGAGTAGGTGTTACAGTCTGTTAAATGCTTTTTCCGAATTAGATTAGTATCCTCTTGCAGCTCTAACAAATTACCACATGCTTCAGTGGCTTAATACAACACAAGTTTGTTATCTTAGAGTTCTGGAGGGCAGAAATCTGAAATGGGTTTTACACGACCAAAGTCAATGTGTCTACAGTGTTATGTTCCTCTGAGGCTACTAGGGAAGAATCTGTTCCTTGCCTTTCCTATGTTAGAGGCCACCTCTACTCCTTGGTTCCTGTCCCTTTCTCCATGTCCAAAAGCAGCAGCATAGCATCTTCCAACCTCTCTATTCTCTGACCTCTGCTTCTGACATCACGTGTCCTACTCTTCACTCTCGTTTTCCTGCCACCCCCTTATACATAAGGACCTTTGTGATTCCATTGGCCCACCCAGATCGTCCAGGATAATCTCCACATCTCAAGATCCTCAACTTCATCACATCTGCAAAGGATTTTCTGCCAGGTAAGGTAACACACTCACAGGCTACAGAGATTAATACGTAGATACATTTGGGTGCCATTGTTCTGCCTAGGATGTGCATCATTTGAGGTGATGGTATGGCTCTCTTTTGTAGTCTATTAATATGATTAACTTCATGTGTTGATTTCCAAATGTTCAAGAGAACTTACATTTTGAGAGTAACCCTATTTGGTCATAAAAATTTTCTTTTATGTATTGTTGCGTTCGCTTTGCTAGCCTTTTGTTACCAATTTTTGTGTCTATGTTCTTGAGGGATATTGGTTTGCAGCTATATTTTCTTGCAATGTCTTGGTCTGGTTTTGGTATAAGGATAGTTTGGTATAAGGACAATAGCTTCAGAGAGTGAATTGGGAAGTACTCCTTCCTCTTTCTCTTTCTGGCAGAATTGTACAAATTTGGCACTATTTCTTCCTGAAATATTCTGTAGAACACACCAGTGAGGCCAAAACTGTGCCTGCAGTTTCCTTTGTGGGAAGATTTTTAGCCAAAAATTCTATTTCTTTAAGAGATATAAGGCTACTCGAGTATTCTCTGTTTTCTTGAGTGTGTTTTGATAGGCTGTGTCTTTCTACCAATTTGCTCATCTTTTCTATGTTGTCAATTTTTAAAATAAAGTTTTTCATATTATTCCCTTATTGTCGTTTCAGCATTTTTTGACTCTGAAGTCATATCTCCTCTATTACTCCTGATACTGGCCACTTCTGTCTTAGCTACCAATACTTTTTTTCTTGATTAGTCTACACTGAGTTTATAAATTGTATAAATCTTTGGAGTGAACCAGCTATTGACTTCACTGTATTTTCTCTATTATTTCTTTGGTTTCCATTTCATTGATATCTTTATTGTTTCCTTCTTTCTACTTCCTCTCGGTTTAATTTTTACTTCTTTCGGTGGCATCTTAGTTTTGTAGTTCATTGATGTTAGCCCTTTCTTCTTTCCGAATATAATCATGCAAAGTGAGAATTTCTCTCTAAGCAATGCTTTAGCTTAATCACACAAAAGTTGATATGTTGTGTTTACATTTCCCTTTAGTTCAACATACTTTCAAATTTCCCTAGTGCCTCTTCTTTGACCGTTTGTTATTGTGAAATCCTTGTTAAATTTCAAAGTTTGGGGATTCTCTAGAAATCTTCTTGCTATGGATTTCTTGTTTTATTCCATTGGGCCCAGAGGACATCCTCTACATGACTTCAATCCTTCTTCATTGACGGAGTATTGTTTTGTAACGCCAAGAGAGGCTCTTTCTTGCTGCATGTCCCATGTGCCTTTGAAGAGGATGTGTATTCCACTGCTATTGAGTGGAATGTACTGTAATTAGGTCTAATTAGTTGATAGTGTTGTTAAAGTTCTCTTTATCATTATTGGCCTTCTGTCTATTTATTATACCAAAATCTCAGAAAAAATGTTTGAAATTTCCAACTATTAAATACATTTGTCCATCTATGTCTCTTTTAAGTTCAGTCAGTTTTCCCTCTATGTAATTTTTTTTTTTTCTTTTTTTTGCGGTACACAGGGCTTTCACTGTTGTGGCCTCTCCCGTTGCAGAGCACAGGCTCCGGACGCACAGGCTCAGCGGCC
>NW_006798019.1:0-537 GCF_000442215.2 Lipotes vexillifer | reverse complement strand
TTAACTTTGTCAATACCATTGGAAGTAGAAAACTATCACACACTGATACATACATAGACATACATAAACATAGAGAGAGGCAAAAACAGAGAACTTATGGTTCTAAAATTTTACTAGGAAGCAGATAGGGTAGGGGTCCCTGGAGAAAGAGAACCAGACATGGGTTTCTTGACATAAGAAAAGCTACTTTTTGGCCTAAGCTATGTTGTGATCTAAGCCTGGCCACAATGCTTGTTCTTGAACAGGTCTCGGTAATTAATGATCTTAAAAGAACAAAATCATTCAGGAACAGATGACTGCTATCAGGCAAGAGAAGTAACAATAACAAAGATAATAAATCAGCTGTAAAGACTCCCAGTTCCACATGGTAAAGATTAACCTGAAGAGCATTTTCCAGCTGTTTCACAGAATCCGGACGCCCTTGAGCACTCAGCCACCAGACCAGGCGGAACCTAAGGAATGATGACGTTGACTCTTTCTGAATTCAATCAACTAGAGCTTGGACTCTGTCGAACTTTGCCCTAATTCTATACTGAA
>NW_006798018.1:0-230 GCF_000442215.2 Lipotes vexillifer | reverse complement strand
TATATCTATTGTTCTTTGGATCCTTTTCCCATTGTAGGTTATGACACAATGTTTAGTAGTCTTGGTATTCCGTAGCTCTTTGGTGATTATATACTTCACCTGTGTTTGTATATCTCTGTTAACCCCGACATCCTAACATATCCAATCCTCACACCTTTCCATTGATAAACCATAAGTTTGTTTAATGAATCTGTGATTGCCTTTCTCTGTGGAAATATCTTCACTGGTAT
>NW_006798017.1:0-284 GCF_000442215.2 Lipotes vexillifer | reverse complement strand
TGTATGGGTGAATGGGTAACTGTTTGGGTGGGTAAATGTTTGGGTGGATGGGTAACTGTTTGGGTGGGTAAGTGTTTGGGTGGATGGGTAACTGGATGGGTAAGTGTTTGGGTGGGTAAGTGTTTGGGTGCATGGGTAAGTGTTTGAGTGGGTAAGTGTATGGGTGGATGGGTAACTGTTTGTGTGGGTGTTTGGGTGGGTAAATGTTTGGGTGGATGGGTTAACTGTTTGGATGGGTAAGTGTTTGGGTGGGTAAGTGTTTGGGTGGATGGGTAAGTGTTTGG
>NW_006798016.1:0-3576 GCF_000442215.2 Lipotes vexillifer | reverse complement strand
AAGCCCGTGCGCCACAACTACTGAGCCTGCACTCTAGAGCCCGCGAGCCACAACTACTGAGCCAGCATGCTGCAACTACTGAAGCCCACACGCCTAGAGCCCGTGCTCCACAACAAGAGAAGCCACAATGAGAAGCCTGTGCACCACAATGAAGAGGAGCCCCCGCTCACCGCAACTAAGAGCCCACGCACAGCAACGAAGACCCAAGGCAGCCTAAAATAAAAAAAATAAAACAAAACAAAAAAACCCCCTAAAAATAGGGACTTCCCTGGCAGTCCAGTGGTTAAGATTCTGCACTCCCAATGCAGGGGGCACAGGTTTGATCCCTGGTCGGGGAACTAAGATGCCACATTTGGCACTGTGTGTCCTAAAAAAAAACAACAAAAAAACCCCTACCATATAATCCAGCAATTTCAGTCTTGGGTATATATCTGAAGAAAATGCCCACACTAATTCAAAAAGATACATGTACCCCCCAATGTTCATAGCCAAGATACAAATGCCACTATCATACCACTCAGAATCTACTTACAATAGCCAAGATATGGAGGCAATCTAAGTGTCCATCAATAGATGAATGGATAAAGAAGATGTGGTATATATATATACAATGGAATACTACTTAACCATAAAAAAGAATGAAAATTTTGCCATTTGCAACAACATGGATGCACAGGGAGGGTATTATGCTCAGTGAAATAAGTCAGAAAGAGAAAAATACATACTGTATTTTATCACATATACGTGGAATCTAAAAAATAAAACTAATGAATATAACAAAACAGAAACAGACTTGCAGATACAAAGAACAAACTAGCAACAACAAAGACCCAAAGCAGCCAAAAATAAATTAATTAATTAAAAAAAAAAAAGAACAAACTAGTGGTTACCAGTGGGGAGAGAAAAGGGGGGAGGTGCAAGATAGGGGTAGGGGATTAAGAAGTACAAAGTACTATATATAGAATAATTAAGCTATAAGGATATATTGTCCAACACTGGGAATAGAGCCAACATTTTATAATAACATTAAATGGAGCATAATCTATAAAAATTTTGAATCACCATGTTGTACACCTGAAAATAATGTAATATTGTAAATCAGCTATACCACAATAAAAAAAATAGTCAATCAGGAAAATAGTTAAAGAACAAATCATACTCACATAGGCTTTTTTTGGTGGGGGGGCAGTTTACAACAGGAGACTGAAGTAAATGGGGATAATGAAAAAGAGCATAAAGTCATCTTAAATCTATTCTAGAATAGAGCTGGGTATGTACAATAAATAAATGGAAAAGTTGATAAAACAGAGTTAGAGAAAAGAAATGAATATACAAGAGTTAAGAAGGAAAAAGAGTAACAAGAGGAGAATAGGTAAGCTATTTGTGAGAAAGACCCTGTCTCCTAATGATAATAATACAAAACAAAACATTTTGGTGTCTTTTATTATTATCTGTTTCTCTAATGATAAAAATAAATGATGCCAATGTAAGGAAGAAAAAAGGGAGATTTATAGAAATCTATATTTTCTTTTTTTAATATGCAATATTATGGACAAAATACCTGGAGGAGTTAAATCATCTTTATGCAATGTGAAATTGCTGTTTTAAATATATAAACATTTTGATATGGTAGTTACTAGTGAGTTTCTCAAGGTACACTATTTCCTCCAAGAAAATATTTTCATTTTTTATTAGAATTATGAAATATAGAAGACCAAAAAAATAGTCTAAAAAAGTTATTGCAAAATATAGTTAATTTAATTTTATAAGACATGGTATATTAATCAAAGAAATGGTCGACCTGTACCTATTATAATATTCCAACAGAACAATTTACAAAGTTTCTTCTCTCTTTTTTAAAGGTGTTTGGTGATCTGACTAGCCTGAATTCAGTCATAAAATTTCCATACTACAATTACAGTGACCTACAGAGATAATAAGAAAATCACTAACAAGAATGGATGACCACAATAGTAATTCATACAGTACAATAGACAACAAGAGACAAAAAAACAGAGCCAACTACATAAAATTGCCAGTCAAGTTGGGGATATCAAACTTCACAGTAGACAGTGAATGAATATGGCTATATAAATAAAATGCATGATGCTGATCAATATAACAGACTGCTAAATTATATATTAGGCATCATATTTGCAAAAAATTATACAAGGGAGAAATCAGTGTGGGTTAGAGCTAGAAAGGAAGGTTTCAAAAAAGAGGCAGTCAGGTTTCTATAGTGTAGTGGTTATCATGTTTGCCTCACAAAAAAGAGGCAAATATATTGGACCATGACAGAGAGAAGGAAAGGAGCATTCAAATAAGAACGAAGATGCAGTATTCAGGAGACAGTAAAGAGATTAGTTTGACTGGATTTATATTAGGAAGCAGAAAGATGAAGTCTGAAAGATGAAGTTTGAATCTGGAATAATTATGGAAGACCTTTAAAGTCAGATTTTAAAAGGCTTCCTATATCTACTTCACAAGGTCATTGTACACTGCAAAGAAAGGCTTGTCTTCAGGACTGGTCCTTGGCTTGATTGTGGGATATAACTTCTGAGCCCTTGAGCCATGCTTACCAGTTTGATTGGACAAATTTATCCTAACGAAGTGATTCATGGTGAATATTTTTTGTTTTTGCTAGGTGGAGGCAGGCAGGTCTAGAGTCTGAATAGCTGACCTCAGTCACGTGGGCACTACATGACTACATGAGGATACTACATGAATGACCCCCAATAAAAACCCTGGACACCAAGGATCATATGAGCTTCCCTGGTTGGCAACACTTTACATGTGTTTTGTCACACTTCTTTGCTGGAGACTGGAAGGAGACACCTGGAAGCTTACATCTGCTTTTTCCTAGACCTTGCTCCATGAGCTTTTCCATTTACCAATTTTAATGTCTGTCCTTCTGCTGTACTAAACTGTAACTGTGAGTATTATAACTCCTCTGGGTCCTGTGAACTCTTCTATTGAATCATCAAGCCTCAGGGTGGTCTTGGGGGACTCCCAACACAGCATCTTAATATATCTGTTCTGCAACTTGCTTTTCCCTCCACATTATGCTTTTGAGATTTACCAACGTTGATAAATGTAGCTTTATTCATTTATTTTAACTCCTATGTGATTCCACTGTATGTCTGGTACATACACCTTGATATTATCATACTGATGATTATTTGTTTTCAATTTTCAATGTAATAAACAATAAATATTCTTGTACATTGTACATGCCTCCTTATATATAAGAACATTTGTAGGTAACATATTAGGTGCTAAATTGCATGGTATGTACATCTTCTCACACTTATGATCGATTTTTTGTTTGTTTGTTTGTTTTTGTGTGTTTTTTTTTGCGGTCTGCGGGCCTCTCACTGTTGTGGCCTCTCCCGTTGCGGAGCAAGGCTCCGGATGCGCAGGCTCAGTGGCCATGGCCCACGGGCCCAGCCACTCCGCGGCACGCGGGACCCTCCCGGACCGGGGCACGAACCCGCGTCCCCTGCACTGGCAGGGGGACTCCCAACCACTGCGCCACCAGGGAAGCCCCCTTTCTCTTAACTTTTAAAAGTTCTTTTG
>NW_006798015.1:0-1891 GCF_000442215.2 Lipotes vexillifer | reverse complement strand
TACAAAGGATATCACTTCGCATCTGTCTGAAGAGCCATCCTCATAAAGTGTAAACACTAGAAAAGGAGGACAGGACGAGGAGAAACGGGAGCCCTGTGAGGCTTATAGTGGAAATGTACATTCCCAACGGCCACTCTGGAAAAGTGTATTGTGTTTACTAAAACATCTAAAAAATGAGCTACAGAGCATAGGCCACTTGCACTCATGGGCGTATATCTTGGGAAAAACAAAAATCGAGAGGACACAGGCACCCCAATGTTTACTGCCTCTCTGTTTAAAAGATCCTCGACTAGGATATAACTTAAATGTCTCTGGAGACAAAAAATGGATAGAGATATGGTACTTATGTAGAGTGGAATATTCCTCAGCCTGGAAATCAATGAAATATGGCCAGTTGCAACAACTCTGGAGGAGTTACGTATGATCATTCTAAGTGACATAATTCAAAAAGAAAAAGTCACATATCATAAGATATCCCTTACAGGTGGAATCCAAAATGGTTACACATGAAATAAATTACAAAACAAAAACATAGTCAAATATGTACAAAACACTCATAAGGCTGCCAACCGGGAAAGGTGGAGGGGGTGAGACATTATCCAGGAGGTTGAAATTAGCAAAGATACCATTCCAAATACCAAATTGATAATCAACAAGGCCTATACGGTAGCTAAAAGAACTGCACTCAGCACACTCCAGTCACCGCAAAAGAATATATACGACTGGTAAGAATCTGAAAAAGAATTTATTGATGTCTCTCTGTACGTGAATCAAGTGGATGTACAGCAGCAAGCAATGGAGCTTTGAAAATCAGCTCTAACCAATATAATAATAAATTTTTAATAAAGACCGTGAGAAAGAGAAAAATTCTTACAACTTTTTCTCAGGGGGTGTGATGCAACATGGATAGAACATATCTAGACACGCAGCAGGATGAGACATAAGGCTGGAAACCATTCACGCTAAGAGAATTCCTGAGGTTGAATGAGGAAATGGACACCCTTTAAAGTAATACTGCATGGGGGGCTTCCCTGGTGGTGCAGTGCTTGGGAGTCCGCCTGCTGATGCAGGGGACGCGGGTTCGTGCCCCGTTTCGGGAAGATCCCACGTGCCGTGGAGCGGCTGGGCCCGTGAGCCATGGCCGCTGAGCCTGCGCGTCCGGAGCCTGTGCTCCGCAAATGGGGGAGGCCACAACAGTGAGAGGCCCGCATAACGCAAGAAAAAAAAAAAAAGTAATACTGCATGGTACCCATTCCATGGGTCCCAAATCGGCAGGTTCAAGGCAATCTTCCTACAGCTAAAAGATACACGGGAAACCCAGGGCACTAAACCATGTGATCAGGAAACGTGTTTAAAATGCACCTCATTTTTCATCTCCTGGTGCTCGACTTTGCCATTCCAGCCACGTCACTAAGAATCTCCCCACTTGGAGAATCAGTACATTTAACCTCCTGTTTCGCACAGTTTGCAATTTGTGTGGAGGAAGAACGGGAAAAGGGGGAACCAATGAGAGACTAGTTGTAAGAGTTTGGACAGGCACAAGTCACTCTAATTTCACAGCACGAGAAAGAAATCACCAAAGGCTCAGCCGGACACCTGGGAAAGAAAATAGGGCCTGAAGCAATCCTGAGGTTTTGCGGCCAGCTCACAAAAAAGCGAGGTGAAAAATGCAGCTGAAGTTGCACTGCAATTCACAAACCTGCAGAGTTACAAATGACAATTATCATACCCTAGCATGTATGCTAACCCTAAACCGTTATCACACCGTAACCTGAACCCTAAACCATCCCAATTCCCTAACCCTAACCCTAATCCTAAGACTTACCCAAAGCCTTACCCTAAACCCTGCCCTAATACTATCCCGTACAATAACACTAAACCGTACCATAAC
>NW_006798014.1:0-430 GCF_000442215.2 Lipotes vexillifer | reverse complement strand
CCTTCCGATCAAACTCTTTTTTGTTGCCTTGAGCGTCTGAGCTTGGTTTCCTTATGTGGATGAAACCAAGAGTACTGGAGCCTTGTGTGTGTTTGTGCTTCCACAGCATCCATCACATTCTAAACAAAGTGTACTTACGAAGGATGTGATCATGCATTGCTGGTTGGGGTGGATGGATTTGTGACGGATATATGGGTAGCTGGATGGAGCCTTGCTGAAGGGCATGAACGGCGGTGTTGGAGGACGAAGAGACTAGCCAACCATGGAAGCAATGCTAAACTAAAACTTTTGTCTTTAGCGTATTCTGAATTCTACATGCTCTGCGATCTATGTCGGGGATAATCCACACATTTAGTTTATATTTTGTTCCTTTCTGATTCCTTTGGGTACTTCTGTGGATTTTCAGTGATTCCCTTGTAGCCCAGAAACC
>NW_006798013.1:0-204 GCF_000442215.2 Lipotes vexillifer | reverse complement strand
ATTTTGGAGTGGTGAGAAGAAAAATGAATTAAAAGACATAAGGTCTGCCTTAGGCTGGGAGGAATGGAAGAGTGTAGGCTCTAGACTGTTCCAGGCCAGGGGACTAGGCCCAGCAAGGTCACTTAATCAGTCTTGTGAACTTGAGCAATCTGCAAGTTATTCACCTATAAAGGGAGTCTGCTAAATCCTATCCTGCGTGAATGT
>NW_006798011.1:0-205 GCF_000442215.2 Lipotes vexillifer | reverse complement strand
ATCGCGTAGCGCTGCATCACCTCGACCATGTGGAACTCGACGGCGACCTGGGAACCGACCAACGCGTTCGTGGCGTGGATCATCCGCCCGAAATCACCGGGGAAGGCCGTCTCATCCATGCGATGGCTGATGGCCCCGGCTTCATGCTGACGCGCCATGTCCAGCTGCGCGGCGATGGCGCCCTGGACGCTCTGCCGAACCGTGG
>NW_006798010.1:826421-840750 GCF_000442215.2 Lipotes vexillifer | reverse complement strand
TGTGCAAATATATACAGTCCTGAGGGACCACAAGCATAAGACTCACTGGCTGCCAGAACCAGGTGATCTTGGAGATGTCCCTTGGGTGGCAGTCACAAAACCTGGGGCTCCAGAGAGGTGTATAAGTTCCTTTCTGGGAGATACTGGAAAGCTGGAGCAAGGCAGAGGGAAAGTGCAAAGATGGTGTCCACAGCTTATGTTCCTTGAAAACAGCTCCATAGGCCACTAAATATGTGCCACACTTGAAGACTACCATCAGTCCAAAGCTCCAGGAGAAGCAAAGTGGCCTCCTTCACAGAAAGACTGGGTGGGGGGTGGGGCGTACCTTAGTCCACTGTTTGTGCAGTGCCCTGGGTGTGGTAGCCTGCCAAGAACCACATCTCCGATTGCGACAGTTCTGTGAGACCCAGGAACACAAACCCCTCTGGCCACCGGGGCCCGATATTCAAGGAATGTCCCTTGGGCATCAGCTGCAAAACGCTGGTATCAGATGCACGTAAAACTCTCCTCCAGGAGACACTGGTTCTGCTTTGATGTGGTTTCCTTCTTGTTTGCCCAACATGTAGTCATCACTCAGCCAGACTTTAGGATTTTTAAGAGGAAATTTTTCCATATGTAGCTGTAGACTCAATGTGTCCATGGGAGGAAGTGAATTCAGGATCATCCTACATCACCGCTGGAATAGTCCTTTTCAAAGGAACTTTGAGACAGTCCTTTGTTGAAGATGAAGCCCTCTGGCCTGTGGCTGATTGCAAATGCTTTCAGGGAAGCATCAAATTAAAACATTTTTTTAAAGTATCTGGGTGGAGTAAATATGGATCTGAAGGTGAGGTCCAGTCCCCTTCAAATCATGGCACCAAAACCCTGAAAGACAAAATGCAACAGACAATTAAGGAGATGATTTTATTCAGGCTATTGCAATAGGGAGAATGTTCATGAATGAGGACTATATCAAAATAAATCCAGGCACTGTTTTTGAGGAAGGAACTAAAGAAACAGAATCCCTGCCTTCCAGGAGCCTGCATCTTAAAGGACAGATAGATGATAACACAGAGTATCCTGGAATTAGATGATGGTGAGAGCATGGAGACAATAAACAGAAATAGGATGGGGAGTGCTGGGTGGGTGTGTGGTTTTAGCTGCAGTGGTTGGGGAAGGCCTTACTGAGAAGGTGATGTCTGAGTAAAGATGGAGGGAGTGAAGAGAGGGTCGGTGGTTGTATGGGGACAGAGTGTCCCAGGCAGAGGGAACAGCCATACAGAGGCTGCGGGGCAGGAGGGAGAGCACAGAGGCCGATGTGGCTCCTGGGGCCCAGGACCGGGAAGGCCAGTCATCCACATCCGATGGGGACGGGGGCTCCCGCCTCAGCACATGTTGTCCTGAGTCCCTCCAGCCTCCTCCCTTCCCAAGTCCTCACTCTCCCCCTCCCCACGTGCCCTTCACTGTCCCTTTCAACTCTCACTTCACCTCTCTCTCCTTTCCAAGCCCCGTTTTATCTAATCTCAGCGGGAGGAAAAATTGGCTCTGGGCGCGTGTTTGCATCATCACGTTCACATCATCACGTTCTAGGTCAGATGTTTCTGGGAACCTTTGTTTCTGCCTTAGTGTGGACCAGTGGAGAGAACATGGTCCCCACAGGGCAGAGAGAAGGAGGCAGAGAGGTACACAGAAAACCAGGTTATTACCAGAGATACAGCAGTGCCACAAGGAAGCCCCGACTGGCCCCCTCTCCCCAATCTTCTAGTTCATTCCATAGCCTACAACTCCAAGAAGCAGTGATTACTAGCCCCCCTCACTATGACAAAGCTCAGACTCAGAGGGATGGGGCCCCTTGCCCAAGGTCACTCAGCTCACAGGCAGAAGAAGCAGGATTTGAACCCAGGTCTGTGTCGATCCAAAGCTTGGGGTTTCCCACTTCCTGTGGCTCCTCACTGTTAGATACAGAGCTCAAGGATCTACAAAGAGCTAGGAGCCCTCTCCTAGAAAAATGCAAACAAATGGACACACACACACACACACACACACACACACAACGTTGCCTGTGACTTCAGGGGGTTCCCCTAGTCCAGGTAAGAACACCTATGCTAGCCAGTCCGCGGCCTGTTAGGAACCGGGCCACATAGCAGGAAGTGAGCGGCGGGCAAGCAAATGAAGCTTCATCTGCCGCTCCCCCAGCGCTTGCATTACCGCCTGAAACGCACCCCGCCACACCCCGCCCCAGTCCATGGAAATATCGTCTTCCACGAAACTGGTCCCTGGTACCAAAAATGTTAGGGACCGCTGACCTATACCATCTGTGGCTGTCTCTCTGGAGGGCCCTGCGCGGCAGGGCCCTCCTTGCCGCAATGCACTATGCCCCCGAGCATCCTAGAGAGGCATTTTCCCAGCCAGTAACCCCTCCCCACTCTAGCCACAGCAGCTGGAGCAACAGGAGAGCCCTCCAGCTGGTGCAGAAAACATTGTGGCCTCACACACTCTGCAGGAACAGATCTTCCCAGTCAACAAACTCACGTGGGCAAAACTGCGACTTTATTTTTCTGTGCGACTTTATCTTTCTGTAACTCTATCAATTTTTAAAATCTCTCCTCCCTTCCTCCTATGGCAAAATAGTTTTTGTGAAATGGGCACATTAATTATCATTTTCAAGTTTAAATTAAGTCCCAGCAGTTCCACTTCTAGGAACTTATCCTAGAGCTAGACCAACTCGAGTGCCTATGGTGCAGGAATAAGGCTGTTTGTTTCAGCAAAAAACTGAAAACAGCCTTGATGTTCGTTGTACAGGACGGGTTAAGTGCATCCCGGCCAGCCCTTCCGTGGAATGCTGTACATCCCGAAAAGAGGGCTAGGAAGCTCTCAACACAACAATAGGAAAAGCTCTCCAGCCAACACTGTCAAGTATGTCGTGTATACCGTGTTACCATTTGTATATATCCAGAATGTTTCTAGAATGATGCAAAAGCAGCTTTTAACAGTGCTGGCTCTGGGAGAAGAAATGGGTGAGGGAAGGAGAGAGAAGAGGGGTGAAAAATTTACTTTTCATTGAAGTTCTCTGTACAGTTTTTAAGAAAGAAAATTTTATTGAGGTGAAATTCACATAACATTACAATTTTAAAGTGCACAATTCAGTGGCATTTGGTACATCCACAATGTTGTGCATCCACCAACTCTATCTACTTCCAAAACATTCCATCACCCCAAAAAGGAAACCCTGTACCCCTTAAACAATCATACCCCTTCATACATTTTACATGTTCCTGCTATATCAGCAAGGGTCCCGACAAGAAAGAGATGGCCCACTCAGAGGGGCAGTTAGAGAGGGGAGGGCAGGGTTAAGGGAGCCACAAAGGATGGCGAAGCAACAGCAGGGAGCTGGACACTCCTGTGGCCCCAAGCCATCTGGGCGGGATGTCGGATAGGACCTTCAGCTGTCAGGACAAGGATGAAGCTGCTGCCCAAAGGGCAGCCATCAGGGAGGGAGTAAGAGGAACCAAACTCACAGCCTCTTTCTGTCTGTCCTCTGTTCTCCAGCTGCCATCTGTATTGGCCTAACTCAGCCAGAGGCCAGGGGCCCTGGTGATACACACACAGGTGAGCTTTGGGGGACCAAGCCAGTGGAGAGGGAATCTGGGGGGCAAAGGCAGAATAACCAGCACATGGTTATAGACACTTTTCCAAATCAAGTTCTTTAACTATTTTTATTATTATTTATTATTATTATTATTATTATTATTATTTGCGGCACATGGGCCTCTCACCGTTGTGGCCTCTCCTGTTGCAGAGCACAGGCTCCAGACGCGCAGGCTCAGCAGCCATGGCTCACGGACCCAGCCGCTCCCCAGCATGTGGGATCTTCTCGGACCGGGGCATGAACCCGTGTCCCCTGCATCGGCAGGCCGAAGCAACAGCAGGGAGCTGGACACTCCTGTGGCCCCAAGCCATCTGGGCGGGATGTCGGATAGGACCTTCAGCTGTCAGGACAAGGATGAAGCTGCTGCCCAAAGGGCAGCCATCAGGGAGGGAGTAAGAGGAACCAAACTCACAGCCTCTTTCTGTCTGTCCTCTGTTCTCCAGCTGCCATCTGTATTGGCCTAACTCAGCCAGAGGCCAGGGGCCCTGGTGATACACACACAGGTGAGCTTTGGGGGACCAAGCCAGTGGAGAGGGAATCTGGGGGGCAAAGGCAGAATAACCAGCACATGGTTATAGACACTTTTCCAAATCAAGTTCTTTAACTATTTTTATTATTATTTATTATTATTATTATTATTATTATTATTTGCGGCACATGGGCCTCTCACCGTTGTGGCCTCTCCTGTTGCAGAGCACAGGCTCCAGACGCGCAGGCTCAGCAGCCATGGCTCACGGACCCAGCCGCTCCCCAGCATGTGGGATCTTCTCGGACCGGGGCATGAACCCGTGTCCCCTGCATCGGCAGGCAGACTCTCAACCACTGCGCCACCAGGGAAGCCCTGTTAACTATTTTTAAAGCTCAGCTAAATCAGACTCAGTGGTTCCCTGTCCTTCCCCTCAGCACCATGTCCCAGCATCAACCCTATGTATGAGATGTACTTGTGGTCCTTGTCCTCAGGTGGGGTCAACCCTCCACACCAGGACCACTGAGTACCCATGCTCCCATCAGCCTCTGTTGCCAGCCTGCCAACCCTACCCTCTCCTCGTGTGGACCCTTGGCCCACTGCCTGCATTGAGGAGCGGGACTGCCCAGGCCCTCTCGGCCCTGGTGCCTTGGAACCATCTCCTCCTCTGTGGTCTGCGCTGCGCACTGTAGAGCCTTGTCACTTTCTTGGGAAGCCTCAGACCCCACTACCCTCTTCCCTCCTTAGGGCTCAGGAGCCCCTCTCCAAGCCACCCCCTACCCCCCTGCCAGGTCCTGGCCCCCTTTTTGAACTCTCTTCCTTTTCCAGCTCTTAGGATCCCTAAGAGTCTGAGGGATGGGGTTGGGGGAGGGGAAACTTGCTCTGCTTCATTATACATTTTTCCAAACCTTTCCAGGCTTTCATATTAACCAAAGCTTTTGAACTTAAAAGTTAAGAATTTGATGTCATTTTTTTCTCTGATTCAGTTTCCCCTTGGGTGGGGCCTCACCACTTATCACTCACAATGATGTCCCACTGGGCACATTCAATCAGCCCATGAGCACGGCTCTCCCCATCACCTTCTCATGTCCAGTTGGAGCTGGCAGCCACCGTGGCCAGACTCCAAGCCAACATCCTCATGATCCAAACAGTTAAATTAAGTCCCAGAGAGGGGCAGAGACCTGCCCAATGTCATGGGGAGAAGGGGTCAGTGGAAGATTCGGGCGTCAAAGCCAGCCTCCAGGCCTCCTGTCTAATGTGCCTTCAGTGTATTGGGAGGCAGTCCTGGAGTCCATGCTCTGAATTTTCATGGATTCAGGCAAGCTCTTTCTCAGCCACCTGCCTCTACCAGTTAAGACCTGTGACCCAGCTGAACCTGCTGACCCCTTTTGGGGACATCTCGTAGAATCTCCTGTATTCAGGCTGTACTCAGTTGGATCATGTGCCCCCAAAAGTCATGTACACCCAGAGCCTTGGAGTGTGACCTTATTTGAAAATAGGCTCTTTACAGATATAATTAGTTAAGATGATATCATGCTGGATTAGGGTAGGCCCTAGTCCAATGACTGTTGTCCTTAAGAGAAAATAGGGACCTAGACGCAGAGGGCAGACCGTCATGTGGAGACAGAGGCAGAGACTGGAGGGACACATCCACCAGCCAAGGAACCTAAGGATTGCTGGGAACCACCAGAAGCTAGAAGAGGCAAAGAAAGATTCTTCCCTAGAGCCTTTAGAGAGAGCATGGCCCTAATGACCCCTTGATTTCAGACTTCTGGCCTCTAGAACTGTGAGAGAATACATTTCTCTTTTAAGCCACCCAGTTCGTGGTACTTTGTTCCCGCAGGGAACTAGTGCAGTCTAAGGGGGAGATTTCTGGTACTCAGAGAAAGCCCCCGGCCACACGCCGTGCCCTATGTGAATTTTCCACACCTGTTTACAGATACCTGCAAACCCACCATCAATACTCTTCTTTCCTTTAGCTGATGGAACAGATCCACGCTTCTATCTTGGTGCCCCTGGGTGGTCACGTTCCTAGGTCCTCTATCACGTCTGCTTCAGTGTAAATGCTTCTGTCAACTATATCATAGTCCTCAGGGTTGGAAATGTCTCTTTCCTTCCCCTGGACTGGGGTTCCTTGAGGGCAGGAGCCACAGGTCCTCCTCGGATCTCCAGCCTCCAGTGCAGGGCCTGGGGGAGGTGGGCTGTGCGGGTGAAACCCCTTCCTGGGGCTGCGTCCAGCCGACGGTGGGGCAAGGTTGCAGGATGTGGGCAGTCGAGGTTAGCAGCCACTGCAGGATCTGAATCCAGATTGGTGCTGAGAACCCCTTGGGCTATGACGTGGCCTTTTAAAGCCAGTGAGGAGGTTTTCTGGGGGCCCAGAAGCCCTGAGCCCATTGGCCAGACTTCCTGGGAGAACCAGAGTGGATTTGCATGAAAAAGAACACTGGCTTCATTGAAATTCTCCTCGTCTTGAGTGAAACAAAATCACAAAGAAAAGGAAAGTTTTAATACTGAGCAACTTCACCGCTGAGCGGTGTTTTGAGCTTCTAAAAATAGAGAGGAAATGGGTCTCTTTGGGCCACTCTAGTCACTGCCTCCCCAGCCACCCCCCACCAGCCGGTCAAGGCCAACCTCTCGTGCAGTGGGAGACGGCTCTCTCTCCAGCAGATGCCCGCGGCGGGTGCCGTGCACTTCTGGAGCCGGACGCAGCTGTCCCCCGCAGGACCCCAGCATGCCAGACAGCAGAGTGACCCCGAAGGAGAGCCGGCTGGATGCGAGCCTGGGGACCACCCAAGAACACTTGGGAACCAGGTAAGTTGGAGGCCGGTCTCTGTCCATGGAGCCTCTGGCCGAGCTCTGGACTTGACTGCTGTGTGAACCTGGGCAAGCGGCTTCACTCTCTGAGCCTCAGTCTCTTCATCTGGGAAATGAAGGGAAGGGTCTGGATGATCTCTAAATGGAAAAAGCCCTGGATTGGGACATGTGTCACTTGAAACTGTCTACTCCCCTGTGTGGCCAAGAGGGGCTCAACCGAGCAATGGGGGCATGAGTAGGGGCTGCAGGTGGGTGGAGGAAAGTTTTCAGTCAATAGGAATATTTCCGTCTCCTCAAGGGGGCCTTTGGCATGTGCGGTCAATGACAGGCAAGGACAGGGGAGAGCCAGAGGATCCGGCTCCAGCTTGCTGTGTGACCTTGCTGGGTCCCTGCGCCTCTCTGGGCTGCAGCTTCCCTGTGTGTACATGAATGCACTGGTTGAATTTTCCCCAAAGCCCTCCTGCTGTATGTGTTCTGCTAATCTGTGATTCAGAAGAAGCGGGTTCAATTTGTCAGCCATTCACTAGTACCCACTCTGGCCCAGGCCCTGTCCATCCGAGGAGTGGGAAGATCCTGAGAAGTTAAGACCCAGTCCTGGCCCAAGGAGCCCCCAACCAGGAGGCAGGGAGAAGGCAGACTCATGGAACCTCAGGGTCCAGATGCCTGTGGTCTGTGCCCAGGAGGAACACAGGCCAAGAGGAGGAGGGAAGCTTCTAACGGGAGACTCTTGAGACAGGCCTTGGATGGTCAGGAGGGCACTAGCAGTCAGAGAGGAAGGGCCATGTGGGAGGAGGGGCCAGCATTGCCATGGTGAGAATATGCGAAGCAAGACGGGGAACTCAGGGAAGGGAGAGGCCTGGGTGGCTGGAGTGTGGAAGGGGAGAAGGCAAGGGAGAAATGCCAGGGGCTGAGCCCTATGCGGAGAAGTTGCCAGGGTTTGAGCTACAGAGTGAATGGCCATTGTTCTCAATGAGGGGTTACGAGGAAGGAAAGATGGAGCAAATGGAATAAATGTGAAAGTGCCTCACAGGCAGAGGCCCCTCCCAGGGCTGGAGGCCTGGGCCCTGCCCTGGGTCTGCCAAGAACGGAGAATGGACTCCTGTCCTGCCAGAAGCAGGGGCTCCTTACTTGCAAGACCTCCAAGGGCATGAGGTCCAGCCCCCTCCCTGGGAGGGTCAGTGGGGCCCTCAAGGTGGGCTGGCTGGAATTCCCTCACCCTGGGGAATGGGCTCACAGAGACCTGGACCTGCTTTGCAGACTCCATAAAAGAGAAGCAGCAGAGAGCCCCAGGTTGGGGCAGGGCTGGGAAGGGTAGGTAGGTGAGGAGCCCTGTGAGGGAAGAGAGGGCTGAAAACTCAGAAGGTCAGTCCCCCTGCTTTCTTGCTTAGTGACTTCGGGTAAGTTGTTGAGCTTCTCTGAGCCTTAGTATCACCGTCTGTACAAATGAAGACAAAAACCCTGACCACTATTAACCCTGCAGAAAATTTGGACAGATTCTATCAGCTGGTGTGTATGAAATGCTTTCAAAGGCACAAGGGCCACCCCTCAAAGGCATAGTGAACCTCCTAGCAATGCCTGGGAATTCTCTTAGCAGGCTGTGGGTGCTCATGCTTTGGGTTCCCATCCAGCTCTGCTCTGGACCTACTCTGATTCTCGGCAAGTCACCCTCTCTGAGCCTCAGTTTCTCCATCTGTGAAATGGGGATGAGAATGCCTGCTCTGTCGGCCTTGCAGAGTAGTCATGAGGAAAGAACTTTGAACCCTTGTTTAATATTGTTCTCAAGTAAGAGGCCGTTACAGCTGCTGTGATGCCCCTCCAGGCCAGCCCCAGCAGCAAAGGGCTCTATCTCAGGCTTGCCTATCTGTCCTGGCCTTGTGGCCATGGGCTGGCTGCTGCTCCTGGCGGAGGGTGGGCCTACATTCCTCCAATAACCTGAGAGGGGCCTTATCTTACCCCCTTCCCCTTCCCAGGGTTGCCGAGGGGAGGCCAGAGATCAGGGAGGTGGAGACTGGGAAGAGGAGGGTTTGCACACCAGGCTGACCCACATGAATTCCCTTTTGTGCCATACCACTTGCAGGGTTGGAGGGAGGGAGCCGGGCCAGGGCCAAGAGAGTCTGGGTCTGCTGGGTTGGAGCCAAGACGGGTCAGGCGCTGATCTGGCAGCTTGTGCTCTGTGTCCTTTGAGGCTGCAGCTGTACACCATGCCATCCATCAGGAGTACCCATCGGAGTAGCCCTGTTAAACTCTCGGTGCAGGAGGGACACCAGCCTCCCTGAGCCTGAAGAAGCCCAGGTTGGAGGAAGGGCTTCAGAAGAACCAGAGAAGGGGACAGTTCATCCTGGGTTTGAAGGGTGGTTGATGCCCTTGTGGTAGGCAGGGGCATCCTGTGGACTGAAGCTGTGGTTGTGGAGGAGTTACAGGTGGCCGTCAGACCAGTCAGATTAACTCCTAAGCTAACTCCTAGATCTGGATAGGCTGGTGTGGCCAGACTAGGGGCAGCCAGGCATGAGGGCTGCCAGAGCCAGAGGAAGAGGTAGAGAGGAGCCCTGGCAGGCGTGGAAGCAGTAGAAGCAGAAGGAGAGCCTAGTTTGGGGAGGTGACTCTGGCAGCAGTGAATACAGGCTGGAGTTGGGAGGCAAACTCCAGGAGAAGGGAGCCTGCAGAGTCGAGTCTGGCCCAGGGAAGGATGGTGAACTCTGAACTGACCATATTCCCCCTGGGCTCCCAGCTGCCTCTCCCAGCCCTGCCTGCTCAAAGACTGGGTGCCGAGAGGAGTTTCCTCAGAGCCAGGAGTGTGGGACAGGCACAGGAGGCTGCTGCAAGCCCAGTGAAGAAGGCTGTTCTCACTGATAAAGCTTTCCAAGGATGATAGGGAGTGAGCTCCCCATCTCTGGGGTGTGCAAGCCTGGGAGGAACAAACCTAATGCAAATGCTATGGAAATGATACAGGCATCCTTAAGAATATGGAATATCCAGGGCCTTCTAGTTTTCCCAACTTCCTCCCCCTCACTTCTCCATAATATGAGAAATGGTTACCGTAAAGTTACCTTTTCCCTCTTATTTTGGTATCTTTTTTATCTATCTGTTTTCATAAGTATACATTCATCTATTCAAAATTATTTATTGTTGAATATGTCAGGTACTATGCTAAGAGAATATCATAGAAAACAAAACAAGCCCCTAACTTAAGGAATTAACATACTTGCAGCAAAGACAGACATGAACAAATAATTATATAATTATCTTTTTTTTTTGTAAATTTATTTATTTTTGGCTGCTTTGATTCTTCATTGCTGCATACGGGCTATCTCTAGTTGCATTGAGCGGGAGCTACTCTTCGTTGTGGTACGCGGGCTTCTCACTGTGGTGGCTTCTCTTGCTGTGGAGCATGGGCTCTAGGCGTGCGAGCTTCAGTAGTTGTGGCACGCAGGCTCAGTAGTTGTGGCTTGCAGGCTCTAGAGCGCAGGCTCAGTAGTTGTGGCTTGCAGGCTCTAGAGCGCAGGCTCAGTAGTTGTGGCTCATGGACTTTGTTGCTCCGCGGCATGTGGGATCTTCCCAGACCAGGACTTGTACCCGTGTCCCCTGCATTGGCAGGCAGATTCTTAACCACTGCACCACCAGGGAAGTCCCAATAATTATACAATTACTTATTAAACTATAAGTGCAAAAGGTGCCATGAAAGAATTAAGGAGAAAAAGGAGGGAATGTGGTCATTGCCACTGAATTGCATACTTAAAAATTATTAAAATGGAAAATGTTTAATTTCTTAATATCTGACTCGGAGGTTGGTGAAGTCTTCCTTGGGAAAAGTAACATTTAAGCTGAGACCTGAAAGAGGAGTAGGAGTTGGTGGGGAAAGATGTTTCTAAGAAAAGGGCATAGCGTGTGCAAAGACCCTGAGGTGGGAAGGAGCTTGCAGCGTTTGAGAAACTAAAAGACCAGTTGGCACAGGACACAGGATGTGGGAGTATATTATAAGTACCACAGGAAGGCAAGGTCAAGAGTCCCAGGATAAAGGGCAGGGCACATCCCAGAAGTCAGAATCCCTGGGACAAAGTAACCCTGGGCGTAGACCTCTTTTTTTTTTTTTTTTTTTTAACGATTATTTATTTATTGCATTGGGTCTCAGCTGCGGCATGCGGGATCTTCTCTGTGGCACGCGGGATCTTTTGTAGTGACTCCTCATTGCGGTGCGCGGGTTTCTCTATAGTTGTGGTGCTGAGTGCGTGAGCTCAGTAGTTGTGGTGCACGTGCTCTCTAGCTGTGGTGGGCTGGCTCCGGAGTGCGTGGGCAGGCTTCTCTCTAGTTGTGGCACATGGGCTCCAGAGCACGTAGGCTCAGTAGTTGCGGCGCCTGGGCTTAGTTGCCCTGTGGCGTGTGGGAACTTAGTTCCCCAACCAGGAATAGAACCCTCATCCCCTGCACTGGCAGGTGGATTCTTAACCACTGGACCACCAGGGAAATCCTGGTCCTAGACATCTGAATACAAGTCTGGATGCTTTCAGGATGCAGATGAGCCCAGGCCAGCACTGAGTTCCTGCAGGGGCTGTAGAGTCACTGGCTGGGGTCAGTAGAGCCCAAGCTGGCCTGGAGTCAGAACGCTGGGCCAGAAGCTGACTCACTCTGTCCCTAGGCAAGTCCCTGAATGGTAGGCTCTCAGGCCAGTGGGGATTTTTTAGGTCACTGAGTCTAACCCACTCTGTCACAACATTCACATATTGTCAACCTACCCTGACTTGAATACCTCCAGGGATGAAGAACTCACTACTTATCTCTTTGTCCTGCAAAAGACACGGGCAGCGGTAGTGGGAGAAAGTCCTATATCACCCTGGGTTCTATGAGTGCCCCCTGGGTCCTGGCTCTAGCCCTCCTCCCCAGGCAGCCCTGGCTCCTTGCAAAGGAGCTGGTGAGGAACATTTAAAGTCAGGGCTGGGAAGGTGCTTTGGAAACTGCAAAGGTCACACCATGTGAAGGACATCTAGGACCTAGCTTGGACTCTAGCTCCAAGCAGCTGTAAAATAAAAATTTACATCTGCAAAATATAATAGGTTGTGTGTAAGCAAAATTTTCATATAGTGAAATGTACAGTTATGAGTATAATTTGATGACTTTTGACAAAAAGTATATACCCCTGTAATCAACAACTCAATAGAAATATAGAACATTTTCATCAGCCCAGAATGTCCTCTCTGCTCCATTCTAGTCAACTCTCACCCCCATTTGTCCTTAAGCAAACCAGTTTTGAACAGCCACTGTTTTCTGGCTGTTCTTGAACATCGTATAAATGGAATCACACAGTATGTACTTTTCTATGTCTGGCTCCTTTCACTCATCATGATGTTTGCACGATTCCTCCACGTTGTGAAGTGTTTCAGTAGTTCATTCTTTTGTACCGTTGAGTAGAATGCCGCCGAGTGGCTAGACGATGATTTGTTTGTCCATTTTCCTGTTGAGGGCATTTGAGTTGTTTCCAGTTTGGGGATTTTATTAGTAAAGCTGCTACGAACTTTCTTGTATAAGGTTTTCTGTGGACATATATATTCACTTCCTTGGAGAAGACACTAGAAATACAACTGTTGTATCAGAAGATAGGTATATGTTTAAAGAAGCCACCAGAAGTTTTCCAAAGTGGTCATGCCATCACTGAGAGCAGTTTCTGTTGCTCCAAATCTTTGTCAACACTAAATATTGTTAGTCTTTTTAATTTTACCTATTCTGGTGGGTGAATAGTGGTATCTCATTGTGGTTTTAATTTCCCTGATAATGATGTTGAGCTTATTTTCATGTGCTTATTGGCCATTTCTATATCTTCTTTTGTGAAGTGTCTATCCAGATCTTTAGACCAATTTATAATTGTGTTCTTAATCTTTTTATTACTGATTTGCAGAGATTTCTCTGTATATTCTGGATATCAGTCCCTAACTAGATACTTGTATGGAAAATATTATCTCCCAGTTTGTGGCTTATCTTCATTTCCTTAATGCTGTCTTTTGATGAGCAAACATCTTTTTATTTGATAAATCTAATTTATCTAAGTATTTCTTTTATGGTTGGTGCTTTTGCATCCTCTCTAAGAAATCTTGGCCTGTACTAAGGTCACAAAGATACTTTTTTCTATGTGTTCTACTAAAATCTTTAGCCTTTACATTTAGGCCTATGATCCATCTCAAATTAATATTTTCTTTTTTCCCACATTTTTATCCAGTTATTCAAGTGCCATTTGTTGCAAATGATTTTTTTTTTCAGTATTAAATTGCTGTGGCTCCTTTGTTTAAAAAAAAAAAAGTCAACTGTCCATATGTATGGGCCTATTTCTGGATTTCCTTCCACTGAACTATTTTATGTCAACACACGCACTGTCTTCATTACTATAGCTTTATATTAAGTCTTGAATTAGACAGTGTTGGTCTTCCAACTTTGTTCTTTTTTTTTTTTTTTCAAGATTGTTTTGGATATCCTGGGAGCAGTAGACACCTCTAAGATGCTCCTCAATGATTCTTACCTTCTGGATTCTTGTGTAATCCCCTACCCTTGAATGTGGGCCAACCTAGTAACTCATTTCTAAGAAGTAGAATATGGAAAAAGTGATGGAATTTCACTTCAGAGATTTGGTTATAAAAAGACCATGATTTCATTTTTACTGCTCCCTCATTTTCTTACTTGCTTGCTCTGAGGGAGAGACCCAGGTGGCAAGGGCCTGAGGGAACCCTCTGGTCAACAACCAGTAAGGATTTGAGACCCTCAGCCCAACAACCTGCAAGGAACTTAATTCTGCCAACAACCCCATGAATGAGCTTGGAAGCAGATCCTCTCCCAGTTGAACCTTCAGATGAGAACACAGCTCTGGCTGACAGTTTGATGACAACATCACAAGAGATTTTGAGCCAGAGGCACTCAGTTAAGCCACACCTAGATGTCTAACCCACAGAAACTGTAAGAGAATAAATGATTGATTTTTAAGTCACCACGTTTTGGGATACTTGTTACGGAATAATAGGTTGCTAACACAATAGCTCCTTTGTATTTCCATGCAAAATTTAGAATTATCTTGTCAGTCGCAACAAAAAAGACTGCTGAAATTTTGACTGAGACTGAACTGAATCTATATTTCAAGTTGGGGAGAATATCCTGATCAATGAACATGGTATGTATTTCCATTTACTTAGGTCTTTGATTTCTCTCAACTATGATTTGTAGTTTTCAGTTGTAGATGTCTTACACATTTTTTCCTATATTTGTTCCTAAGAATTGTATGGGTTTTGATACCATGTAAATTGTATTTTAAAGTTAATTTTCTAATCATGTGTTATTTATATAAAAATACAATTGATTTTAAAAAATTGACCTTGTATCCTGTGATATTACTAAATTAATTTATTAGTTCTAGTGTTTCTTTCTTTTTTTTTTTTTTTTTTTTTTTT